>NC_064868.1:61683923-61988923 GCF_024139225.1 Suncus etruscus | reverse complement strand
GGAACTAAACTTTTTGAGTATTTTGTATATCCTAGATATCCACACTTTATCTGATGCGTTGAGTGCAAATATTTTCTTCCACTCAGCTGTTTTTTAATTTTAGCCCGTGTTTCTTTTGCCATACAGTTTGCCATACAGTTTGATGTAGTCCCATTTACTCAGATTTGGTTCTATAGTCCTTACCTTTGGCACCCTATCATTGAAGACTCCTTTGAAGTCCTTGTTTTGGAATGGTCGGCCTGTTTTCCTCAAGGATTTATGGATTTAGGTCTTTGATCCACTTCAGATTAACTTTGTGAAAGGTGTGAGATATGGATTGATATTTCTTTTCTCTTCTTTTTTTGGGGGGGGCACACCTAGTGATGCTCAGGGGTTACTCCTCTGGCTCTGCACTTGAAATCACTCCTGTCTTGGGGAACCATATGGAACACCGGAGATCAAACCCAGGTCCGTCCTGGGTCAGCCGCATGCCAAGCAAATGCCCTTTTGCTGTGCTATCGCTATGGCCCCAATATTTACTTTCTTACAGGTGGTTATCTAATTGTTCTAACACCATATGTTTTTGGTTTTTGGGACACACCCGGCAGCGCTCAGGCATTACTCCTGGCTCTATGCTCAGAAATTGCTTCTGGTGAGTGCGGGGGGACCATATGGGATGCCGGGATTTGAACCACCATCCTTTTGCATGGAAGGCAAATGCCTTACCTCCATGCTATTTCTCTGGCCCCCTAACACCATTTGTTGAAGAGATTGTCTTTATTCCAATTCAAGTTCTTGGCTTCTTTGTCAAAGATATTTTGGCCATATACTCAGGGGTTTGTCATAGGATATTCTATTCTGACCCATTGACCTGAAAGTCTGTATTTGTTGCAGTAGCATGTTGTGTTGTTCACTACGGCTTTGTAGTAGAGCTTCAAGTTAGGTAAAGAGATGCCTTCCAGTTTCTTGTTTTTTTTTAATTTGTTTTAAACATCTTGATTACATATATGATTGTGATTAGGTTTTGGTCATGTAAAGAACACCCCCATCACCAGTGCAACATTCCCACCACCAATGTCCTAAATCTTCCTCCATCCCACCCCACCACCACCTGTACTCCAGACAGGCTTTCCAGTTTCCTCATTCATTCACATGATTATGGTAGTTCTCTGTGTAGTTATTTCTATAACTGCACTCACCACTCTTTGTGGTGAGTGTCGTGAAGTGAGCTGGAAGTTCCAGCCCTCCTCTCATTGTCTCTGAGGATTGTTGCAAAAATGACTTTTATTTTTCTTAAAACCCATAGATGAGTGAGACTATTCTGCGTCTCTCTCTTTCCCTCTGACTTATTTCACTCAGCATGATAGATTCCATGTACATCCATGTATAGGAAAATTTCATGACTTCATCTCTCCTGACGGCTGCATAATATTCCATTGTGTATATGTACCACAGTTTCTTTAGCCATTCGTCTGTTGAAAGGCATGTTGGTTGTTTCTAGAGCCTGGCTATTGTGAATAGTGCTGCAATAAATATAGGTGTGAGGAAGGGTTTTTTGTATTGTATTGTATTCTTGTGTTCTTAGGGTATATCCTTAGGAGTGTAATAGCTGGGTCGAATGGGAGATCAATTTCCAGATTTTGGAGGAATCTCCACATAGCTTTCCATAGAGGTTGGAATAGATGGCATTCCCACCAGCAGTGGATAAGAGTTCCTTTCTCTCCACATTCCCGCCAGCACTGATTGTTCTCATTCTTTGTGATGTGCACCAATCTCCGTGGTGTGAGGTGGTATCTCATCATTGTTTTGATTTGCATCTCCTTGATGATTAGTGACGAGGAACATTTTTTCATGTGCCTTTTGGCCATTTGTATTTTTTTTTATCAAGTGTCTGTTCATTTCTTCTCCCCATTTTTTGATGGAATTAGATGTTTTTTCCTTGAAAAGTTCTGTCAGTGCCCTGTATATTTTGGATATTAGCCCCTTATCTGATGGGTGTTGGGTGAATAGCTTCTCCCACTCGGTGGGTGACTCTTGTATCCTGGGCACTATTTCTTTTGAGGTGCAGAAGCTTCTCAGTTTAATGTATTCCCATCTGTTGATCTCTGCTTTCACTTGTTTGGAAAGTGCAGTTTCCTCCTTGAAGATGCCTTTAGTCTCAATGTCATGAAATGTTTTACCGACGTGTTGTTCTATATACCTTACGGTATCAGGTCTGATATCAAGGTCTTTAATCCATTTGGATTTTACCTTCATACTTGATGTTAACTGGGGGTCTATGTTCACTTTTTTGCAAGTGGCTAACCAGTTCTTCCAGCAACACTTGTTGAAAAGGTTTTCCCTGCTCCACTTAGGATTTCTTGCTTCTTTGTCAAAAATTAGGTAATTGTATGTCTGGGGGACAATGTCTGAGAACTCAAGCTTATTCCACTGATCTGTGGCTCTGTATTTATTCCAATACCATGCTGTTTTGATAACTATTGCTTTGTAGTACAGTTTAAAGTTGGGGAAAGTAATGCTTTCCATTTTCCTTTTCCCTAGGAGTGCTTTAGCTATTCGAGGGTGTTTATTGCTCCAGATGAACTTCATAAGTGTTTGATCCACTTCTTTGAAGAATGTCATGGGTATTTTTAAGGGGATCGCATTAAATCTGTATAATGCTTTGGGGAGTATTGTCATTTTAATGATGTTAATCCTGCCAATCCATGAGCAGGGTATGTGTTTCCATTTCTGTGTGTCCTCTCTTATTTCTTGGAGCAGGGCTTTATAGTTTTCTTTGTATAGATTCTTCACATCTTTGGTCAAGTTAACTCCAAGATATTTGAGTTTGTGTGGCACTATTGTGAATGGGATTGCCTTCTTGACTTCCTTCTCTTCCTTATCATTATTGGTGCATAAAAAGGCCATTGATTTCTGTGTGTTAATTTTGTAGCCTACCACCTTGCTATATGAGTCTATTGTTTCTAGAAGCTTTTTGGTAGAGTCTTTAGGATTTTCTAAGTAGAGTATCATGTCATCTGCAAACATCAAGAGCTTGACTTCTTCCTTTCCTATCTGGATTCCCTTGATATCTTTTTCTTGCCTTATTACTATAGCAAGCACTTCCAGTACTATGTTGAAGAGAGTGGACAGCCTTGTCTTGTACCAGAATTTAGAGGAAAGGCTTTTAGTTTTTCTCCATTGAAGATAATATTTGCTATTGGCTTGTGGTAAATGGCTTCAACTAGATTGAGAAATGTTCCTTCCATTCCCATCTTGCTGAGAGTTTTTATCAAGAATGGGTGTTGGACCTTATCAAATTCTTTCTCTGTGTCTATTGATATGATCATGTGATTTTTATTTTTCTTCTTGTTGATGTTATATATGATGTTGATAGATTTATGGATGTTAAACCATCCTTGCATTCCTGGGATGAAATCTACTTGGTCGTAGTGTATGATCTTCTTGATGATGCATTGGGTCCTATTTGCCAGGATTTTGTTGAAAATATTTGCATAAGCATTCATCAGGGATATTGGTCTGTAGTTTTCTTTTTTGGCAGCATCTCTGTTTGGTTTTGGTGATGTTGGCTTCATAAAAGGTGTTTGGGAGTGTTCCCATTTTTTCAATTTCATGGAAAAGCCTGGCTAGGATTGGTAGTAGCTCCTCTTGAAAGATTTGAAAAAAAATCATTAGGAAATCCATCTGGGCCTGGACTTTTCTTTTTGAACAGATGTTTGATTACAGTTTCAATTTCCTCCGTAGTGATGGGGGTGTTTAGATATGCTACATCCTCCTTACTTAAATGTGGAAGGTTATAAGTGTCCAAGAATTTTTCTAGGTTCTCATGTTTAGTAGCATAAAATTTCTCAAAGTAGTCTCTGATTACCCTTTGGATCTCTGCAATATCTGTTGTGATCTCCCCCTTTTCATTTCTAATACAGGTTATCATATTTCTCTCTCTTTCTTTGTGAGTTTTTCCAATGGTCTATCAATCTTGTTTATTTTTTCAAAGAACCAACTTCTGCTTTCGTTGATCTTTCAGATTGTTTTTTGGTTTTCCACTTCATTGAGTTCTGCTTTCAGCTTTGTTATTTTCTTCTGTCTCCCTATTTTGGTTTCTTTTGTTGGTCATTTTCTAATTTTTTGAGCTGCGTCATTAAGTTATTCAAGTATGCCCCTTCTTCCTTCCTGATGTGTGCTTGTTGAGCTATAAATTTTCCTCTCAGGACCTTGTTTTTTTTAATGTGGTTTTGGCTATCCTATGTTTTTTATGGTTCCACAAAAATTTTATGATTGATTTTTCTAAGTCTTTGAAGAATGTTGTCTGAATTTGGATAGGGATTAAATTAAATCTATATAGTAGATTAGGTAAAATAACCATTTGACTATATTGATTCTTCCAATCCATGAGTATGGAATATTTTTTCATTTCTTTAGGTCTGTGCAATTTCTTTCTTAAGGTGTTTTAAAGTTTATGTGATATAAATCTTTCACCTCTTTTGTTAAGTTGATACCTAAGGACTTGAAGGTTTTGGACACTATTTTAAATGGATCTTTGATAGTTTTCTCCTGTGGGTTATTACTTATATAAAGGAATGCAGCTGTCTTTTGTGTGTTGACTTTGTAGCCAGCCACATTGCTTCATTGATTTATTGCTTCTAGGAGCCTTTTCTGTGAACTTTATAGGGTCTTCAATGTATATAATTATGTCATCAGCAAATACATAGTTTGACTTCCTTTTTTTCTAATTTGGATTACTTTGATTTCATTTTCTTGACTGATTGCTATTGCAATGACTTCTTATACTATATTGAATAAGAGTGGAGTCAATGGACATCTTTACCTAGTGCCTGACCTCAGTGGAAATGCTTTCAGTTTTTGCCATTAAGAATAATGATGGCAAAACCAAAAACAAACAAAGGGGCGAGAGAGATAGCATGGAGATAAGGCATTTGCCTTGCATGCAAAAGGATGGTGGTTCAAATCCTGACATCCCATATGGTCCCCCGAGTCTGCCAGGAGCGATTTATGAGCATAGAGTCAGGAGTAACCCCTGAGCGCTGCGGGGTGGATCCAAAAACAAAACAAAACAAAAGAATAATGATGGAGGGGTGCACAGAGAGTGATAGCACAGCAGTCGGACATTAGCCTTGCATGCGGCTGACCTGAGAGGAACCTGGTTTGATTCCTGGCATTCCATATGGTCCCCCAGCCTGTCAGGGGAAATTTCTGAGTGCATAGCCAGGAGTACTCCCTGAGTGCCACTGGGTGTGGCTCAGAAATTAATCAAGCAATCAATCAATCAATAAAGTTTAAAAATGAATAATGTTGGGCAGCAGGAATAGCACAGAGGGTAAGGCGTTTGCCTTGAACACAGCATACCCTAGTTCAATCCCTGGCATCTCATATGGCCTCCCAAGCCTGCCAGCAGTGATTTCTGAGCACAGAGCCAGGAGTAACCTCCGAGTGCTGTCAGGTGTGGCCCAACCATCCCCTCAAAAGAATAATGTTGGTTATGGGCTTTTAATAGATAGCTGTTACTATCTTGAGGACATTTCCTTCCACACCTATTTTGATGAGAGTTTTAATAAAGAATGGGTGTTGGATTTTGTTGAATGCTTTCTCTGCATCAATTGATATCATATGATTTTTTATCTTTTCTTTTACTAATGTGGTATATATTTGGTATAACCAGTCTTTCCCTAAATCAATATGACTTATCAGACTTCATTTTCCTTAAAAGCTATGGCTTCCTACCTAGACAGACTCCTCCCATATCTCTTCTTATATCTCCAATAGAGCCACATTACTGGAATCACCTTGATCAGCATCATATCTGGAGGGAGAAAATGGATGGTACCAAGACCAGACAGTCATATGTCCATTTGGTGGAAATAAAAAATGAACAGACTTGAACACAAAATCCAAAGTCAACAAGAGAAATGATATCCAATCTACATCAAGCCATACATGGGGGGGGGGAAACAGCTGCACTAGCATTACGGGGGGGGTAGAGGAAGGGGAAGAGGGATGCAAACTGGGAACGGGAGTGGAGGGAGAACACTGGTGGTGAAAATGCCCTTATTCATTACTACTATGTGCCTTAAATATTACTGTGAAAGATTTGTAATTCACTTTGCCCACAATAAAAAAAGCTATGGCTTCCACTTTACATATCTAAACTCACCTGAGCAAGAAGAACCTCTGAATTGGGTCTCTTTCTCAACCTTCTCTCCACTAATCATTGGGATGGTCCTACTCTTCCCAGTAAAGCCTGTGGTTAGGGCAGATCTTGCTCTTTCTCCACGTGGTCGAAAGTTCCCCAGACCCGAGTTTCCTCTCTCCAGCCTGGTTTGGATTTTTTCCTGTGGATGCCCTGTTCCAGATTGGGATTGGAGCATGAGGGATTGGGGCGTGAAGATTTATCTACATCTGGTGCCTTGAACAGAGACCTCAATGATAGTGGGTGAGATGATTCCTGGCTGAACCAAGTGGATAATTAAGTGGATACTTTCCTCATTGGCAAAGGCCATAATCATGCTTTGTATGAAGAAGATGATATTGTCCTGGCTTTTGAACTAAGCATCTTTATTTTTTTCATGGCCTTTACCACCCGTTTCATGTCTTTTACCAGTTCCTTTACAAGGAAAAGTAATATGTATATTAGGCATTTTGGTGTTAGTCTTAGTAGACTTTATGCTACTTTGGTCCTTTTTCATGTATTATGTATTACAGAATGCACGGGCCAAACTTTCTGAAATATCTTCCACATGTGAAAGTAAAAATGCCTTTTCAGTGGTGACACATTCTCAAACTAAAAGCCACCCCAAGGCCAATAATATGCTGCCCACCACTGGTATCAAACCAGAGAAATCACCATCTGCTGGGACTAATATATCAGATGAAAGAAATGCTAAAGATGAGCTGGTTACTGTCTCTTTGGACTCAGAGTATGAAAACAGTTCTGTAGGAATACCATCCCACTCCTCGCCAACTGCAGCCTGGCAGAGATTGCTCAAGATGCAGCTCCTCTGCCCACATCCATCAGGAGGATAATCAACCCCCATCCTATGTAGGTGTGAGCATAGCCTTGCTCAATTGATTAAAAAAAAACCTGTTCACAATATGGGCCAATTTTAGCATTTTGTATTGAATTCCTTACCAATTGGAGTGAGGGAGGACTTTGGATCCTTCAGGATGTTCATACAATTGCTAAGACCTGCACGGGTCTCCTAATACATGCAGCAGAGGATGTGTCTGAATGATAAAGCTAAAACAAAGCTTCCTACTCTAGGTCATTCAGGAAGGATGATTTCAGGGGTTTAGTTGATTTATTAACTAACTTATGCTGACTTTCACAGACAGACTCTACCCTGTGCTATTTTAGAACTGGTCCATGAGGTGGCGCTGTGTGCCTGGGAAAAGATTGATGCAGATATTAAATTTAAAGGTAGTTGCACCAAAAATTTCCAAGGCATTTCAGAGCCATATGCAGGTTTCCTGGGTAAACAGATGGATGCTATCCAGAAACAAATTAGAGGTAAGGAAGAACAGCAGCACCTAATAAGAACATTAGCTTTCTGGGGCTGGAGAGATAGCATGGAGGTAAGGCGTTTGCCTTTCATGCAGGAAGTCATCGGTTCGAATCCCAGCATCCCAGATGGTCTCCCATGCCTGCCAGGAGCAATTTCTGAGCCTGGAGCCAGGAATAACCCCTGAGCACTGCCGGGTGTGACCCAAAAACCACAAAAAAAAAAAAAAAGAACATTAGCTTTCGAGAATGCCAATAAAGACTGCCAGGCAATCTTGCACCTTATTGGAGAGAAGGAGGATGTAATTGTGTATCTATGGAATTGTTGAAATGTTGGATCCTTTGAACATAAGGCTATGTCAATGCTGTGGTACCCTATTTTGTACGGAGACAGGCTTGGCAGAAACTGAATGCAGGCTATCTGACCAGGGAATACAGAGCCTCTCACAATATACCCCTTTAACAGGACCGTCCAGACCTTGTCCATGTTATGGTAAAGGAAATCATTGGTCAAGAGACTTCCATTCATTTGGTTATTATGTCAAGAAACTGGAGAAGAGGCCAACCTCAAGCTTCATGAGTTCAGGGAACCAGAGCATTTTTGTAGAGACTGCAGGATTCCTCCTGGACCCGCCTCCTTGAGACCAAGACCTAATCATGCAGTTTGGAAAAACATGTTGATGGGTCAGCTTTGGGCCCCACAGAATTAGGGAACATTCTCATCATGATCTCTCTCCTCAGCTCAGGGAAACAGAGCTGTGATCAATAGATTCACTGCAACATGCTAGTGTAGGAGGTTACACCTTGGCTATCCCCTGCCCTGAGACAATGACAATAACACCAGCCAAGTGCCCCCACAAATTGAAACCTGGCAAAAAAGGGACTGATCCTACCAGGTACTGTGGACATGCTCATGGGGAGAAGCAGTCTAACTATTAAAGGAATTATCATTCAAACAGGGATTCTGGTCATGTTGAAATTCTGGCCATGGAGAAATGATTGTCAGTTCCATGCTGATTGTTTGGACTTTTCAAAAGGAGAGCAAATCTACCAACTTCTGTTGTTCCCTTTTGTAATACCTGGCCACTCTGCTAATCCCCTGTTGGCCTTTATCTCTAAATTTACACAGGCAGAAGACCCACTGTTAATCCTTGGAATTCATGGCAAGAAATTTAAGGTATGTTTGACACTGGTGCAGATGTTTCTATCATCTTCTTGCAACACTGGCCTTGTAATTAGGCCTTACAAGAAATACCCTATGGCCTAGAAAGAATAGGTTCTCTGCCTTCCTCCTCTGTTTGAAAGAGTGCTAGATGACTAAAATGCATTGGCCCAGAAGGACAATTAGCCACTTTTCTGCCATATTTCTCCCATATCCCTGAATCTATGGGGCTGAGATCTACATAATCAGTGAGCTGCTGAATAGTATATCCCTTGCCCAGTCCCCTACCTGACCACTAGTTCAGAGGCATGTCCTTTTGTTTTGGGTCACTGTAAGTCAATACCTGCATCCCTTTGCACTCAGTGGAAATGACATGATTCTGTCTGGATGCTGTAGTGGCCTCTTAATATAAAATTAAAGGTGCTAATAGACTTGATAGAGGAAAAACTTAAACTATGACATATTGAAACTTTATTTTTAGAATGAAACTCTCCTGATTTGTTATATAAAAGAAGTTAGACACAACCACAGTTGTCTATAACATCACCTGGAAGCAATCCTCTACCAGGGAGACCCTACCACAGCTCTGGCATCAACCTACTCAAAAGAGACTTCTCTTAACACCCAGAAGACTTAACAACAACGACCTGCTTTTAGGACAGGGCTTTATGCATTGACCTAACAATTTTACTTAACATCATTCTGACTAACAATTTCACCTAACATCATCCTGACTTCGATGTAGGATATGCACAGATTCCAGGTTCTTTAACTACAGAAATCTGACACCAACAACAGTGACTGTGTGAAAATAAAGTGTATTGGCACTACAGACAATGACTTGGGTAAACAACCTAGTGTGCCTGGAGCCTAGAATTGGTCTTATGCCAGAAAACTTCAGGGGTAAGGTCTTGTATTTAGGCCAAGCCTTTTTCTTTCCATGTTCCCCATATTTTTCTGGGCCTATGCAAACAACAATTGCCACTCTAACACAGTTCTTACTGTACTTCTTTAACTCTTATCCATAAAAAAAAGAGAAAGAAGAAGAAGAGGAGCTTATTGAATCTTCTGCTGGGCCTTTAATGAGTTAATTGGTCATTTAATGATTTTCAAAAATGTACTTGCTACTAAACCTTTTCTTTCTCTTCCATCTTTTTAGTCTATTTATTAAAATAGCTTTGCCTTTATTCTTCTGAAACAAATGTATTATGATCAACTGTGTCAACTGTGTGATATATTTTCTTTAAATAAATTTAAAAAATTATTCATAAAAAAGAAGTTAGACAAATGGTGGCTATTAATTGATTTAAGAAATGTTGATTCAGGGGCCGGCATGGTGGCGCTCGAGGTAAGGTACCTGCCTTGCCTGCGCTAGCCTAGGATGAACCTAGGTTCGATCCTCCGGTGTCCCATATAGTCCCCCAAGCCAGGAGCGACTTCTGAGCGCATAGCCAGGAGTAACCCCTGAGCGTCACCGGGTGTGACCCAAAAACCAAAAACCAAAAAAAAAAAAAAAAAAAGAAATGTTGATTCTAAAATGGCCCCCATGGGTGCTTTACAACCAGGTCAGCCCATCACAGTGGCAACATTTAAAGAATGGCTGATGGTAATAATAAACCTAAATATTTCTTTTATAATAGTTCCATACACCTGGAGGACAACAAACACTTTGCATTCTCTAATTTGTCCTTCCTCCATTTTCTTTCTTAACAACAGGGCCCCCATGTGGCTATTTTAGTGGACTGTTGTTTTGTTGTTGTTGTTGTTGTTGTTTTGGTTTTTGGGTCACACCCGGCAGCGCTCAGGGGTTACTCCTGGCTCTATGCTCAGAATTTGCTCCTGGCAGGCTCTGGGGACCAAATGGGTTGCTGGGATTCAAACCAATGACCTTCTGCATGAAAGGCAAATGCCTTATCTCCATGCTATCTCTCTGGCCCCTTTAGTGGACTGTTTTACCTCAGGGAATGACTAATTCACCTACCATGCACCAAAAATTTTATTGATATAATTTTATGCCTGGCTCGCACAGGTTTCCCCATGCTTATATTATTCATTATATGGATGGTATTTTGCTAGCATGTTCTAACAACAGAGAGCTTCAGGATTTATATGATGTCATGAGAAGTTTGGCAGTGGCTGGTTTACAGGTTGCAACAAAATAATTCAGACACTGCCCCATATGCATACTTGGACTATGTCCTGGAGCATACTACAGAAAGATCTCAGAACTTCTTTTTGGGTCACATTGGCAGCTCTCAGGGGTTACTTCTGGCTCTGTGCTCAGAAGTGGCTCCTGGCAGGCTCAGGAGACAATATGGAATTCCAGGAATCAAACCATTGTCTGTCCTGGGTTGGCTGCATGCAAGGCAAACACCCTACTCTCTGGCTTCAGAACTCTTAATGTTTTCATAAATTGCTTGGAAACTTTACTTGGACCTGTACCTCCCTTGGAATTTCTGGGTCTGAGCTCAACAACCTATTCCACCCCCTTGGAAGGAGACTCCACTCTGGAGAGCCCTGGGCAGTTAACTCATAACGCTCAAAAAATTTGATTTTTTAAGGACTGGCTCCAAATGTCCTATCGACTCAGGTTCACACCTGGATAAAAGTATGGTTACTAATCTTTGCAACTCCCAAGTCCCCAACCTCCACTATAGCCCAATTATTAGGACTATTAGAGTGGCGTTATTTGCACAACAAATAACTTCACACCCTTGTGCTATAGAGTTAATAGCTGCTCTGATCATGAAAGGCAGACTGTGGGCAATTGCCCTGCTGGACTACAATCCTAATATCATAGTTCTACCAATTCCAAAAAAGAAAATCTAAATTATTCTGGCACTCAATGAAAGCTCGTCAAAGAGCTTTAGCTGATTTCTCAGGAGAAATCTCTTTCCATTACCCCACTGGAATACCCTAGGATTTTTTCAGAAAGACATATTTAAAAATAATCATTTTTATAATCTCTCTCTTTTTTTTTTTTTTGGTTTTTGGGTCACACCCAGCAGTGCTCAGGGGTCACTACTGTCTCTAGGCTCAGAAGTTTTTCCTGGCAGGCTTGGGGGACCATATGAAATGCTGGGATTCAAACCACTGTTCTTATGCTTGCAAGGCAAACGTCTTACCTCCACACTATCTCTCTGCCCCTATTTTATAATATCTTTAAGCACCATGATTATAAATATGTTTGTAGTTCGAGTTAGGCATTCTATTTCTCTCACTACCATTGTCATGATAGTTGTCAGTGTAGTTATTTCTCTAACTGCGCTCACCACTCTTTGTGGTAAGCTTCATATCATGGGCCAGTCCTTCCAGCCCTCATCTCTATTGTCTCTGAGTATTACTACAATGATGTCTTTTTGTTTTTCTTAAATCCCACATTTTGTAACTTCTTCAATAATCTGCTTTCCCCCCATATCTACTACCCTCATGTTTTATATTGATGGCTTATCCTCAAGGAATGGTGGCATTACTGGCCCCTTACTGACCAAAATAGTGTCTACAAATTATGTCCTCCAAAGAAGTGGAACCTGCTGCATTGATTTACTTACTTTCCCATGTCTCAGGCTCATGTGTCATGGTGATGACTTAACATATGTGGTCGGCCTTTTCCCTGGAATTTCCACTGTCTCCCTAAATTCCGATAACCATGTGGTTCCGGATTTGCTTCAGCAATTACAAGCTCTTTCGCAAAAATGTTCTGAGCCTATTTTCATTTACTCATATTTAATATCATTTGGCCTTCCATGGTCAATGTATCAAGGAAATAAAACTTCTGATTTCCTGGAAGTGCCTGTTTTGCCTCACGTGTAAAAGAGCATCAAGTCCTACACACAAACGCCTTTCACCTTTATGTGCATTATCACATACCAAGGAGGCAAGCTAGTCATATTGAGGCATATAATATTTGAAACCCTTTGAATAAAACCTCACATGTATCTGGAGCCAACTCCCACGGCCTACATACAAATGAACTATGACAAATAAATGTTGACTTTTTCCCCCCCAAAAATCTATCTTCTTGTAGTGGTTGATAATTACACTTTTTTATATGGGCTGTCCTTCTGACCAGAAAGATCTAAGGTTGTCTGTTCCTTCTTAATAAAATTTTTTTTCTGTCAAGTACATTACCCATACTATTAAAACTGATAGTGTTCCAGCTTACACTAGTAAAACTTTTCAATCATTTTGTAAAGAATGGCAAACCAAACATATCACTGGTATCATTTGCAATACTCAGGGACAAGACATAGTTTAATGTGTTCATAGAATCCTCAGTGGAGTGCTGAGTATCATATTCCTCCCACAGACCCCCCCATGTTCACTAGTTCAGAGAGGTCATGCCTTTATAATTAGGGTTGCTGCAGTTCAGCATCCACAACACCTCCACCTTCACACCTGTGCCCCTTTTAACCTCTCATTTCAGTGAGCTATCACACATATAAAACTGGCTTTTCCAGTAGGCCTTGGATTAGGCACTGATCTTAGCTCATAACTATATTCAGGAACTTCAGGACATTTCCACCATCTCCTTGACTGCCACCAACTGTCAGATCACATCATTAGATGAAGCAGTAATACAGACTCTACCCACCTTGGACTTATTCAACAGATCATAGGGATATGTGTATTTCTTTATGTGTACTTCCTCGTGTAAATTTCTTTCTTGGGGAACAGTATTGCTCTTTTGGACTTATTTTCAGAATACAGGGAATATATGTATTTTTAATGTATTTATTGGGGAACAGTGTTGTTGTTTACTTATGTATCAGGAATTATAGAGCAAGACATTAACTGAGGGATAAATATTACAAATTAGCTCCCTGGTGCCCCAATAGTACTTTGTGGCATTATTCTTTTTCTTTTTGCATAGACCCAGTAAAATGGGTGAAAACTAGGGTAATAGAGAAGTTCCTATTTTTTTAGGGATAGTAACTACAAAATTTATATGCTTTAGGTGGGTCTTTTATCCTGAACAATTGTTATATTGACTTGAAAGTTTTAGTTGCTCTGAGATATGCCCCACATACCCATCTTTGGGCCCCATCACCAGAGCCAAGGACTGGTTTTGTTTATCCCTGACAATGAAGAATCCAGGGAAGGCTTTGAGCCACCTTGGCAACAATTTGCAAACCTGGGCATCCATTGTGATGCCCTGGCAATGACTTGCAAACATGGGCATGCTTTGTGACATCCTGGCAATGACTTGTAAACCCAGACAAGCTTTGTAATGCTCTGGACACAACATAGCACTTGTAAGAACTCAAGGACTTTAGGGGCTGGTGAGGTGGCGCTAGAGGTAAGGTGTCTGTCTTGCAAGTGCTAGCCAAGGAAGGACCGCGGTTTGATTTCCCAGCATCCCATATGTTCCCCCCAAGCCAGGGGCAGTTTCTGAGTGCTTAGCCAGGAGTAGCCCCTGAGCATTAAATGGGTGTGCCCCCCCAAAAGCCCCCCAAAAAAGAACTCAAAAACTTTAGCACTCTGCCTAAAATGACAGCCACCATGAGAACTTTTCTTGGGACCTAGAAGAAAGAGTTTCTGGGGTTAATCAAAACTTAGACAGTCTGAAGCCTACAGTTGGAATGTATGACCAAATGCTTCCTATCCCTATCTAAGCTTAAAGTATTTTATTTTATTTCTCCAGATTTTATCATGCCTATGCAAAATAACAGCCTCATTTATAGCTTCTATTTGGGGGTTCTTGGATAAATACACCACAGGTGTTCTAAAGTTCTAGAACTTTAGAACAAGATATTTTCTGATTTATCGCATATTTTTGCTTTTCAGTAAACAAAAAGGAAATTGTTGGCTTACAACTTACAAGTTGCTTTCCTCCAAAACAATGATCTTCCCTGGTATCTTTGTATCTGTTGTTTAAAATTTGATTTTACCCAACACAAAGATCATCCCTGGTTGTTTGTTTACAACTTGGTTTTACTCCAAAACAGAGATTTTTTCCTACCTATAATATATTACATGTCTCAAGTATGGGCAGAACTGGCTATGATAGGCTTTCTTTCCAAATCCCGATCTAGGTGTAGTCACTGTATTCAATAAAAACTGCAATTTTGGGCCACACCTGGTAGCGCTCAGGGGTTACTCCTGGCTCTGCACTCAGCAATTGCTCCTGGCAGACTAGGGGTACCATATGGAATGCTAGAAATTGAGCCCAGGTCCGTCCTGGGTTGGCCACATATAAGGCAAATGGCCTACTGCTGTGCTATCTCTCTGGCACCTAAAAGCTGCAATTTTGGCAGGCAATGCTGTCTCTTGGCTTAATGAAACAGATTGCTACTTGGCTACAAGTAGGGGGGGAAAAGGCTGAGGTGGGGGCCAGAGCGGTGGCGCAGTGGTAAGGCATTTGCCTTGCATGTGGCTGACCCAGAATGGACTGTGGTTTGATCCCCCTAGTGTCCCATGTGGTTCCCCAAGCCAGGAGCTATCTCTGAGCACATAGCCAGGAGCAATCTCTGAGCACATACCCAGGAGTAACCCCTGATCATCACTAGGTATGGCCCAAAACACAAACACAACAAGACTGGATGGCCATACTAATATCAGACAACACAGACTTTAGGTTTAAAAAGGTTATGAGACAGATCTGGGCATTTATTACTAATCAAGAGATTTTACACCAAGAAGAAATCACACTTCTTTTTTTTTTTGTTTTTTTTTTTTTGTTTTTTTGTTTTTTTTGTTTTTTTTTTTGGGTTTTTGGTTTTTGGGCCACACATGGCGGTGCTCAGGAGTTACTCCTGGCTGTCTGCTCAGAAATAGCTCCTGGCAGGCATGGGGGACCATATGGGACACCGGGATTCGAACCAACCACCTTTGGTCCTGGATCAGCTGCTTGCAAGGCAAACACCACTGTGCTATCTCTCCAGGCCCACACTTCTAAACATATATGCAACCAGTAATGAGTCAGCAAAATACTTAAAACTACTGCTGATAAAGGTGAAGAAAGATATCAGTAGCAGCACAGTAATAGTGGGAGACTTCAACGCTGTTTTGGCACCCTTTAATAGTTCAATTAGGTTAAAATGAACAAAGATGTACAGGCTTTGAAGGGAGAAATGGAAAAGAGTGTGTGTGTGTGTGTGTGTGGCTTTACACCCCCAAAAACTGAATACACTTTCTTCTCCAATTCACATGAGACAATCTCCAGGGTAAAACATATGTTGTCTGTGAAACATATGTCCATAAAATCAAGAAGATATAAGTAGTCTCTTCTATCTTCTCAGACCATAAACTACTCAAAAGAGAGGTTATTTACAGATATTGAGAAATAACTTTAAATTTTGGAAATTATACAGTTTACTTCCAAACAACCAGTGGGTAAGTTACTAAATCAAAGAGGAAATAAAAAAAATTCCTGAAAGCAGATGAGAATAAAGATACAAATAATCACATCTGTGGGACACAGCAAAAGCAGTATTAAGAGGAAAATTTATAGCTTTACATGCATTCATCAAAAATAAATAAAAGGAATATCTCTCTGGACTGTCTCCTCTGCTGCGTGCTCGGGCCCAAGAAATGATCCTATGTGTGGCTTCATCCCCAGATAGCTCTCCTTCCTTGGAGGGAAGTTGACCTGCCCAGAAAGGGTGGAGCCAGCTGAACTGTACTGGATCTCTGAAGCCCAGCATATCTCTCTGGACTGTCTACTCTGCTGTGTGCTCGGGCCCAAGATCTGATCCTGTGTGTGGCTTCATCCCTGGATCACTCTCTTTCCTTGGAGGTGAGTTGACCTGCCCAGAAAGGGTGGACCCAGAGGAGTGCGGCTGCGTAGTGAAGCGGAGCAGATGCGCACATCATTTAGCCAATGAATACCACCACAACACGTAGGAAAACACACAATACAAGTGTGACAATGGGGAAACAATGCAAGCCAGCACCAGGCATAGAGAATGAAGATGGCAACACTGATGGCCCGAAAACGGCCAAACACTTAGTCAGTCTCTCAGATATGGAGTATAGAGAAGAAATATAGAGGATGTTCACAGAACTCAAAGAAAGAATAAATCGAGTTGAACAGAACACTAACAAGAACCAAGAAAATATGAAGACAAATCAGAAAACTCCAAACAGAAATGACAGGTCAAATAACAGCTCTGAAAAACTCAGTAGATGTACTGAAGGACTCAATGAATAAGCTCTCCCACAGGGTAACAGCAGCTGAGAGTAGAATTAGTGAGCTGGAAGATGCGATGCATAACAACTCCATATAGCAGAAGAGATTGGAAAAAAGCCTTAAAGCAAATGATCAGACAATGGACAATTTACTCAAAGAATGTGAACAGATGAAAATTGAAGTCTTTGATAAGCTCAACAGAAACAACTTAAGAATCATTGGAGTCCCAGGACCCAGGAAAAAAAATCTCCAGGAAGAATCAATGGTCAAGAACGTCATTAAAGAGAAACTAAAAGAGCTAAAGAATACATGCGGTCCTGGAGGTGAGTCTACATGCCCAGAAAGGGGAAGCCGCTGAACTCTGCTGGAACTCAGATGCCAGCACCACTATATGCCTGTCTTCTGTGCTGTGCTGCATTTTCTGCCTGATTTCATCCTGTGTGTGGCTCATCTGCAGACGGCTGGCCTTCCCTGGAGCCTTCCCCGGAGGTGAGTTTACACGCCCAGAAAGGGAGGAGCCAGAGGAGTGCAGCCACTGTGTTTTGCTTTGCGGCCGTGCACATAATTTAGCCAATGAATACAACCACAACACGTAGAAAAACCCACAATACAAGTGTGACAATGGTGAAACAACGCAGGCCAGTGCCAGACATAGAGAATGACGATGGCAACTCTGATGCCTTGAACATGACCAACCAACTAGTCAGTCTCTCAGATAAGGAGTTTAGAGTCACAATATGGAAAATGTTCAAAGAACTCAAAGAAAGTATAGAAGAGAACACTAATAAGAATCAAGGGCCCGGAGAGATAGCACAGCGGCGTTTGCCTTGCAAGCAGCCGATCCAGGACCAAAGGTGGTTGGTTCGAATCCTGGTGTCCCATTAGGGCCCCCATGCCTGCCAGGAACTATTTCTGAGCAGCCAGCCAGGAGTAACCCCTGAACACTGCAGGATGTGGCCCAAAAACCAAAAAAAAAAAAAAAAAAAAAAGAATCAAGAGAATATGAAGATAGAAATCAAAAAACTCCAAAATGAAATTTCAGGTGAAATAACAGGTCTGAAAAACTCAGTAGATGAATTGAAGAAAAACATGGTTGAGCCTTCCCACGGGTTAACAGCAGCTGAAGATAGAATTAGTACACTGGAAGATGAGATGAATAACAATTCCATACAGCAGAAGAAATTGGAAAAAATCCTTAAAGCAAATGATCAAACAATGGAAAAATTACTGAAAGAACGGGAACAGATGAAAATAGAAGTCTATGATAAGCTCAACAGAAACAACTTAAGAATCATTGGAGTCCCAGAGACCCAGGAAGAAAATCTCCAGGAAGAATCAACGGTCAAGAACATCATAAAAGAGAAACTACCAGAGCTAAAGAATACATGCAATCAAATCCTACATGCCTAAAGAGTACCAACTAAAAGAGACCCCAGAAAAAAACACCCCAAGACACATCCTAGTCACAATGATGAATCCCGCAGATAGAGACAGAATTCTGAAAGCAGCAAGATCGAAAAGAGAAATTACATTCAAGGGAACATCCTTGAGATTTACTGCAGACCTGTCACCAGAAACACTCAAGGCCAGAAGGCAGTGGTGGGACATAGTGACAAAACTCAGTGAAATAAATGCTTCACCTAGAATACTGCACCCTGCAAAACTCACTTTCAGGTTTGAAGGAACAATACATGGTTTCACAGTCAAACAACAGCTCAGAAACTTTACAGACACAAAGCCATTCTTAAAAGAAAAACTGAATGGCCTACTTTATGACAAGACTGACCAACAGACACACCAAACTTTGATATAAAGATGACAATAACTCCCAGGACAATTCTTTCTATAAATGTCAATGGATTAAATGCACCAGTTAAGAGACACAGAGTGGCTAAATGGATTAAAAAACTCAATCCAACCTTCTGCTGCCTACAAAAAACGCACCTGAATAGTCAGAACAAACATAGACGGGCTGGGCGGTGGCGCTAAAGGTAAGGTGCCTGCCTTGCCTGCTCTAGCCTTGGACGGACCGCGGTTCGATCCCCCCGTGTCCCATATGGTCCCCCAAGCCAGGAGCAACTTCTGAGCACATAGCCAGGAGTAACCCCTGAGCATTACCGGGTGTGGCCCAAAAAACAAAAAAAAAAAAAAAAAAAAAAAAAAAAAAAAAAAAAAAAGAACAAACATAGACTCAAAATAAAAGGCTGGAGGAAAATCATCCAAGCAAACAACACCCATAAAAAAGCTGGAGTGGCCATACTAATATCAGCTGATGCAAACTTTATACTTAAGTAAGTTGTAAGGGACAAAGATGGACATTTTGTATTAATCAAGGGATACGTACAGCAGGAAGAAATCACTCTCCTAAACATATATGCACCCAATGAGGGGCCAGCAAAATATTTAATAAAATTGTTGACAAATCTAAAAATTAATATCAATAACAACACAATAATTGTGGGAGACCTCAACACGGAATTGTCAACACTTGATAGGTCAACCAGACTGAAACCCAAAAACAATATACTAGACCTGAAAAGAGAAATGGAAGAAAGAGGCCTAATAGATATATACAGGACACTCCACCCCCAGAAGCCTGGATACACATTCTTCTCTCATGTACATGAGACATTCTCCAAGATAGACTACATGCTAGCACACAAAACATACCTCCATAATATCAAGAGAATAGAAATTTTGCAGGCTACCTTCGCTGACCACAAGGCTCTGAAATTATATGTGAACTACAAAGGGACACAGAAGAAAAATTTTAATACCTGGAAGTTGAACAGCCTAATACTGAATAACCAGTGGGTCTGAGATGAAATGAAAGAGAAAATCAAAACCTTCCTGAAAACAAATGACAATGGAGACACAAACTATCAGAACCTATGAGACACAGCAAAAGTGGTACTGAGAGAAAAATTTATAGCTTTGCAAGCACACATCAGGAAAGAAGAAGGGGCATACCTGAATAGCTTAAGGTCGCAGCTCATAGAATTAGAAAGTGCTCAACAAAAGTACCAAAAAATACAGAGGCAGAAAGAAATAACAAAGCTGAGAGCAGAAATCAATGATGTGGAAACCAAAAAAAACAATCCAAAAGATCAACAGAAGCAGAAATTGGTTCTTTGAAAAAATAGACAAGATTGATAGACCACTGGAAAAACTAACAAAGAAAGAGAGAGTGAAACTTGATAACTCGTATTAGGAATGAAAAAGGAGAGATCACTACTGATATGGTAGAGATTCAAAGGGTAATCAGAAACTACTTTGAGAAACTCTATGCCACTAAAAATGAAAACCTGGAAGAAATGGATAAATTCTTGGACTCTTATAATCTTCCACTGTTGAATGAAGAGGATGTAGTATATCTAAACACACCCATCACTATTGAGGAAATTAAGACAGTAATTAAATGTCTGCTCAAAAAACAAAAGCCCAGGCCCAGATGGATTTACTAATGAATTCTTTCAAAACTTTCAAGAGGAACGTCTACCAATCCTGGCAAGACTCTTTCATGAAATCGAAAAAGAGGAACACTTCCAAATAGCTTTTATGAAGCCAACATCAACTTGATATCTAAACCAGACAGAGATGCTACCAAAAAAATTACAGACCAATATCGCTGATGAATAGAGATACAAAAATCCTCAACAAAATCCTGGCAAATAGGATTCAATACCTCATTAAGAAGATCATCCACTACAATCAAGTAGGTTTCATCCCAGGAATGCAAGGCTGGTTTAACATCCATAAATTTATCAACATAATATACAACATCAACAACAAGAAAAATGAAAATCACATGATCATATCAATAGACGCAGAGAAAGCATTTGATAATGTCCAACACCCATTCTTGATCAAAACTCTCAGCAAGATGGGAATGGAAGGAACCTTTCTCAATACAGTTAAGGCCATCTACCACAAGCCAGAGGCAAATATTATCCTCAGTGGAGAAAAACTGAAAGCCTTTCCTCTAAATTCTGGCACAAGACAAGGCTGTCCTCTCTCCCCACTCCTAGTCAACATAGCACCGGAAGTACTTGCTATAGCGATTAGGCAAGAAAAAGATATCAAGGGAATCCAGATAGGAAAGGAAGAAGTCAAGCTCTCGATGTTTGCAGATGACATGACACTCTACTTAGAAAACCCTAAAGTCTCTATGAAAAAGCTTCTAGAAACAATAGACTCATATAGCAAGGTGGCAGGCTACAAAATTAACACAGAAAAATCAATAGCCTTTCTATACACTGATAGTAATAAGGAAAAAATGGACATTAAGAAAACAACCCCATTCACAATACTGCCACACAAACTCAAATATCTTGGAATCAACTTGACTAAAAATGTGAAGGACCTATACAAAGAAAACTATAAAACTCTGCTGCAAGAAATAAGAGAGGACATGTGGAAATGGAAACACATACCTGCTCATGGTTTGGCAGAATTAACGTCATTAAAATGGCAATACTCCCCAAAGTATTGTACAGATTTAATGTGATCCCTCTAAAGATACCCATGACATTCTTCAAAGAAGTGGACCAGGCACTTTTGAAATTCATTTGGAACAATAAACACCCTAGAATAGCTAAAGCAATCATTGGGAAAAAGAATATGGGAGGCATTACTTTCCCCAACTTTAAACTGTACTACAAAGCAATAGTTATCAAAACAGCATGGTATTGGAATAAAGACAGGCCCTCAGATCAGTGTATTAGGCTTGAATACTCAGAGAATGTTCCCCAGACATAAGATCACCTAATTTTTTATAAAGTAACAAGGAATTCTAAATGGAGCAAAGAAAGCCTCTTCAACAAGTGGTATTGGCACAACTGGCTAGCCACTTGCAAAAAATTAAACTTATACCCCCATATAACATCATGTACGAAGGTTAAATCCAAATGGATGAAAGACCTTGGTATCAGACCCGTAATCATAAGATATATAGAACAACACATAGGAAAAACACTCCAGGACATTGAGACTAAAGGCATTTTCAAGGAGGAAACTGCACTCCCCAAGCAAGTGAAAGCAGAGATTAACAGATGGGAATATATTAAGGTGAGAAGCTTCTGCACCTCAAAGGAAATAGCGCCCAGGATACAAGAGCCACCCACTGAGTGGGAGAAACTATTCACCCAATACCCATCAGATAAGGGGCTAATCTCCAAAATATACAAGGCACTGAAACAAATTTACAAGAAAAAACATCTAATCTCATCCAAAAAGGAGAAGAAATGGACAGACACTTTGACAAAGAAGAAATACAAATGGCCAAAAGACATAAAAAATGCTCCACATCACTAATCATCAGGGAGATGCAAATCAAAACAACTCTGAGGTACCACCTCACACCCCAGAGATTGGCACACATCACAAAGAATGAGAACAAGCAGTGTTGGCGGGGATGTGGTGAGAAAGGAACACTTATCCACTGCTGGTGGGAATGCCATCTAGTTCAACCTTTATGGAAAGCAATATGGAGATTCCTCTAAAAACTGGAAATCGAGCTCCCATACGACCCAGCTATACCACTTCTAGGAATATACCCTAGGAACACAAAAATACAATACAAAAATCCCTTCCTTACACCTATATTCATTGCAGCACTATTTACCATAGCAAGACTCTGGAAACAGCCAAGATACCCTTCAACAGGTGAATGGCTAAAGAAACTGTGGTACATATACACAATGGAATATTATGGAGCTGTCAGAAGAGATGAAGTCATGAAATTTTCCTATACATGGATGTAGATGGAATCTATTATGCTGAGTGAAATAAGTCAGAGAGAGAGAAAAATGCAGAATGGTCTCACTCATCTATGGGTTTAAAAAAATGAAAGACATTCTTACAATAATAATTTTCAGACACAAAAGAGAAAAGAGCGGAAGTTACAGCTCATCTCATGAAGCTCGCCGCAAACAGGGATGAGTTTAGTTAGAGAAATAACTACGTTTTGAACTATCCTAATAATGAGAATGTACGAGGGATATAGAAAGCCTGTCTAGAGTACAGGTGGGGGTTGGGTGGGGAGGAGGGAGATTTGGGACATTGGTGATGGGAATGTTGCACTGGTGATGGGTGGTGTTCTTTATATGACTGAAATCCAAATACAATCATGTATGTAATAAAGTTGTTAAAAAAATACATGTGACCAAACCCTGCATGTCCTAATAGTACCAAATAAAAGAGACGCCAGAAAAAACACCCAAAGATACATCCTAGTCACAATGACGAATCCCACAGATAGAGACAGAATTCTGAAAGCAGCAAGATAAAAAGGGAAATTACATTCAAGGGAGCATCCTTGAGATTTACAGCAGACCTGTCACAAGAAGCACTCAAGGCTAGAAGCCAGTGGTGGGACATAGTGACAAAACTCAATGAAATAAATACTACACCTAGAATATTGCACCCAGCAAAACTCACTTTTAGGTTTGAAGAAAGAATATATTGCTTCACAGATAAATAACATCTCAGTATCTTTATAGACTCAAAACCAGCCTTAAGAAAAACTGAAAGATCGACTTTAAGACAAGACTTACCAATGGACACACCAAACTTCGACACAAAGATGACACTGAATCCCATGACAATTCTTTCTCTATGTCAATGGACTAAATGCACCTGTAAAGAGACACAGAGTGGCTAAATGGATCAAAAAATTCAATCCAACCTTCTGCTGCCTACAAGAAACACACCTGAATAGTCAGAACAAATATAGACTCAAAATAAAAGGCTGGAGGAAAATCATCCAAGCAAAAAATACCCATAGAAAAGCTGGAGTGGCCATACTAATATCAGATGACAATAACTTTATACTCAGAAAAGTTGTAAGGGACAAAAATGGACATTTTTTGTCAATCAAGGGATATGTACAGCAGGATGAAATCACCATCTTAAATATACATGCACTGAATGAGGGGCCAGCAAAATATTTAATAAATTTGTTGACAAATCTGAAAAATTATATCAATAACAACACAATAATCATGGGAGACCTCAAGACGGCTTTGTCAACACTTGATAGGTCAACCAGAATGAAACCCAAGAAGAATATCCTAGACCTGAAAAGAGAAATGAAAGAAAGAGGCCTCGTAGTTATATATAGGACACTCCACCCCCAGAAACCTGGATATACATTCTTCTCTAATGTACATGGGGTATTCTCTAGGATAGACTACATGCTGGCACATAAAATATACCTCCATAATATCAAGAGGATAGAAATTTTGCAGGCTACCTTCGCTGACCACAAGGCTCTGAAATTATATGTGAACTCCAAAGGGACACAGAAGAAAAACTTTAACACCTGGAAGTTAAATAGCCTAATACTGAATAACCAGGGGGTCTGAGATAAAATGAAAGAGGAAATCAAAACCTTCCTGAAAACAAATGACAATGGAGACACAAACTATCAGAACCTATGAGACACAGCAAAAGTGGTACTGAGAGAAAAATTTAATAAGTGGCATACCTGAATAGCTTAAGGTTACAGCTCACAGAATTAGAAAGTGCTCAACAAAAGGAACCAAAAATAGGGAGACAGAAGGAAATAACAAAGCTGAGAGCAGAAATCAACGAAGTGGAAACCCCAAAAACAATCCGAAAGATCAACAAAAACAGAAGTTGGTTCTTCGAAAAAATAAACAAGATTGATAGACCATTGGCAAAAATAACAAATAATGAGAGAAACTTGATAACATGTATTAGAAATGAAAAGGGGGAGATCACTACTAATATCGGAGAGATTCAAAGGGTAATCAGAAACTACTTTGAGAAACTATGCCACTAAAAATGAGAACCTGGAATAAAGGATAAATTCTTGAATTCTTACAACTTTCCATGGTTGAATAAAGAGGATGTAGCATATATAACACTCCCATCACTATTGAGGAAATTACAACGTTAATCAAATATCTGCCCTAAAAGAAAAGCCCAGGCCCAGATGGATTTACTAATGAATTCTTTCAACCTTTCAACCAATCCTGGCAAGAATCTTTCATGATATCGAAAAAACGGGAACACTTCCAAATAGCTTTTATGAAGCCAACATCACCTTGATACCTAAACCAGACAGAGATGCTACCAAAAAAAAGGAAAATTACAGACCAATATCCCTGATGAACACAGATGCAAAGATCCTCAACAAAACTCTGGCAAATAGGATTCAATGTCTTATCAAGAAGATCATTCATTATGATCAAGTGGGTCTCATCCCAGAAATGCAAGGATGGTTTAACATCTGCAAATCTATCAACATAATACACATCAAGAACAAGAAAAATAAAAATCACATGATCATATCAATAAATGAAAAGAAAGCATTTGATAAGGTCCAACACCGATTCTTGATAAAAGCTGTCAGCAAGGTGGGCATGAAAGGAACCTTTCTCCATATAGTTAAGGCCATCTACCACAAGCCAGTGGCAAATATTATCCTCAACAGAGAAAAATTAAAATCCTTCCCTCTAAATTCTGGTACAAGACAAGGCTGTTCTCTCTTACCACTCCTATTCAACATAGCACTGGAAGTACTTGCTATAGCGATTAGGCAAGAAAAATATATCAAGGAAATCCAGATAAGGAAGGAAAAAGTCAAGCTCTCACTTTTTGCAGATGACATGATACACTACTTAGAAAACCCTAAAGACTCCACCAAAAAGCTTCTAGAAACAATAGACTCATATAGCAATGTGGCAGGCTACAAAATTAACACACAAAAATCAATGGCCTTTCTATACACCAATAATGATAGGGAAGAAATAGACATTAGGAAAACAACCCCATTCACATTAGCGCCACACAAACTCAAATATCTTGGAGTCAACTTGACTAAATATGTGAAGGACCTATACAAAGAAAATTATAAAGCTCTGCTGCAATAAATAAGAGAGTACACACAGAAATAGAAACTCATACCCTGCTCATGGATTGGCAGGATTTACCATAATTAAAATGACAATACTATTCAAAGCATTGTACAGATTTAATACAATCCCTCTAAAGATACCCATGACATTCTTCAAAGAATTGATTAAAAACTTTTGAAATTCATTTGGAACAATAAACACACTCGAATAGCTAAAGCAATTATTGGGAAAGAGAATATGAGAGGAATTACTTTTCCCAACTTTAAACTGTACTACAAAGCAATAGTTATCAAAATAGCATGGTATTGGAATAAAGACAGACCCTCAGATCAGAGAATAGGCTTGAATACTAAGAGAATGTTTCCCAGACATACAGTCATCTAATTTTTGATAAAGTAACAAGAAATCCTAAATGGGACAGGGAAAGTCACTTCAATAAGTGGTGTTGGCACAAATGGCTAGCCACTAGCAAAAAAATTGAACTTAGACCCCCAGCTAAAATCATGTATGAAGATAAAATCCAAGTGGATTAAAGACCTCGATATCAGACCTGATACCATAAGGTATATAGAACCACATGTAGGTGAAACACTCCATGACCTTGAGACTAAAGGCATCTTCAATGAGGAAATTGCACTCTCTAAACAAGTGAAAGCAGAGATTAACAGATTGGAATATATTAAGCTGAGAAGCTTCTGCACCTCAAAAAATAGTGCTCAGGATACAAGAGCCACCCACTGAGTGGGAGAAACTATTCATCCAATACCCATCAGATAGGGGGCTAATCTCCAAAATCTAGGTACTGACAGAACTTTACAAGAAAAAAAGTCTAATCCCATCAAAAATGGGGAGAAGAAATGGACAGACACTTTGACAAAGAAGAAATACAAATGGCCAAAAGGCACGTGAAAAAATCCTCCACATCACTAATCATCAGGGAGATGCAAATCAAAACAACTATGAGGTACCACCTCACACCACAGAGACTGGCACACATCACAATGAATGAGAACAAGCAGTGTTGGCAGGAATGTGGAGAGAAAGGAACTCTTATCCACTGGTGGTGGGAATACCATCTAGTCCAACCTTTATGGAAAGCAATATGGAGATTCCTCCCAAAACTGGAAATTGAGTGCTCATACGATCCAGCTATACCACTTTTAGGGATATACCCTAGGAACATAAAAATGCAATACAAAAATCCCTTCCTTACACCAATATTCATTGCAGCAGTATTTACCATAGCAAGCCTCTGGAAACAACCAAGATGCCCTTCAACAGATGAATGGCTAAAGAAACTGTGGTACATATACACAATGGAGTGTTATGCAGCCATCAAGGGAGATGAAGTCATAAAATTTTCCTATACATGGATGTACATGGAATCTATTATGCTGAGTAAAATAAGTCAGAGAGAGAGAAAGACGCAGAATGGTCTTACTCATCTATGGGTTTTAAGAAAAATGAAGGGCATTCTTACAATAATTTTCAGAGACAAAAGAGAGGAGGGCTAGAACTTACAGCTCTCTTCATAAACTTCCCCACAAAGAGTGATGAGTTTAGTTAGAGAAATAACTACATTGAGAATTATCCTAAAAATGAGAATGTATGAGGGAAATAGAAAGCATGTCTTAGAGTACAGGTGGAGGGTGGGGTGGGGAGGGACATTGGCAATGGGAATGTTGCACTGGTAATAGGGGTGTTCTCTCACATGACTGAAACCCAACCACAATCATATTTGTAATCAAGGTGTTTAAATAAAATATTATTTAAAAATATACAAACTATATAGACTTGATGTAAGCATTGCCTTAAAAATAAATAAAAGGTCTACAAAAATAACTTAATTTCACGGCTAAGGACATTGGAAAATGACCCAAAAAACGAACCAAAAGTATGCACGTGAAAGGAAAGAATAAAATGTAGAGTAGAAATTAAATGAACTGAACACTCCCCAAAATTTAAAAGAGCAGTGAAAGAGATGGTTCTTTGACAAAATAAACAAGATCGACAAACTGTTAGCAAGACTCACAAAGAAAAGGAGAGAGAAACTTAATAAGCAGAATCTAAAATCAAAGAAGGGATATCACTACAGACACTACAAAAATTCAAAGTATTATCAGTGACTACTCTGAGAATCTCCATGCCACAAAACAAGAGAACCTGGGAGAAACTGATAAATTTTTAGACTCCTACAGCCTTTCAGGGTTGAACCAAGCTGATCTGGCATATCCAAACAGAAATCATGATTGAGGAAGTTGAAAGGGTAATCAAAAGGCTTCCAAATAAAACAAAAGACCAGGTCCAGGTAGATTCACTAGTGAATTCCTTCAAACCTTATATAAGATCTACTGCCAATAATCTTCAAGCTCTTCTAGGAAATTGAAGAAACAGAAACACCCCCGAATAGTTTCTTTTTTGGTTGCTTTGTGTTGGGGTCACACTCAGTGGTGCTCAGGGATTACTCCTGGTTCTGTGTTCAGAAATCACCCCTGGGATGCTCTGGGGACCATATGGGATGTCAGGAATCAAACCAGGGTCCATTATGGGTTGGCCATGTTTAAGGCAAATGTCATACCGTTGTGCTATTGCTTCAGCCCCCCAAATAGTTTCTATGAAGCCAACATCAGCTGATACAAAAAGCAGACAAAGACACCACCCAAAAAGAATTATAACCCCATATCTTTGATGAACATAGATGCAAAGATCCTTAATGAAGTTCTAGTAATAGAAAGTAGAATCCAACAACTTATCAATAATCTTATATACCATAACCAAACAGGATTCAGTAAGTTTGGGTTTAGCATATACAAGTCAATCAATATAATACACCATAGCAATAAAAGAAAAAACATGATCATATTAATAGATGCTGAGAAAGCATTTAGTAAGTTCCAGCATTCATTCATGATAAAACTCAAAATATGGGCCCGGAGAGATAGCACAGTGGCATTTGCCTTGCAAGCAGCTGATCCAGGACCAAAGGTGGTTGGTTCGAATCCCGGTGTCCCATATGGTCCCCTGTGCCTGCCAGGAGCCATTTCTGAGCAGACAGCCAGGAATAACCCCTGAGCACTGCCGGGTGTGGCCCCAAAATAAAACAAAACAAAACAAACTCAAAATATGATGGGAATTTAAGGAAGTTTCTTCAATATTGTAAAAAGCCATTAACCAGAAAACCCATTGCAAACATCATCAATGAGGAAGGAAGTATTTTTACTAAGATCTGGCACATGGTAACATTGCCCCCTCTCACCACTTTTGTTCACTATAGTATGAAAAGTACTTGCCATAGCAATTAGGCAAGAAAAAGATATCAAGGCATTCAGATGGAAAAAAGTGATGCTCTCACTGATTGTAGATGCGATAATACTTTGTATAGACAATCCTAAAGTTCCCACAAAAGACTCCATCATAAAGTAGCAGGCCACAAAGTTAATATGCAGAAATACATGGGTTTTCAAAACACAAATGAAAAAGATATTTTTCAAAAATCCCGTTCAGGAGCCAGAGCAATAACACAGAAGAAGGGTGTTTGCTTTGTATGTAACCAACACAGGACAAACCCCTGTTCGAATCCTGGCATCCCATATAGTCCTCCAAGCCTGCTAGGAACGACTTCTGAGCACAGAGCTAGGAGCAACCCTTGAGTACTGCCAGGTGTGACCCCCAAAAAACAAACAAACAAAAAATCCCTTTCACAAAATTTTTCTCAGAAAATCAAGTATGTCAACTTAACTGAAGAAGTGAAAGAGCTATCTAAAGAAAACTACAAAACTCTGCTTCAAGAAATAAAAGAGGATCCAAGGAAATGGAGACATATATCCTGCTCATGGTTTGGGAGGATTAAATCAGTAAAATGTCAATACTTCCTAAGCATTTCACAGATTTTTTACTGTATTTATTGGACTTTATTGGAGATACAATAATTTTCACAAATATATTAATTGTTACTGAACTTTATCTTTTTTCTTTTTTTACTTTCTTAGTTTTTTATTTTTTATTAATATCTTTATTTAAACACCTTGATTACAAATATGATTGTAGTTGGGTTTCAGTCATGTAAAGAGCATCCCCCTTCACTGGTGCAACATTCCCACCACCATGTCCCAGATCTCCCTCCTCCCTACCCCACCCCACCCCACCTGTACTCTAGACAGGCTTTCCACTTCCCTCGTTCATTCACATGGCTATGATAGTTCTCAGTGTCATTATTTCTCTAACTGCACTCATCACTCTTCATTGTACAGATTTAATGCAATTCCTATAAAAATTCCCATGACATTATTTTTTTGGTTTTTGGGTTACACCCAGCAGTGCTCATGGGTTACTCCTGGCTCTATGATCAGAAATCACCCCTGGCAGGCACAGGGGACCATATGGGATGCCAGGATTCGAACCACCATTCTTCTGCACGAAAGGCAAATGCCTTATCTTCATGCTATCTCTCTGGCCCCTCCCATGACATTTTTTTAAAGAAGTGTATCAAATGCTCCTGAAATTCAAATAGAGAATAAATGTAGGGTCTGGAGTGATTCATCAACGGTAGGGCATTTGCCTTGCACGTGGCAGACCCAAGTTTGATCCCCAGCATCCCATATGGTTCCTTGAACCTATCAGGAGCGATTTCTGAGCACAGAACCAGGAGTACCCCTGAGGGCCAACGGGTGTGGCCCAAAACCAAAAAAAAAGAGAGAGGGAGAATAAATGTACACAAATAGCTAAAGCAATCCTTTGCAAAAAAGATGAAAAGAATAATTTTCCCCAATTTTTATTTTGGTTTTTTGGTCACACCTGGCAGCACTCAGGGGGTACTTCTGTCTCTACATTCAGAAATTGCTTCTGGAAGTCTTGGGGGACCTTATGGGATGCCAGGATTTAAACCACTGTCCTTCTGCATACAAGGCAAGCACCCTGCCTCCACACTATCTTTCTGGCCTTATTTTCCCCAATTTTAAACTATACTATAAAGCAGTAGTTTTTAAAACAGCATGGTATTAGAATAATGATAGAGCTCAAGACCAAGACTAAGACCCTGAGAGCAATATCATGAATATCTGGAGATGGCCCATAGATTTATGAACAATTAAATTTTGATAAAGGAGCAATAAATATAAAATGGAACAAGAAAAACTTCTTCAACAAGTGGTTCTGGGAGAACTTGTTAACTACATGCAAAAAGTAAACTCAGATCTCTCCTTAACACCATACACAAAGGTCAAATCAAAAGATTAAAGACATTGATATCAGACCTGAAACCAGAAGGAACATAGAGGTTCGAACCACTGTCCTTCTGCATGAAAGGCAAACACCTTACCTCCATGCTATCTCTCCAGCCCCTTGTCTTTGATTTGTGACCATCTGATATTGTTGATTCATTGATCAGAGTCAAACAAAATGCTAGAAACTATTGTTATGAGATCTAGGGAAAGAATGATGGAATCCACATGCAAAACAACTGTGCTACCAGCCATCTGATGTGCTTGGGCCAGAGATACAATATAGTGGGTAGGATGCTTTTCTTCCAAAAGTCAGACACAGGTTTGATTTTGAACACCATTTGATGTAATTCCACGAGTAATCCCTGATAACAGTGCTAGTAGTAAACCCTGAACAGAAGGTGGGTAAGGTCCAAACTTCTCCCTGCAAAAAATGTCCTATGTGCTGAGCCACAGAGTTGCCTCAGTGGGCTGAAGTACAAGTTTTGAATGCAAGAGGTTGAAGCTTAATCCTTGGTGCTGCATGATCCTCCAGACACTGCCCTGAGAGACCCAGAGTACAGGTATCCCCTGAACACCACTGGGTATGGCCCAAATTCCCCCCTGCCCTAAGAAAAGATTGATTTGCTTAAGTTACCAATATTGTTCCATGATGTAATGAGGTCTTACTATTTTATTGATTCTGATCTTGTTGGAAACTCTGTTTAGAATTTTTTTAATGTTGTTCTTGGGGGCATACCCAGAGGTATTCAGGGGCTACTCTTGGCTTTGAATTCAGGAAATATTCTTAGCAGTTCTCAAGGGACCAAATGGATCAAACCCAGGTAGGCTGCATGCAAGGCAAATACCTTACTGTGTTATCTCTCTGAGCCCAACATAAAAAACTCTGGACTATGTTGCTCTGTTGATGAGATGTGCTCTTAAAAAAGGTGAAATTATTCATCCATCAACTGTTATGGTTTTTGGTGGCTCAAGAATGGGCACACCCTTATTTTTTTCTGGGGGAAATTCTCAAGCAGTGCTCAAGAGGTCTGGTGGCCCACTGGCCATTATCATCCAACGAAGCTAGCAGTTCAACGCAAATGCCTGAAGATACTGTACCGCTCAGACCCAGTGGTATTGGGAATACCTGGGGCATTCATGACACACTGGGACCTCCAGAGTTTTATTTAGTGAGGCTCAGAGTTCATTTGGTGCAGAAAATTAGACATAGACTGCATGCTAAACATAAGATTTAACCATGTATTATCAGTGTAGAATTGGATTATTTCACTAGGTATAATTATTGTATCTCTTTCTTTAGTGTTGTTCTCTTTCTATTACCAGATCATAGGAAGTGGGTCTTAGCCCCTAGCTAGAATACTATTTCCCTCAGGTTAAGAATATTTGTTATCAGGAGTAAACCAGGATTCCTGCTATCCCTTAATTTACATCAGTAATAAAACCTAGGGCCAGAAACTTCTTTGATATGTAAGAATTCAGTCTTCCTTTTATCCTCTAACTCCTAACTGAAACCTATTCTATTATAAGGTTACTAAACACCCTAAGCTATGTGTATTTGTTCTGAAATCAAACAATGTACATTGCATTCTTTTCATGTTACGACTGCCTCTTTCTCCCTTTATATACTCCCTTGCCTAAGATTAAAATTTGTTGCACTCTTGCCAGAGATGTGTTGACCCCACAATACTGCGTGTGGTATCATTATTTCATATTTCATATCCGTCCGCTTTGTGTTCCTGCTTATTCCCAGTGAGAGTCTATCTGACCCACTAAGGTATTGCTTAAGGATGCAAACACGTCCACAGCAGTTACTCTTAGCTCTGTGTTCAGAAATCGCTCCTGGTAGGTTTAGGGGACCACATGGGCTTTTCTTTTTGGCGAGACACTTGATTACAATTTTAATTTCCTCAATAGTGATGGGGGTGTTTAGATATGTTACATCCTCCTTATTTAACCATGGAAGATTATAATAGTTCAAAAATTTATCCATTCTTCCAGGTTCTCATGTTTTGTGGCATAAAGAGAAATGGAAGAAAAAGGTCTAGTATATATATATATATATATATATATATATATATATATATATATATATATATATATATATATATATATATATATATATATAAGACACTCCATTCTCAGAAATCTGGGTACACATTCTTCTCCAGTGTACAGGGCTTATTCTCCAGGATAGACCTCATGCTGGTACATAAAACATATCTTCATAAAATTAAGAGGATAGAAATTTTGCAGGCGACCTTTGCTGACCATAAAGCTCTGAACTTAGATGTGAAATACAAAGGCACACAGAAGAAAAACTTTAACAACTGAAAACTAAATAACCTGCTACTGAACAACCAGTGGGTCTGAGATGAAATCAAAGAGGAAATTAAAACTTTTCTGGAAACAAATGATAGTGAAGATACAAATTATCAGAATCTTGGGCCCGGAGAGATAGCACAGCAGCGTTTGCCTTGCAAGCTGCCGATCCAGGACCTAAGGTGGTTGGTTCGAATCCCGGTGTCCCATATGGTCCCCCGTGCCTGCCAGGAGCTATTTCTGAGCAGATAGCCAGGAGTAACCCCTGAGCACCACGGGTGTGGCCCAAAAATAAAAACAAAACAAAAACAGAATCTATGGGACACAGCAAAAGCGGTCCTGAGAGGAAAATTTGTAGCTTTGCAAGCACACATCAGGAAGAAAGAAGGGGCATACATGAATAGCCTAATGATGCAGCTCATAAAATTAGAAAATGATCAACAAAAGGAACCAAAAATAGGGAGATAGAAGGAAATAACAAAGTTGAGAGCAGAAATTAATGAAGTGGAAACCCAAAAAACAATCCAAAGATCAATAAAAGCAGACGTTGGTACTTTGAAAAAATAAACAAGATTGATAGACTATTGGCAACACTCAGAAAGAAAGAGAGAGAAACTTGATAACCTGTATTAGAATTTAAAAGGGGAGATCACTTCAGATATTCAAAGGGTAGTCAGAGATTACTTTGAGAAACTTTATGCCACAAAACATGAGAACCTGGAAGAAATGGATAAATTTTTTAACTCATATCTTCCACGGTTAAAAAAGAATGATGTAACGTATCTAAACACCCCCAACTTTATTGAGGAAATTAAAACGGTAATCAAAATGTCTCCCCCAAAAGAAAAGCCCAGGCCCAGTTGGATTCAATAAAGAATTCTTTCAAACCTTTCAAGAGGAGCTAATACCAATCCTGGCCAGGCTCTTTCATGAAATTGAAAAAATGGGAACATTTCCAGACAGCTTCTATGAAGCCAATATCACCTTGATACCAAAACCAGACAGAGATACAGCCAAAAAAGAAAATTACAGACCAATATCCCTGATGAATACAGATGCAAAGATCCTCAATAAAATTCTGGCAAATAGAATTCAATGCCTTATCCAAAAGATCATTCACTATGATTAAGTAGGTTTCACCCCAGGAATGCAAGGACGGTTTAGCATTCATAAATCTATCAACATAATTGACACTATATATTTTTATTATTATTTTAATTATGACAACAAAGATGCAAAGAAAGAGGACAGGGTAAAGTTACAGTGGAAGCCCAATCACCCATAAACAGAATTCTCGGTAGTCCCATAGATGATATCCCAGCCTTGAACTTTCAGCCAAAGAACATTAAGAAAAACAAAACTGGGCTGGAGAGATAGCATGGAGGTAAAGTGTTTGCCTTTCATGCAAGAGGTCATCGGTTCGAATCCCAGCGTCCCATATGGTCCCCTGTGCCTGCCAGGAGCAATTTCTGAGCATGGAGCCAGGAGTAACCCCTGAGCACTGCCGGGTGTGACCCAAAAACCACAAAAAAAAAAAAAAAAAAAAAAAAAAAAAAAAAAAAAAAGAAAAACAAAACTGAACCCATGTACAATACAATTACTTTGTCCCTCAAATCCCCAGTTGTAGTACATACTATTTCTTAGCAGCACACAATATAATCTAAAGACATTAGACTTATGTAACTCCTTAAAAATTGAGGGCAAAGTACATTTATCTAGTTCCATGCACATGCTTACTAGTTTAAGTTAACCTCAAAAGTTTTAGTGGGTTGTTTTTCTTAAGGATTGGAGTCAAGGGAACATAGTAAAAAAACAGTATTAAAGTGGCATTTGTTTGCATAGGCCCACCAAAACATAAGGGACATGGAAAGACAAATTATGGTCAAATACAAGGAGACCCTATCCCTGAAGTTTCCTGGCACAGGACTGACTCTAGGCTCCAGGCAAACTAGTTTGTCCAATTCAAGTCATCGTCTGTAGTGGCAATACACCTCCATTCCTCACATAGTCTCTGTTGTTGGTATCATGCTTCTGTATTAAAGATCCTAGAGTCTGCATATCCCATATTGCAGTCAGGATGGTGCAGAGCATCCTCTTGTTTCACCTCACACTTAAGGGGCAATAGAGAGAACCATGTCCTGTAGAGCAGGTCATTGTTGTTGTCAAGTCTTCTCAGTGTAAACGGAAGTCTCTTTTTAGGAGGTCGATTTCAGACCCTTGGCAGTGTCTTTCCTGGTAGAGGACTGCTTCCAGCTGTTGCTATAAAAGACCTTGGATGTTTCGTAGATAGCTTGCCTGGTTCCGGCGTGAATGGAGGATGCCCATTCTTCTGAGGCTTGTGCCAGGTCATTATATCAATGTTCAGGGTGTAAGGTACATTGTACTGAGATTTATTAGATAAGAACTTATCTGTATGTATGGTGTTTTACCATTTTAATGTGTCTATGCAAACAAGGATCAATGCCATGAAGCATTATTGGTGCATCTGGAGGCAATAGGAACAAGACCAGCAATTTCCATGACATAGTTCAATCATAGGCATCAAACTGAGGGACACTTCCACCAACAATCCTTACTGAATAGCTTACAAAGAAAAGACAAGATGAAAAGTGGATAGAAACATCATGGTAGAAGAATATATAGAGAGTTACAGCAGTTAAAGAAAATACCCATAAAATATTCGAAAGATATATGTGTTCAATATGTGTTCAATTTGCGTCCTTCTAAATAGTTCTGGGATTTGTTAGATCTACTGTATGTCTTTGGTCAGAGATTAGAACTGTGTGTTACTGAAGTTAAGAAGGGTAAATATGGGGCCAGGTGGTGGCGCTAAAGGTAAGGTGCCTGCCTTGCCTGCGCTAGCCTTGGACGAACCGCGGTTCGATCCCCCGGTGTCCCATATGGTCCCCCAAGCCAGGAGCGACTTCTGAGCGCATAGCCAGGAGTAACCCCTGAGCGTTACTGGGTGTGGCCCAAAAAACAAAAAAAAAAGAAGGGTAAATATGGGGTACTGATGGTTGGGAGGAGCATATGTTCGCGCGGGGGCACTAGCAAAATGTAGACTGGTATGAAATTGCCAGTGACAGCCTGAGTATAGCTGAGCAGCTATCTCCCATCCCCCAGATCAAACTCCACCCCCTAAGCCAACCTCTGGAGCAGGCCTGGGAGTGGGGAAAACCCAGGGTGCCCCATCAGCTCCTCCCAGGAACCCACCTGGAGATCTGGAGGAAATGGGGAGAGGGGGGTCGGGTGACCCAGGTCCGGGCCCCCCTACCCTAGGCCGGGCCAAGAGGCCGCTGGCACATGCGGAGGTCTGCCAGATGCCCGCCCGTGCCAGCTAAAAATCCTGCTCCAGGAAGGGAGGGAGACCCTCCCAAGCCTGAAGGACAGGGATTTAAGCCCCACCCTAGGCCAGTCTCCGGACCCGGCCTGGGAGTGGGGAAAACCCAGGGTGCCCCATCAGCTCCTCCCAGGAACCCACCTGGAGATCCGGAGAAAAGGGGGAGAGGGGGGTCGGGTGACCCAGGTCCGGGCCCCCCTACCCTAGGCCGGGCCAAGAGGCTGCTGGCATATGCGGAGGTCTGACACTATATTTTAAGAAACCTTTTTCTCCCTCCCTCCCTCCTTCCTTCCCTCCCCCTCCTTTCCTTCCTTTTCCTTCCTTCCTTCCTTCCTTCCTTCCATCCTTCCTTCCTTCCTTCCTTCCTTCCTTCCTTTCTTCCTTCTTCACTTTTCTTTATTTCATTGGTTTGTGTTTTTGTTTTTCTGGTCACACCTCACTGTTCTCAGGAGCTTAAATGTGTTCAGTGCTCAGGGATAACTTCTTCTGGGTGCAGCTAGCTGCATATAGTTTTAATATTTTGCAGAATTTTGGGGGCCACATACAGGGGTGTTCAGAATATACTCCTGATTCTGTGCTCAGCAATCACCTTGTAAGTGCTCAGGGGACAGTGTGGGCAGCACAAAAGAATTACCACAACATTAAAAATAAATTATTGTATTTCGGATGACAGAAATATATGGTACTTAAATGGAATGTATTAAATGACAAAAGTGCTGCAAACCTAGTGCAAATCTAGTCACCATCAATAAGAAACATACTCATTTTTATTTGTTTTGGAGCCACACCTGGCCATGTTTGGTGCTTACTCTTGTCTCTGTGTTGAGGGATAACTCTTGGCAGGCTTGGGGGCCATATGGGATAGCAGAGATTGAAACTGGATCAGCTATGCAAGGCAAAAATTCTACCTGCTGGATGTATTCATATTTTATTTTATTTTTTGATTTTTGGGCCATACCATGTGGCGCTAAGGGTTACTCCTGACTCTGCACTCAGAAATAGCTCCAGCAGACTTGAGGAACATATAGGATGCCCAGATTCGAACCACTGTCGGTCCTGGATCAGTGGCATGCAAGGCAAACACTCTATCGCTGTGCTATTTCTCTGAATTGCTTTCTTTAAATCCTTCATCAACCCCTCCATTTATTTATTTATTTTTAGGTTTTTGGGTCACACCCGGCAGCACTCAAGAATTACTCTTGGCTCTGCACTCAGAAATCTCTCCTGATAGGCACGGGAGGACCACATGGGATGTCAAGATTCAAACCACCATCCATCCTGGATCGGCTGCTTGCAAGGCAAATACCCTACAATTGTGCTATTGCTCTGGATCCCTTATTTTAAAAATAAGTGGCCCTTACTTGTTTTTATTTTATTAATTATTTAGTTTGTTCTGCCTTTTGGTTTGGGGTCTCACTAGCTTTGCTCAGGTCCTATTCCTGGCTCTGCACTCAGGGATAATTCCTGGTGGGTGTGGGGGTTCACATGGAGTGCCTGGGATTGAAGCCTGCTTGGCTATATTCAAGGCAAACACCCTATGCTCTGTACTTTCCCTCTGGAAGCTATTTCTGGGTTTTGAGCTACATCAGGCTATTCTCAATGATCACTTTTCACAGGACTTGGGGAAAGACTTATGGTGTGAGACACTGAACTTAGGCTGACCATGTGAAAGGCAAGTGCTCTATCCACTATACTATCTCTCTATTTCCTTATTATTTTTTAAAAAAAATATACTGTACTACCTAAAAATTAACAATTTTATCATTGTTATTAATTATACTGTTGATGGGCTGGAGAGATAGCACAGCAGTAGGGCTTTTTCCTTGCACACAGCCAATACAGGACAAACGATGGTTCAAATCCTGGAATCCCATATGGTCCCCATGCCTTCCAGGAGCGATTTCTGAGTGCAGATCCAGGAGTAACCCCTGAGCGCAGCTGGGTGTGACCCAAAGAGAAACAAACAAACAAAAAAGAACTGTTGAAACTTGTTCACGGAAACATTTTGACTTGCATTAATGCTTTTTTTGGGGGGGGTCATACCCAGTGGTGCTCTGCTACTTCTCACTCAGGAAGGACACACACCAACGTGTAGTGTTCTCCTGAAAAAGGAATTATTTGCGAAAAAGGCCCGCTTAGAGCAGTCAAAATCACTTGACCCTTCGCGTGGATTGTTTGATTATAATTCCAAACGTGACTGTAGCTATCTCTCTCTTTATTTTTTGACCATTATAAAAATCAGGCCTTAATAATTCTTGTTAACAAAGAAGCACAGTATCAAATCCCCCCAAATTAAGTCTCCCACTGTTCTAACTCCCTTGGCGCCAAGATAAGGTTTTTTCAAAACTCCCTTGGCGCCAAGAACAGGTTTTTTCAACTTAGCTCATGAGTGAAGTAATTTTCACTTTTGCTCTGTTTACTCAAAACAAAGTAATTTTCACTTTTTCTCTAAAACACTAAAACATTTCTCTCGCTTCCTGAAAATTTACCTGTTTCCCCCTCCTTACCCAAAAACAGAAACTCCCCTTTTCACCTTCAGTATCGGTTTTTTTAGATGCTAATTCTAGCCAGGATTCCTCCTTTCTTTCCCCAGTAATCTATGAAGTCAAGTATTTGCATCCTGCATTCCAGACCTCAAAGGTTAAAAGCAGCCCAGTTCAAAAAATAAAATTGTCTCGGTCTCAGCATTGTAGACGCGAGTCCCCATACTATCTGTGTGGTTTCATTCATTTCTACAACATATTTCCCGTCGTTCGCCATTCCGCGTGCCCACCTTCTCCCGTGGAATTTTTTCCCGAACTCCACGAAGGACCTGTTTGCAGGCGCTGGCGTCTTGCAAACAGAATTGGCTCACAGCAATTGGCGCCCAACGTGGGGCCATTTCAGAGAAGGTAAGCTATCTCTTCTCTTCTATCTTTTTTTTCCTTCTCTCTTTCATATTTCAGGCCACGGAATTGGACCTCACCGGTTGCCTAGGAACCCCTGGAAAAGTACCAGGTTTGAAGGCGAGAAGGTAAACGGGAACATGGGTCAAAATTATTCTAAGCAACAAATTCTTTCTGATATATTTTAAGAGCTAAGAGTTCAGCCATATCTCCACAACAAATACAACAATTTATTCTATTCTTAGAAACTTATAGCCTCTGGTTTATTGAGAGGGGTACTCTATGTTTGGAAGATTGGCCACTAGTACAGCAGAACATCCAGGACGTATATGAAACGTATGGTCCTGATGCCCACCTAAATCTTGTCTATGCAATTTGGACAGAGGTCATGAAGGTGATTGATGATAGAAAAGAATCAGTACAAGCTACCAGGGCGGAAATGGAATATAGTCATGGTCAGCAGTCTAAGCAGAAGACCAATATAACTTCTAACAGAACAACTAGCCATCAGGAGTTTGATAGAGGAAAAAACGGCTCAGAACCTTTAACAATTGAAGAGCCCTTTCCTTCTATAGCATCTCTAAACTTAGAAACAAAAGCATCCCCCAGAAGGCACCAATAATATACTTCAGCCTTCGAGGGTACTATCCAGGAAGCTCGTAGGACAGGCGATTTGGAATTTTGTTTCCCTTTGATCCTAGATAATGAAGAGGAACCTATATGGAAACCTTTGCCCCTAATGGTCCTCAAGGAGCTTAAACAGGCAGTGAAAGATTTTGGGTCTTCATCTCCCTATACAATTCAACTAATTGAAAGTGTTGCAGCCAGGTGGATGACTGTTAGTGACTGGTATAAAACAGCAAAATCTGTGTTAAATCCTAGAGATTATGTAATTTGGAAAACAGAGTATGGGGAGCAAGCAAAAGCCTTAATCCAGCAAAACCTCCGCTCAGGAGCTAGAGTGCGAAAGTTAACTCTTTCCGCACTTCTGGGTACTGATGAATATAAGAATTTAAACAAACAGGCAAGAGTAGGAAAACCAGTACTGCAGGAAATTTCAAAATTAGCCTTGGCCTCTTGGAAGAAGTTAAAACCCCCAGAGATTAAAGGAACAACCTTAGTGGGAATAAAACAGAAACCTGATGAACCTTTTGAATCTTTTGTGGCTAGATTAGAAGAAGCCATAGGGCGTATGATGCCCATCTCTGAAACTTCTGACTTACTGCTAAAACAACTAGCATATAAAAATGCCACTTCATATTGCCAGTCTCTGCTCCGTTCAATTCGCAGTACTGGCACTATTCAAGATTATGTCAAAGCTTGCCTCTATATAAGGCAGGGGTCTCAAACTCAATTTACTTGGGGGCCACAGGAGGCAAAGTCAGGGTGAGACAGAGCCGCATAAGGGATTTCACAAAAAAAAGTCCTCAAACATCATTATTAACAGTTTTAATTATTTCTTCTGAACATTAATAGAACATTGAGGGAAGATCATGAACAGTTCTTCTGAACATGGCATCTTTTGCCTATTCCTTGCTGCCAGAGAATTGACAGCGCTTCTTCTCACAAATCTGAACCACGTTTGGCTTTAGAGAGGAAGCAATTGAGACCCTCAGTATGGCTTGAAGATGATCATCATTAAGTCTAGACCTGTACTTTGACTTATTGAAGTTCAATGTGGAGAATAACTTCACATAAATATGTGCTCCCAAAAAGGCACATGGTGCGCTTGAACATTTGGAAAAGCTCAGGGAAGCTGGGGGGCAATTCTCTCAAAAATTGCCCATGCATGTCTGCTTTTCCACTAATCTCCCTGAACTTGGCTTTGAGATTAGAGTTGCATTGCAGGTCAATAAGCTCCATTTGAAGCACAGGAGGGGCATCTTGCACATCAAAGGAATAGGGGTCCACAAAAATTTGGAAAGTGGCTCTGTGCTTTTTGAAGTCTGCAAATCTGTGATCAAATTCCTTCTCTAGCTTAAAAATAGCATCAACATATTTCTCACCACTGAATGGTATGCCTGCATCCACAAGTTTCTTGCATGCTGGGAAATGGCAAAGGTTTGTCTGAGAGATCTGGGATTTCCATAACACAAGTTTTGTGGAGAATGCTCTCACGTTGTCATAGGCAGCACTGATAAGCTGCCCCAGGCTTTGTAATATCTTGTTTAGTACATTAAGCTAATGTGTGATGTCAATAAGAAAAGCTAAATCCATGTGCCATTTGTGATCACTCAACTCAGAAACAGCATTCCCATCCTTCTCCATGAAGGCTTTCACTTCTTCTCTCAACTCAAAAAATCTTTTCAAGACATTTCCCCACTGAGCCAACATACCTCAGTAAAATAGAGCACATCTCCATATTCTGACTCCATTTCCTCTAAAAAAGCATGGAACCTCCTGTGCTTTAAGCCCCTGGATCTGATTTGGTTGATGCATTTCACAACAACAGACATCACATTGTCACACAGCAGGCATTTACTGCAAAAGGCCTGCTGATGGATAATGCAAAGAAGTGCAATGTCCTTCTCTACACCCTCCTCTTCAAGTTTTTTTTTAACAAGTGCCACCAGTCCATTTTCCTCCCTGTCATCAATGGCGCTCCATTGATTATTATTCCAACAAACCTCTTCCATGGCAAACCTGCATTTTCAATGGCATCAAACAGATGCCAAAATATCTCATTAGCGGTGGTCTAGCCATGCATTGGAATTATTGTGAGCAGCTTCTCTGTCGATTCAAAATTGCAATCAACACCACAAATTGTGAGCTGTGCAGTGTCTGTTATATCTGTGCCCTCGTCAAGAGCAACTGAGTATGCATCAATACATTTGGCTTTCTCACACAGTTGATGATAAATGTCACTTGACATGTCATAAATGTGCTCTGCCACAGTGTTGGCAGAAAGGCTGATTTTTGCTAAACTGGCCTTTCTTTTCCAAACAGATAATACTTGCAGCCTGTAACATGCATTTTTTAACAAACTCTCCTTCTGTGAATGGTTTTCCTACCTTAGCAATCATCTCACTAACCATGTAACTAGCTTTGACTGATGCAACATTCTCTTTGGTTGCTTTCTTGAAGAAATCTTGTTGCCTCCTTAGACATGCTTTAAGACTGGCAACCCGCTTGGCTCTCTCATTTCCTTGATAGTTTGCACATTCCTCAGCATGTTTAGTTAAATAATGGCGTTTCAAGTTGTATCCCTTGTGCACTGCGACTTTCTCTGAGCAAATAAGATATGTGGGGATGCCCCTGTGCTCAACAAAGAAATACTGCATCTTCCACTTTTCCTGAAATTGTCTGTGCTCGTCATCAATCTTTCTCTTCACTGCAGGATTTGATGAAGTCATGATGAAGGTATGACAAAATCTAATTCTGTAATAAACTTCTCTCCCTTCTCTACCTTAGGCTTCCAATAATGCAAGGGACAGCGGGCAGGAGCAGCGAAAATGACCTCTGCCCTAGGCGCAAAGTATTTGCGATTATTAGCTTACCGAATATTTGCCATAAAATATCGCATTAGTAAGAAAAAAATCGTATTAAACATTTGCATACCTTGAACAGAACTGCTTGGGGTATGCGAATGTTTAATGCAATTTTCTTCTTACTAATGCGATTTTTATTGCAATTATTTGGTAAGCAAATAATTGTGAATACTGCGATATTTGAAGGCTGGCCGCGGGCCACACAATGTTGTATGGAGGACCGCAAATGGCCGGTGGGCCGTGAGTTTGAGACCCCTGCCATAAGGGATGCCAGGGTTTGAACTGAGGTTAGTCCTGTGTTGGCTGATGCAAGGCAAATGCCTTACCGCTGTGCTATTGCTCTGGCCCCATTATGCTTTTATATGGGGAGGGAGGCCATATATTGCAATGTACTGGGGATACTCTTGGATCTGTACTTGAGAATTACTCTTGGCAGTGCTTGAGGGGTGATATGGGCTGTCGGTGATTGAACCTAGGCTGGCTAAGTGCAAGATATGCACCTTACCTGTTATTCTCTTGGTCTAGTTTTTTATGTTTCCATAATGATATAAAAATCTACACGCAGGCGCCTGAGAGATAGCATGGAGTTAGGGCATTTGCCTTGCATTTAGAAGGATAGTGTTTCAAAGCCTGGCATTCCATGTGGTCTCTCGAGCCTGCAAGGAGCCATTTCTGAGCATAGAGCCAGGAGAAACCCCTGAGCGCTGCCAGGTGTGACACACACACACAATCTACATGCAAATGAAAATAGAAAAACTATTAATGTCTGGTTTCTGTCACTATTTTTTCATTTGCAATTACATACTTAGGCACCTTTTTAAACTGAAAATCTTTGGGCCCGGAGAGATAGCACAGCGGTGGTGTTTGCCTTGCAAGCAGCCAATCCAGGATCAAAGGTGGTTGGTTCGAATCCCGGTGTCCCATATGGTCCCCCGTGCCTGCCAGGAGCTAGTTCTGAGCAGACAGCCAGGAGTAACCTCTGAGCAACGCCGGGTGTGGCCCCCCCAAAAAAAAAAACCCCAAAAAAACAAACAAAAAAAAACAAAAAAACTGAAAATCTTTTTATTGAATTATTAGAAGATCTGCAGTTACATTATTAGATCAGTGAAATAGAGAGAAATATCCTGAGATAAACTCTCAGATATATTAACAGTTAATATTTAATAAAGGAACAAAATATGAAGTGTATAAAGGAAAGCCACTTAGATATATTTGACCCCATGAAGTGGTAGGGATCTAACATTTAGAGTGATATATGACAGGAAGAAGAAAATTGTTTTTGGTTTGGGACTATACCTAGCAGTGAAGAGCACTATGCATTGGTAGGGTTTAGGGGAATACTACTAGCAGGTCATAAGGGGACCATATAAAGTGCTGGAGATTGGACCTGAGTCAGCTGTGTGCAAGGAAAGTGCCTTACACACTATACTTTCTCTTGTCCCAAGAAAGAAATTTAGAATAAAATGTTACCATCCTTCCACTTTTATTGTAGGAAGTTTCATGCATCCTGCATGCCAGCATTTGGTGATACTCCTCCTAGAAGACTCTATATCTCAGAAGACTAGGAAGAGTAATTTTATAAATCCTCTCTTCAGTCTGCACATTTTTCTGAAAATTATGTCCATTATTGTGAGTTATAAATTTCTAATTATTTGAACATCTGCTGGTCATTGTACTCCTTTTGTTGTGATGTTAGTGGGGGTTCCCTTGTGACTTATGTGAAGCAGGGAGGAAAAAAGCAGTAGCCTTGAGGAAATCTGCTTTTTTATCTCTACCTCTGCCCCCCACCCTAAGATTGTGGGTCCATGGGCCAGAGAGATAGCATGGAGGTAAGGCGTTTGCCTTGCATGCAGAAGGATGGTGGTTCAAATCCCAGCATCCCATATGGTCCCCCACGCCTGCTAGGAGCGATTTCTGAGCATAGAGTCAGGAGTAACCCCTGAGCACTTCTGGGTGTGACCCAAAGACAAAACAAAACAAAACAAAACAAAACAAACAAACAAACAAACTGTGGGCCTTACTTTTTGCAGGAATATAAAGTCAGTCTTAGACTTTATCAGGCCTTTTGGATCTATTGTCTTTCTCTCAGAAAATAATTACAGGAGACAATCAGCAAATAAAAAAGGGATTTATTTATACATTCTAAAGGGAAGATAGAGAGTAAAGTGTTCAGGGTATATCTATTAGGTGGCTGGTTGAGGCACAGAACAGAGGACACATAGAAGAGAGTATAAGGATAGATTTATATAGACTCAGTACAATGGGTCCAGAGCAATAATACAGTGATAGGGTGTTTGTCTTGTTTGTGGCAGACCAGATTTCAATCCCTGGCATCCCATATGGTCCATTGAACCTTTCAGAAGTGATTTCTGAGCAGAGTCAGGAATAACCCCTGAGCATCAGCAGCATTCCCCTCCCCACAAAAAAGACTCAGTGTTGTTGATTTTGAACTGAACTAAAGTAAGTGAGCCCAGGCTAAACATGACCAGAAGAAAAAAAAAGAAATGTTGACTGTAGTGGCCAGATCAGCAGCAAGATGTTGCAGAGTTTGGATAAAATAGCTCCTTTTTAGTTTTTGTTTTTGGGCCACACATAGCTGTGCTCAGGGGTGACTCCTGGCTCTAAGCTCAGAAATTACTTCTGGCAGGCTCGAAGGACCATATGGGATGCCTGGAATCAAACCCAGACTAGTCATGTTCAAGGCAAATGCTCTATGCCCTACCTGCTGTGCGATTGCTCTGGCCCCTTTAGCACCATTTTGAACTGAACTGAGGTGAGTGAGTCCAGGCAACAGAGTGGCTACTCCATTTTGCTCTCAGTTGATCATTTTTATTCAAGGAGCACCACCACAACAGATAAAAAGCACCACCACACTACAAAGAATGCAATAAAAAAACCAACACAGAATACCACCACACCTAGTGAGTGAAAACAGGAGTTATGAAGATTCAGCTAACATCAGCCACCCGTATATTCTATTCTCTCTGATCAGGAATTTAGATTAGAAATGCTAAGGCTGGCGGTGGTGGCGAGGGGAGGGGCATGGCATCAGCACGTCATAGGCTGGGTGCGCAGGTGTTTCGGAGGGAAGAGAGACAGGAGAAAGAGGAGGAGGAGGTAGATCTGCATTAGCCCCATTCACCATATGTTTTTTGTTTTTTTTTTTGGTTTTTGGGCCACACCCGTTTGACGCTCAGGGGTTACTCCTGGCTATGTGCTCAGAAATCGCCCCTGGCTTGGGAGGACCATATGGGACGCCGGGGGATCGAACCGCGGTCCGTTCCTTGGCTAGCGCTTGTAAGGCAGACACCTTACCTCTAGCGCCACCTTCCTGGCCCCCCATTCACCATATGTTAAGAGACATCAGTATATTTGGATCATCAGATGCAGGAGTATAGTTGAGATGCAATGGAGACCTGGAGAGAGTTTGGTATTCCTGGACAAACCCCGTAAGGTGATTTGGCTCTGGTTTCAGAGCTATCAGCCAGCCTGAATTCCATCCCCAGCATTTCACATGGTTCCTGAGCACCGCAAGAGTGAGTCCTGAGTGAAGAGCTAAGAGTAACACCTGAGCATCATCAGCTTAATCATCCTTGAGGCTGGAGTAATCTGCCCCTGCTGTGTGATTACCAATTGGGAGACACTGTGCATGTTTCTCTACTGTCCTTTGTCCTGAACATCTCATGAGTAGGCCGAGAAGGGCCCAGCAAAATCTCTCTCCTAGAGTTGCCCAGGACGAAAAGCAAAGGAAGACTGTGTCCTAGAGTGAAAACCAGCTATCAGCGGTAAATTGCAGAAAGGCAGGTCCTCTGTGACGTCAGGCCAATTGGGAGAGACTGTGCATGTCGCCTGTGCGTGTTACTCTACTGTCCTGTGTCCTGAACCTCTCCTGAGTGGGCCAAAAAGGGCCCAGCAAAATCGCTCGCCTAGAGGCTCCAGAAAGCGTGGCCACTCCACTTTGCTCACAGCTGTGCGCTCTTTATTTTGTGTAGTTTTTGGGTCACACCCAGCAGTGCTCAGGGATTATTCCTGGCTCCGTGCTCAGAAATTGCTCCTGGCAGGCACGGGGGACCATATGGGATGCCCAGATTCAAACCGATGACTTCTGCATGAAAGGCAAAAACGCCTTACCTCCATGCTATCTCTCCGGCCCCAGCTGTGTGCTCTTTTAACAAATGAACCCCACCATAACACGCAGAAAAAAATCACACTACAAGTGTGACAATGGGGAAACCTCACAGGCAAACACCATGCACAGAGAATGAAGATGATATTTCTGATGACACAAAAAATTAACCATCTGATTAATCACTCAGATAAGGAGTTTAGAATAGAAATATGGAGGATCCTCATAGAAATCAAAGAAAATATAGCTCTAGCTGAACAGAACAAAAAGACAGAAATCAGAAAACTTCAAACTGAAATAATTGATCTGAAAAACACGGTAGCTCAACTGAAAAACTCAATGGACAGCCTCTCCAGTGGGGTAACAACAGCCGAGGACAGAATCAGTGAACTGGAAGATCAAATGCAGAACAACTCCAGACAGCAGAAGAGATTGGAAAAGAACCTTAAGTCAAATGATCATACAATTGAAAAAGTACTCAAAGAATGTGAACAGATTGATAATAGAAGACTTTGATAAACTCAACAGAAACAACATAAGAATCATTGGCGTACCAGAGGCCCAGGAAGGGGATCCACAGGAAGAATCAACTGTCAAAGACATCATCACAGAGAAACTCCCAGAGCTAAAGACTGCATGCAATCAAATCCTACATGCCGAAGAGCACCAGCTAAAAGAGACCCCAAGAAAAAAATACCACAAGACACATCCTAGTCACAATGATGGATCTTATAGATGGAGATACAGTACTGAAAGCAGCAAGATCAAAAAGGGAAATTACATTCAAAGGAGCATCCATAACATTTACAGCAAACATGTCACAAGAAAATCTAAAGGCCAGAAGACAGTGGTGGGATATTGCAATAAGACTGAATGAAATGGAGGCTTCACCTAGAATACTGCACCCAGCATGACTCACATTTAGGTTTGAAGGAAGGATACATAGCTTCATGGATAAGCAACAACTCAAAAACTTCACAGATGCAAAAGCGGCCTTAAAGGGAAAACTAAAAGGTCTACTTTAAGACAAGACAGACCAAAAGCATATCAAACTTATACACAAAGATGACATTACATCCTATGACAATAATCTACCTCAATGTCAATGGACTAAATGCACCAATAAAGAGACACAGAGTGGCAAAATGAAATCAACCCAACCTTCTGCTGCCTTCAAGAAACACAGCTGAATAGTCAAAACAAACATAGACTCAAAATCAAAAGCTGGAGGAATATTATCCAAGCAAAAAATACCCTTAAATAAGCTGGGGTGGCCATATTAATATCTAATGACACCAACTTTAGACTCAGAAAAGTTGTAAGGGACAAAGATGGACACCACACTAATCAAAGGATATGTGTAACAGGAAAAAAATACCACACTACTAAACATATCGCACCCAATGAGAGACCAGCAAATTATCTAATACAATTATTAAAAAATTTGAATGAAGACATCAATAATAACACAATAATTGTGGGAGACCTCAACACGGTCCTGGTAGGTTAACCAGACTGACACCCAACAAAAATAAACTAGTCTTGAAAAGAGAAATGGAAGAAAGAGGACTAGTATATATATATATATATATATATATATATATATATATATATATATATATGACACTCGATCCCCAGAAACCTGGATATACATTCTTCTCCAATGTACATGGGTCATTCTCCAGGATAGACCACATGCTGGCACATAAAGCATACCTCCATAAAATCAAGAGGATAGAAATTCGGCAGGCTACCTTTGCTGACCAAAAAGCTCTGAAATTAGATGTGAACTACAAAGGGACACAGAAGAAAAACTTTAAGAACAGAAAATTAAACAGCCTGCTACTGAACTACCAGTGGGTGCGAGATGAAATCAAAGAGGAAATCAAAACTTTCCTGGAAACAAATGACAATGAAGACACAAACTATCAAAATCTATGGGACACAGCAAAGTTGGTCCTGAGAGGAAAATTTATAGATTTGCAAGCACACATCAGGAAGAAAGAAGGGGCATACCTGAACAGCTTAATGACGCAGCTTATAAAATTAGAAAATGATCAACAAAAGGAACTAAAAATAGGGAGACAGAAGAAAATAACAAAGCTGAGAGCAGAAATCAATGACGTGGAAACCCAAAAAACAATCCGAAAGATCAACGAAAGTAGAAGTTGGTCTTTTGAAAAAAAAATAATAAGATTGATAGACCATTGGCAAAACTCACAAAAAAAGAGAGAAACTTGATAACTTGTATTAGAAATGAAAATTAAAAAAAAAAAAGAATGGGCCCAGAGAGATAACACAGCGGCGTTTGCCTTGCAAGCAGCCGATCCAGGATCGAAAGTGGTTGGTTCGAACCCCGGTGTCCCATATGGTCACCCGTGCCTGCCAGAAGCTATTTCTGAGCAGACAGCCAGGAGTATCCCCTGAGCAACTCTGGGTGTGGCCCAAAAACCAAAAAGAAAAGGGGGGGGGGGGGGAGATCACTACAGATACTGCAGAGATTCAAAGGGTAATTAGAGATTACTTTGAGAAACTCTGTGCTACTGAACACTAGAACCTGGAAGAAATGGATAAATTCTTGGACTCTTCTAACCTTCCACAGTTGAGTAAGGAGGATGTAGTATATCTAAACAACCCAATCACTATTGAGGAAATTACAATGGTAGTCAAATGTCTGCCCAAAAAGAAAAGCCCAGGCGGATTCACTAATGCATTCTTTCAAACCTTTCAAGAGGAACTACTACCAATCCTAGCCAGACTCTTTCATGAAATTGAAAAAACTAGAACACTTCCAAACAGCTTTTATGAAGCCAACATCACCTTAATACCAAAACCTGTCAGAGATGCTGCCAAAAAAGAAAATTACATGGGGCCGGAGAGATAGCATGGAGGTAAGGCGTTTGCCTTTCATGCAGGAGGTCATCGGTTCGAATCCCGGCGTCCCATATGGTCCCCCTGCCTGCCAGGAGCAATTTCTGAGCCTGGAGCCAGGAATAACCCCTGAGCACTGCCGGGTGTGACCTCCCCCCCAAAAAAAGAAAATTACAGACCAATATCCCTGATGAACACAGACGCAAAGATCCTCAACATAATCCTGGCAAATAGGATGCAGTGCCTCATCAAGAAGATCATTCACTATGGTCAAGTAGGTTTTATCCCAGGAATGCAAGAATGATTTAACATTTGTAAATCTATCAACATAATACACAACGTCAACAAGAAAAAATAAAAATCACATGGTCATATCAATAGAAGCAGAGAAAGCATTTGATAAGGTCCAACACCCATTCTTGATAAGAAAAATCTCAGTAAAATGGAAATGAAAGGAACATTTCTCAATATAGTCAAGGCCACCTACCACAAACGAATGGCAAATATTATCCTCAATGGAGAAAAACTAAAAGCCTTCTCTCTAAATTTTTTTTTTGTTATTCGTGCTACACCCGTTTGATGCTCAGGGGACCATATGGGACGCTGGGGGATCGAACGCGGTTCTTTCTTGGCTAGCACTTGCAAGGCAGACTCCTTACTTCTAGCGCCACCTCGCCGGCCCCACAGATTTTTCGCCTTTTTTTTCTTTTTCTTTTTTTTTTGTTTTTTTTTTTGTTTTTGTTTTTGTTTTTGAGTCACACCTGGCAGTGCTCAGGGGTTACTCCTGGCTCCATGCTCAGAAATTGCTCCTGGCAGGCACGGGGGACCATATGGGATGCCAGGATTTGAACCGATGACCTTCTGCATGAAAGGCAAACTCCTTACTTACCTCCATGCTATCTCTCCAGCCCCAAATTTTTTGCTTTGTTTTGGTGTACCTTTTCTGTATTGGTACTTCCAGTTATTCCTGGCAGTGCTCTGGGGCTCATGTGGACCATATGGGACACTGGGGGTCTTGAACCGTGGTCCTTCCTAGGCTAGCGCGGGCAAGGCAGACGCCTTACTGCTTGCGACACCACTTTTCCCCTTTCTCTCTAAATTCTGATAGAAGACAGGGCTGTCTACTCTCTCCATTCCTCTTCAACATAGTACTGGATGTACTTGCTGTAGTGATTAGGCAAGAAAAAGATATCAAGGGAATTCACATAGGAAAGGAAGAAGTCAAGCTCTCACTGTTTGCAGATGACATGATACTCTACTTAGAAAACCCTAAAGACTCTATAAAAAAGATTTTAGAAACAATAGATGCATATAGCAACATTGCAGGTTATAAAATTAACACACAGACATCAATAACCTTTTTATACACCAATAATAATAGGGAAAAAATGGACATTAAGAAAACAACCCCATTCACAGTAGTGCTACACAAACTCAAATATCTTGGAGTCTACTTGACCAAAGACGTGAAGGACCTATACATATAAAAGTATAAAACACTGCTCCAAGAAATGAGAATACACAGAAATGGAAACACACACTCTGCTCATGGATTGGCAGGATTAACATAATTAAAATTGCAATACTCCCCAAAGTTTTGTACAGATTTAATGTGATAAAGATACCCATGACATTCTTCAGAGAAGTGAATCACACATTTTTGAAATTCATTGGAACAATAAACACCCTCGAATAGCTAAAGCACTCCTTGGGAAAAGAAATATGGATGGCATTACTTTCCCCAGCTTTAAACTGTATTACAAAGCAATAGTTATCAAAACAGCATGGTATTGGAATAAAGACAAACCCTCAGATCAGTGGAATAGGCTTTAATCCTCAGAGAATGTTCCTCACACATACACTCACCTAATTTTTAATAAAGGAGCAAGAAATCCTAATTGGAGCAAGGAAAACCTCTTCAACAAGTGGTGTTGGCACAACTGGTTAGCAACTTGCAAAAAAGCGAACTCAGACCCCACCTAACACCATATATGAAGATAAAATCCAAATAAATTAAAGACCTTGATATCAGACCTGAAACCATAACGTATATAGAACAACAATAGGTAAAATACTCCATGACATTGAGATTAAAGACATCTTTAAGGAGTAAACAGCACTCTCCAAATAAGTGGGAGCAGAGATAAACAGATTGTAACAGATATTAAGCTGAGAAGCTTCTGCACCTCGTAGGAAATAGTTCCCTGGGCTACAAGAGCCATCCACTGAGTGGGAGAAACTATTCACCCAATACCCATAAGATAAGTGGCTCATATACAAAATATACAAGCACTGACAGAACTTCACAAGAAAAATATCTAATCCCATCAAAAATGGGGAGAAGAAATGAACAGACACTTTGTCAAAGAAGAAATGCAAATGGCTAAAAGGCACATAAAAATGCTCCACATCACTAATTTTCGATGAAATGCAAATTAAAACAACTATGAGGTAACATCTCACACCCCAGAGATTGGCACACATCATAAAGAATGAGAACAATCAGTGCTGGCAGGGATGTAGATAGAAAGGAACTCTTATCCACTGCTGGTGGGAATGCCATCTAATTCATCCATTATGAAAAGTGATATGGAGATTCCTCCAAAACCTGGAAATGGAGCTCCCATATGATCTAGCAATACCACTCGTAGGGATATACCTAGGAACCGAAAAATATAATACAAAAATCCCTTCCTCATACCTATATTCATTGCAGCACTATTTACAATAGCCAAACTCTGGAGACAAGAAAGATGCCCTTCAACAGATGAATGGCTAAAGTAACTGTGTCCATATACATAATGGAATTTTATTTTTGTTTTTTTGGGCCACACCTGGTGGTGTTCAGGGGCTACTCCTGGCTGTCTGCTCAGAAATAGCTCCTGGCAGGCACGGGGGAACATATGGGACACCTGAATTTGAACCAACCACCTTAGGTCCTGGATCGGCTGCTTGCAAGGCAAACACCACTGTGCTATCTCTCCGGGCCCACATAATGGAATATTATGCAGCCGTCAGGAGAGATGAAGTCATGAAATTTTCCTATACATGGATGTACATGGAATAATGCTGAGTGAAATAAGTCAGAGGGAGCAAGATAGACACAGAATAGTCTCCCTCATCTATGGGTTTTAAGAAAAATAAAAAAAAATAAGTCAGAGGGAGCAAGATAGACACAGAATAGTCTCCCTCATCTATGGGTTTTAAGAAAAATAAAAGACATTTTTGCAATAATTCTCAGAGACAAAAGAGAGGAGGGCTGGAATGTCCAGCTCACGACATGAAGCTCACCACAAATAGTGATGAGTGCAGTTATAGAAATAACTACATTGAGAACTATCCTAGCAATGTGAATGAATGAGGGAAGTAGAAAGTCTGTTTTGAGTACAGGCGGGTGTGGGTGGGGAGGAGGGAGATTTGGGACACTGGTGATGGGAATGTTGCACTGTTGAAGAGGTTGTTCTTTACATGACTGAAACCCAAGTAAACTCATATTTGTAATCAAGGTTTTTAAATAAGTGTATCGAGGCTGGAGAGATAGCATGGAGGTAAGGCATTTGCCTTGCATGCAGAAGGTTGGTGGTTCAAATCCCTGCATTGTATATGGTCCCCCAAGCCTGCCAGGAGTGATTTCTGAGCATAGAGCCAGGAGTTACTTCTGAGCACTTCCGAGTTGACCCCGCCACAAAAACAAAACAAATAAATAAATATATCAATAAAAAGAAGCCAATTTAAGATTTGCATCAGATGTATCATAAGCCACCCTTCAGAATCAATGAAAGTGGTAGGAGTTAGTGAACAAACACAACAAAATGAATGCCTCACCACAAATACTTCACACAGCCAGACTTTCATTCAGATTTGAAGGAAGGATACACAGATAAAAAACATCTCTTGAACTTTATCGAAAAAAGCCAAACATAAAAGAAATACTGAAGAGTTTACTTTAAGTTGGGACAAACCCAACAAACACACCAATTATCTACAAAAAGATGGCACAAAATTCTATGAGAATCACCTCTTTTAAAGTCAATGGACTAAATGTTCCACCCCAGTTAGGAGATAATGAGTGGCAAAATGGGTCAGAAAATTGAATCCAACTTTTTTTTGCTGCCTATATGAATCACATTTGAATAGTTAGAGCAAACATAGACTATCATAGAGCAAACATAGAGCTATCATTCAAGCAGAAAACATCCTTTAAAAGGCAGGTGTGACTCTTATTTAACAAAGTATCAGAAGTACTTTCCGTAAAAACTAGGCAACAAAAAGATATCAGGGTATCCAGATAGGAAAGGTCTAATTCAAGATCTCAGTATTTGTAGATTACATGATACTATTTTTTTGTTGTTTTTTTTTTTGGTCACACCTGGCAGGACATGATACTATTTTTAGAGAACCCTAAACCCGAAGGACTCTACCAAAAAGCTTCTAAAAGCAGTATATTTTATATTAAAGTGGCAGACTACAAAATTAACACAAAATATTAACTATATAAAAATAATAATAGAGAAAAATAGACTGAAAAAAATACCATTCTCAATACACAGAGACTCAAATACATTGGAGGCAACTTAACTAAAGAAGTTAAAGACCTAAACAAAGAAAAATAAAAACATTGCTTCAAGAATTGAAGACACAAGAAAATGGAGATATATGCTCTCTTCATGAATTGGGAGGATTAACATAATTAAAATAACAACACTCACCAGAGCATTATAGAGATATAATGCAATCACTCTAAGGATATCCATGACATGCTTCAAAGAAATGAATCAAACACTTCTGAAATTTATTTGTAATAATAAACATCCACAAAGGTAACCTTTTTTCCCAAAAGCAACCTTTAGAAAAAGAGGTGGTAGGCATCACTTTCTACACTTTTAATTGTCCTACTAAACAATAGTCATTAAAACAGCATGGCATTGGAATAAAGACAGACCCTTAGATCAATGAAATATACTTGAATACTTAGAGAATGACCCCTAGACATACAATAAGTTAGTCTTTGATAAATGGGTAAGAAATGCAAAATGGAGCAAGGAAAGTCTCTTCAACAAGTGGTGTAGGCTCCTAGGGATATACCACAAGAACACAGAAATATAACTCAAAAATCCCTTCCTCACACTTATATTCATTGTGATGCTATTTACGATAGCCAGACGCTGGAAACAACCAAGATGCCCATCAACAGATGAATGGCTAAAGAATCTGTGGTACATATACACAATGGAATATTATGCAGCTGTCAGGAGAGATGAAATCATGAAATTTTCCTATATATAAATGTACATGGAATCTATTATATTGAGTGAAATAAGGCAGAGGGAGAGAGATAGACACAAAATAGTCTCACTCATCTATGGGTTTTAAGAAAAATTTAAGACATTATTGTAATAAGGCCTAGAGACAATAGAGTTAAGGGCTGGAAGAACTGGCTCACAATTTGAAGCTCACCACAAAGAGTAGTGAATGCTGTTAGGGAAATAACTACACTAACAACTAGCATTACAATGTTAAAGAATGAGAGAAGTAGAATGCCTGTTATGAATACAGGCAGGGGTGGGGGAGGAGGGGGCATTGGTGGTGGGAATGTTGCATTGGTGAAGGGGGGTATTCTGTTTATGACTGAAACCCAACTACAAACATGCTTGTAATATGGTGCTTAAATAAAGATTAAAAAAAAAACAGGCTGGTGGGGGGTGAATTAAAAAAAAGTGATGTTGGGAAAACTTGTCAGCCACATGCAAAAAAAGTGAACTCAGATCTCTATCTAACACCAGGCACAAATGTCAAATCTAAATGGATTAAAGTTTTTGATATCAGACCCAAAACTGTAAGGTATATAGAAGAAAACGTCATCAAAATTGTTTTCTCCATGACACTGAGACAAAAGGCATCTAAAAGGAGGAAACACCACTGTCAAAGCAAGCAGAAGCAGAGATAAAACAAATAGAAATACATTAAACTGAGAAGCTTCTGCAGTTCAAAGGAAACAGTGACTAGGATGCAAAAGGTTCCCTCACAATGGGAGAAACCATTCATCTGATATCCATATAATATTGGGCTAATAGCTAAGATACTGACTTAGTTAATAGCTAAGGTACTGACTGAACTTAACAAGAAAAATACATCGGATACCGTCCAAAAATGGGGAGAAGAAATGAACAGACATTTCCTAGAAAAAAATATAGATGTCCAAAAGGTACATGAAAAATGCTCCTTATCGCTAATCATCAGGGAAAATCAAAACAACAATGAGGTATCATCTCACACCACAGAAACTGGCACACAACACAAAGAACAAGAAAAACCTGTCATGGTGTGGATGCGGGAGAAAGGAACTCTGATTCACTGCTGGTGGGAATTCCATCTAGACAAGCGTCTCTGAAAAATAATATAGAAATTGTTCAAAAAAACTGAAAATTGGGCTCCCATATGATCCATCAATACCACTCCTAGGGATATAGCTAAGAACACAAAAACACAATATAAAATGCCCTTTGCACTCCTGTGTTCATTGCAGCATGCAATTACAATAGCCAGAATATGGAAACAACACGGTGTCCAACAACAGATGAGTGGCTAAAGAAACTGTGAAAATGTACACAATGGGATACTATGCAGCTATTAGAAAATGAAGTAATGAAATTTGTTTCTACATGGAGAGACATGGAGACTATTATGCTGAGTTAAATGAGTCAGAGGAAGAGGGATAGACATAGAATAGTCTCACTCATCTGTGGAATATAACAAAAAATAAAAGACAGTATGGTTTTAATATCTAGATATCATAGAGATGAGGACCAGAAGGACCAGCCCATGATATGAAGCTTACCACAAAGAGTTTTGAGCACAGTAAGAGCACTAAATTGCACTTGAGAACTACAATGACAAAGATAGTGAGAGATCAAAGTAACGTGCTTGTTCTATAATTTTATGACTATATCAATAGATATGCATTCAATAGGTTCCAATATAATAAAAACTCTCAACAATGGGGACACAGTGGTAGGACATTTGACTTGCATGCTGCAGACCCTGGACAGGCCTGGGTTTGATCCCTGGCATCCCACATGGTCTCCTGAGCCTTCCAGAAGTGATTTCTGAGCACAGAATCAGGAGTAACACCCGAGAGCCTCCAGGTGTGGCCCCAAAACAAACAAACAAAAACTCTCAGCAACATGGGAACTTTAGAAACTTTCCTCAATATTGTCAAAACCATTCATCACTAACCCATTGCAAGCATTTTTATTCAGTGGAGTATAAAAGCCTTTTCTCCAAGAGTTGCCATAAGACAAGGTTTTCTCCTCTCGCCACTTCTATTCAATATAGTACTGTATAAGAAAATAGAGACTCATATGGTCCCTGGTAAGCCTTAAGAAGGTACTGTATCTTTAAGGCTGAAGACATCAGTTACCAAAAGCCCGCCCCTTGTAACAGCCACTGGCAAGCCATTAGCCTGCGGTATAAAGCCCTGGGCTGAAGTGCTAGAAGAGGTGAGGAGAATATACTTACTATGCCCCTGCTGGATTGCTCCTGCTGCATGATGCCTGCTGGATTGATGGAAAAAATGTTTTCTGAACTCCCGGACTCCCAGCTCCTGCCACCTTTTGCTGAACCTCTCTTAGTAGTCTCATCCTAACACTAACAGTTGGTGCCTAAACAGGGACAGTAATGTTCCTCTGGGAAATAATAATTGTGATCCTGTGGATCAAAGTCATGATCCCTTTGTGTTTCAAAGCCCTAATCTTCTGGTTTATTAAATTTATGCTGGTGTCCTAGATATTTAACGAAAGTCTATTAGTCTATTCTGTGTCTTTAAAAGATCTGTTATTCATGTTATTGGGGATGATGACAATGATAAAAGAAACAATACTGTACTCACCAGAGTACTTTAATTGTTACCCCTTCAGCCCCTCATGGGCCCATGACCTTAGTGGGGGGAGATCAGATATAATTTAACTCAGTCACAAACTGCTGCCATTTTTCAATTATCTGGTCCATTGTAATGGATATTTTACATAATAAACAACCTCACACTATTGTACCATATTTGGAATTAAAAGTTGCTCTAATAATTAAAAAAAGACTGCAATGGCATGCTTTGACACACATATCATTGTGTTACCCATCCATAAAAAGGGAATAGACTCAATATTACCTCTCAGTGATGTTCTTCAAAGAGCTTTGGCGGATTTCTCAAAAGAACTTTCCTCACAGTACTTAGCAGGAAAAACTTAAGTCCTTTCTCAGAACACCTTTTGTAATATCTTCCATCATTCACTCCTCTCCAATTCCCAATGTGTCTGTGTTTTTTTTTTTGAAAGAAAAAGGTTTTAATGGCTTTCTAGAGATCAGATAAAATATTTCCTAGTTGTCTTGGCCTGGTGTTCTTCACATAATTAAAAAGTAATTCAGGCCTCGTCACATTGAAAGCTTTATACTGTTGTTGGTTCTTTTTTTGCATTTTTAAATTGTTAATTATGAGAACAAAGATGCAAGGAAAGAGGACAAGGTAAAGTTACAGTGGAAGGACAATCACCCATAACATAATTCTCAGAAGAAGTCCCCTTGCTGATATCTTAACTTTGAACTTTCAGCCAAAGAACATTAAGATAAATAAAACAGAATCTATGTACAATTACTTTGTCTCTCAAGTCCCCAGATTGTAACACATTATAATATTTCTTAACAGCACACAAGGCAATCTAAAGCCATAAAACTTATGTAATTCCTTAAACATTAGAGGTATAGTATTTTTTACATTTCCATGTACATGCATATTAGCTTAAGTTAACCTCAAATTTTAAGTGGTTTTTTTAAAGGATTAGAGTCAAAGGAGCACAGTAAAAACGGTGTTAGAGTGGCAATTGTTGTTTGCATAGGCCCACCAAAATATGAGGGGCATGGAAAGGAATAACCTTGGCCTAAATACAAAGAGACTCTACCCCTGAAGTTTCCTGGCATAGGACTAACTCTAGGTTCCAGGCAAGCTAGATTGTCCAATCCAAGACATTGTCTGTAGTGCCAACACACTTTTTGTTGGTATCATGTTTCTGTATTAAAGATCTTGGAATCTGCATATCCTACGTTGAAGTCAGGATGTGGAGCGTCCTCTCGTTTCACCTCACAATTAAAGGGCAATGCAGGGAGCCCTGTCCTGTAAGCAGGTCGTTGTTGTTCAGTCTTCTCAGTGTTAAGAGAAGTCTCTTTTGAGCAGGTCGATGTCTGAGCAGTGGTAGGGTCTTCCGTGGTAGAGGATTGCTTCCAGGTGATGTTATACCTGGATGTTTCGTGGATGGCTTCCCTGATTCAGGGATGAATGGAAAATGCCCTTTCTTCTGAGGCCTGTGCCAGGTCGTTATGTCAATGTTCAGGGTGTAAGGTCCCTTTGCACTACAAGATTTGTGTGTTACAATCTCTATTAGATAGGATCTTATTTGTATGTATAGTATTTTCCCATTTTAATGTCCCTATGCAAAAAAGGAGCAATGCCACATGGCGTTATTGGCGCATATGGGGGCCATAAGAACAAGTCCAACAATCCCCATGACATGGTTCAACCATAAGCATTAAACTGGGGGACTCTTTCACCAAAATTCCTTGTTGAACAGCTGATGAAGAGAAGATAAAAAGTGGTTAGAATCGTCACTGTATAAGAGGATATTTAGTAACACTTATAGCTGTCAAAGAAAAAACACAAAATATTCTAAAGAAATACCTGTCCATTTTATGTCTTTTGAAACAGTTTGGGGTTGTTACACACAATGCATGGCTTTGGTCTGTGATTAGGATTGTGCAGTACTGAAGTTAAAAAGAGTAATCTGGGTTAGTGATGTTTGGGAAGGTGAGAGAGTTAAGGAGTAAAAATGAGCTTTGTAGGGGTGTGGGAAAGGGCAGAATACAAGATGGACATTCTGGATACACAAAACATAACATAAGATAAGGAATACTTTTAATACATGCAGTGTATTCCATAAGCAGAGTGCTCAGAATTTCCAGTGACAAACAGCGCAACTGAGCAAATCTCAGCACACTCCAAGTTAGAACCAACCATTTCTGGCCACCTGGCTGGAACCCCAGAAGGCCTGGAGGCCGGGGGCAGAAGAGGGAAAGGCTGGGGGCCTATCAAGGCTCCCAGTGCACCCAAGTTAGGGAGAAGGCCTTCCACATGGGGTCTCCCCAAACCCCATGCTGGCTAGTGCTAGCCTCCAGCTCAAGAGAGGATCGAGAGAGAGCGGGAAGCCAGGATCTGCCCGCCCTACACCCTGTGCCCTTCCCACCCTAGAGCTGGGGGAAGGGCAGGGAGAGCTTGGGACCCCATCCAGGAGGGACCCCCCGACACCCACCTTGTCTGGCCACCTGGGCTGCCACCCCAGAAGGCCTGGAGGCCAGGGGCAGAAGAGGGGAAGTCTGGGGGCCTATCGAGGCTCCCAGCGCAATGTGCCTGTATTTTATATTTGTGGCTCATCCTCATAAAAAGATGGGATTGTTGGCCCATTCCTCACCACAACAGTGTGTACTAATTATAATTTAGCCCAACAAGTGGAATTTGCAACTTTTATTATTTTACTCTACAATGTGTCAAACCCATGCAATATAGTAAGTGACTCAGCCTATGTAATTGACCTTTAACCTGGAAATGTGACCGCTTCCACAAAAGATCATAACCCTGTAGTTTAAGACTTGCTTCAACAATTGCAAGCTATTTTACAAAAGCACTAAGCCTATTTTTATCACTCATATAAGATCTCATTCTGGTCTCCCTGGTCCAATGGCTTCATGGGCTTCATGAAACAAATCAGCCAATCACTTAGCAATGCCAGTATTTAAGTAACCTGTAGAAGGGCATAATGCTTTACACATAAATGCCAGTACCTTCATGTACAATATCACATCCTGCTAAGACAAGATAGAAAAGTAGTTTGTATTTGCAATATTTGAGCTTCTTTACACGGCATAATCTATGTCACTGGACAAAACCCACAGGGTCTTCAAACAAATGAATTATGGCCAATGGATGTCACTCATGTTGACCTCTTCACAAACCATTTATACATGTAGTTATTGATATTCATTTTATTTTATATTTGCTTTTCCTATGACTTCAGAAAGAGCTTATTTTTATTACACTATTTTTCTGTATAGGTGTTCCTAATACCATCAAAACTGACAATGGTCCCGCATACACTAGCAAAACTTTTCAACCATTTTTCAAAGAAAGGCAAATTAAACATATTACTGGTATCCTCTATATTCCACAAGGACAAGCCATTGTTGAATGTGCTCTCAAATCTCAGTTACTGAAAAACAGAAAGGAGGTAAGCCCCTAATTGCTTTCTTATCCTTAACATTATTTTCTTTATTTTTTTTAAATTTGCCACAAGGAGAACTCCATACAGCTTCTGAAAGACACTTTCAAGAAGATGTACAGGTTTAGAAAAGAATTAGTTCATCTATCTGGATAAAACTCGATAAAGACTGGGTAGCAGGCAATAGTAGTAGTTATTTGAGGGAACTGTTATTCCTCTATTTCTATAGAGGAAAGTCCCAAAAAGAGACTCTGGGTTCCATTGCACCTCATCAGAAGTCAACACCATTGAGTCTCAGAAGCTTTTAGCCTTTTCATCACTTTAGAAAACCATGTAAAGGGTCCTTTTGTTTCTTAAGAAATTCAGCTGTGTTTATGATTATGTACAGGAATCAGAATGTAGTTATTTATCTTTTTGACTCAATAGGAATCCAATTTTGTAATTTTCCCTATCTTCTATTAGATAGATATCAAAAAGTGAAACTCTGGCAACCAAACAATGCCCCATGTCAGCAGGAAGTAGTCAGGTGATCTCTTCACACCAGTTCCTAAAAGATTAGAGTTTTTACTTCCTAAAGGAAGATAATTATAAGTTTAGCTTTCTATAGGCGTTAACAACACCCTGTATTTGGATCATCTTTAAAATAACAGTTTTGTTCTAAGTAGTTCCTCAATGTTTCAAATTTGAATAGCTTTTCGTTTTGCTCTATGCCTCTTACAACATGTTGCTATTTTTATTTTTTCTAAACAAAGTTTTCTATTCTTTTCTAGTCACTTGGCAATGAAGAACCAATCCCCTATTATGAGTAAAATAACTGCTGCTTACAACCAGTCCCCCACCTACTTGAATCAGCTTCTTCAGCTGGGGTCCTGGCTTGAGGACCTGGCTCTTTTGACCTGCAGAGGACCACTTACTTCCTGACTGCCCTGCACCAATACATTATGTCATCAGCTTACATCTTTTAAATATGACCTGATAATCCTTCAAATATGACCTGATAGTTGATAAGTAGTGTAAAACAATACTTAGATACTGTTATTTAGTATTACTCTCCCCATTTTTCTATGGAAAAAGGAGATATATGGAAACAGAGACTCATATATCCCTGGTCAGCCATAAGCAGGTATTGTCCCTTTAAGTGTGACGATGTATGTTACCAAAAGCCCGCCCCTTGTATCTGTTGCAGGATTACCATTGGCCTGGTGTGTATAGAAAACCCTGAGCTGAGCTGGAGCAATAGCACAGCGGTAAGTCATTTGACTTGCCCGAGGCAAACACAATGCTCTGCATCTCTTATGGTCCCCTGAGCCTGCCAGAAGAGATTTCTGAATACAGAGCCAGGATTAACCCTTGAGCACCACCAGGTGTGACAAAAATAAGCTCTGAGCTAAAGTGCTAGGGGAGGTGAGGAAACTCGCTGACATTGTCCCCTGCCAGATTGCTTCTGCTAGACGGTGTCTGCTGGATTGCTGGAGAAACTTGTTTACTAGAGTCCTGGCTCCTACTGCCTTTTGCTGAAACTCTCCTACTGGTCAAAGCCTAACACTAACAGTACTTGCCATAGTAATTAGACAAGAAAAAGACATTTAGGGTATCCAGATAAGAAAGGAGGAAGTCAAGCTCTAATTGTTTCAAGATGACTTGATACTGTATATATAAAATCCTAAAATCTATAAAAATGCTTCTAAAATATATATCTAAAATATCTAAAAATATGACTAGTATAGTAAAGTGGAAGGCTACAAAATTAATTCACAAAAACCCATGGCTTTTCTATACACAAATAATGTAAGAGAAAAATAATATATTTAAAAAATAATCTGACACAATTGTCACTCAGATCCTGGCAAACAGGATCGAATGCCTCATCAAAAAATCATTCACTATGATAAAGTAGGTTTCATCCCAGAAATGCAAGGATGGTTTAACATCTGTAAGTCTATCAACATAATACAAAACATCAACAACAAGAAAAATAAAAATCACATGGTCATATCAATAGATGCAGAGAAAGCATTTGATAAGGTCCAACACCCAATCTTGATAAAAACTCTCAGCAAGATGGGAATGAAAGGAACCTTTCTCAATATAGTTAAAGCCATCTACCACAAGCCAATGGCAAATATTATCCTCAATGAAGAACAACTAAAAGCCTTTCCTCTAAATTCTGGTACAAGACAAGGCTGTCCTCTGTCACCACTCCTATTCAACATAGTACTGGAAGTACTTGCTGTAGTGGTTAGGCAAGAAAAAGATATCAAGGGAATCTAGATAGGAAAGGAAGAAGTCAAGCTCTCACTGTTTGCAGATGACATGATTCTCTACTTAGAAAACCCTAAAGATTCTACAATTGTCACTCAGAAAATCAAGTACATTGGAGTCAACTTAAAGAGGTAAAAGACCTATGCAAAGAAAACTACAAAACACTGCTTAAAAAATAATAGAGGGCCAGAGAGATAGCACAGTGATAGGGCATTTGCCTTGCACACAGGCAATCCAGGACAAACAATGGTTTGAATCCCAGCATCCCATATGGTCCCCCATGCTTTCCAGGAGCAATTTCTTAGGACAGAGCCAGGAATAACCCCTGGGTGCAGCCAGGTGTGATCCAAAACCAAAAAAAAAAAAAAAAAAAGAAAAGAAAAGAAAAGAAATAAAACAGGATTCAAGGAAATGGAAATATATACCCTGCTGATGAACTGGTAGGATTTATATAATTAAAACTTAATATTTCCCAAAACATTGAACAGATTTAATGCAATGCCTATAAAAATTCCAATGACATTTTTCAAAGAAGTGGATCAAACTCTCCTGAAATTTTTATGGAACACTAAATGTCTATGAATAGCTAAAGTAATCATTAGAAAAAAGAAAATGGGAGAAATTACTTTCCCCAACAATAAACTTTACAGTAAATCAATAGTCATTAAACAGCATGGTGCTCAAATAAAGACAGACCATTAGATCAATGAAACAGACTTAAATTTTCTGAGATAGGCCCACAGATATTCTATCAATTAATCTTTGATAAGTGGGCAAGAAATACAAAATGAAGCAAGGAATGCCTCTTCAACAATTGGTGTTGTGAAAACTTTTCAGCTACATGCAAAAAGGCAAGCTCAGATCTCTAACACCATGCAGAAAAGTAAAATTAAAGAAGTCAAATAGCTCTCCTTCCTGGGAGCCGGGAGTCTAGCAGGAGGGAGTTTGGCAGGCCCCTGCCATGCTGGAGGCCTTCTTAACCAGGCCTAGTGGGGGTGCAGGACTTGGGTAACCCCAGCACCCCTCTACCGCCTTGCTCCAGATCTCCAGGGCTTCCCCAGGCCACATGCCTGGGCAAGCCGGTGAGTTGGGCCCCTTGGTGGAGCTTGAAGGTACCCTAGGCTTTCCCCCATTATCTATTCAGCTCCTTAGGGAGGGTCTGGGTGAGGCTCTGAACTTCTGGCCTCCCAGCTTCTTGAAGTCACTGGTAATCTCTGTCCAGTCTATATTTTCAAAATCGCGTGGGGGCTATCACCCCCGTGCGCACAAGAAACATTAATAGTACTCACTATCATTGAATTATGTTTTTATGTATGCAGAATGTCCATTTTGTACTCTGCCCTTTTGCATACCCCTTCATAAGATCATATTTCTCTTTAACTTCCTTAACTCCTATCATCATTACTCCTCATTTACCTTTTCTAACTTAAGTACTGTAGAGTCCTAAGTCACAGACCAAAGTGGTGCCCTGGAGTTAACACCCACCCAACTATTTTAAAAGGCATAAAAAGGACACTTATGTCTTTTCAACATTTTATGGGTGTTTTCTTTGATGGCTATAACTTTTGCTGAATATTTTTTTATACAGTGATGATCCCCCCATGTTTTTTATCTTCTCTTTATGAACTGCTCAATATGGAATTTGGTGTGAAAGAATCCCTTAGTTTAATGCTATGTTTGAACCAAGTCATGGGTATTGTTGGAAATGTTCTTACGCCCGCATATATCTGATAGCACCACGTGGCTTTATTTCTTGTTTGCTTAGGCACACTAAAATGGGAAAATGCTATACATACCAATAAGTTCTTATCTAATAGAGATGGGAACACAAAAATCTTGTAGTGCAATGAGACCTTACACCCTGAACATTGACATAAAGAACTGGCACAGGCCTCAGAAGAATGGGCATTCTCCATTCACCCCTGATCTAGAGAGGATATCTACAAAACATCCATGATTGTATATAACATCACCTGGAGGCATTCCTCTACCAGGGAAGACCCTACAGCTGCTTTGACATTGACCTACTCAAAAGAGACTTCCCTTAACACTGAGAAGACAACAAAAACAATGACCTGCTTACTGGACAGGGCTTGCTGTATTGCCCCTTAATTGTGAGGTTTGTCTATAACATCACCTGGAAGCAACCCTCTACCACGGAAGACCCTACCACTGCTCAAACATCGTCCTGCTCAAAAGAGACTTCCCTTAACACTGAGAAGACTTAACAACAATGACCTGCTTACAGAACAGGGCTTCCTGCATTGCCCTTTCATGGTGAGGTGAAACAAGAAGACACTCCACATCATGACTTCAATGTAGGATATGCAGATTCCAGAATCTTTAATACAGAAACATGATACCAACAACAGAGACTGTGTGAAAAATGTGTTGGCACTACGGACAATGTCTTGGATCGGACGATAACTTGCCTGAAGCCTAGATTTGGTCTTATGCCAGGAAACTTCAGGGGTAGGATCTCTTTTTATTTAGGCCAAGGTTATTCCTTTCCATGCCTCTCATATTTTGGTGGGCCTATGCAAACAACAATTGCCACTCTAACACCGTTTTTACTGTGCTCCTTTGACTCTAATCCTTAAAATGCACCCACTTAAAATTTGAGGTTAACTTAAGCTAATATGCATGTACATGGAAATGTAAAAAATACTATGCCTCTAATGTTTAAGGAGTTACGTAAGTTTGATGGCTTTAGATTGCCTTGTGTGCTGTTAAGAAATATTACAATATGTACAATCTGGGGGCTTGAGGGACAAAGTAATTGTACATGGATTCTGTTTTATTTATCTTAACGTTCTTTGGCTCAAAGTTCAAAGTTAAGATATCAGCAAGGGGACTTCTGAGAATTATGTTATGGGTGATTGCCCTTCCACTGTAACTTTACCTTGTCCTCTTTCTTTGCATCTTTTGTTCTCATAATTCAAAATAAAAAAATTAAAAAAAAAGAAAAAAAAGTCAAATAAAAATGGATCAAATAAAAAATGGATAAAAGACCTTTATATCAGACCTAAAATTGTAAAGTACATAGAAGAAAACATAGGCAGAACAACTCCATGACATTGAAACTAAAAGCATCTTTAGTTTAGGAAGAAATATCACTAGCCAAGAAACTGAAAGCAAAGATAAACAAATGGGCCTACATTAAACTGAGAAGCTTTTTATTTTTTATTTTTTTGATTTTGGGTCACACCCAGCAGCTTTCAGGGGTTGCTCCTAGCTCTACACTCAGAAATTGCTCCTGGCAGGCTCAGGGAACCATATAGGAAGCTGGGATTCGAACCACCGTCCTTCTGCATGCAAGGCAAATGCCTTACCTCCATGCTATCTCTCCAGCCCCTCAAACTGAGAAGTTTTTGATCCTCAAATACTAATATCTACACGGTTAATATCTAAGATATACAAGGCACTAATAGGCCTTGTAGCTCAATACACAGAGCACACATACTGCTTTCCCCTAATTCCCTAAACACACAAAATTCACACCCTACTTTTCCCTAAACACACACAGCTCACACCATATTTTCTCCTAACCCGATAGGGGAAAAAGTTATGTTACCCTACTCACCTGAAATAAACCAAGTATTTCTCCCTTAAGTGACTCTTGGATGGTTTTAATCTTTATTCATTTTTCCTCTGTTGTCCCTCCCCATGCTAAGCTGTCTTTCTGGGGCCTTTTTGCAAACTGGTTTCCCAGGACTCTACATTCCCGGCTTCATCCAAAGCTGGTACCCAAACAGGGACATGATAACAGGGACCTCAATACGGGGATAAAAACAGTGAGTGGGGTAACAGGTTTTCAGAAGTACTGGGGAAATAACAAAACCAGGGAGTTTGGAGCAAGCCCATCTTCCAGCAGACCAGGGAAGGTGATACAGTCTCCTCCTGGATCATCACCATGGTGGTCATCAGGGCATTTGCATACACAGCCCTCCTGCTCCTGTTCTGCTTCGAGAATTGTTTCATTTACCAGTATCTCTCATACTTGGCTGAATGTGCCACATCCTTTATTGATTTGATTCTAAATATTTGTCATGCAGACCTGGAGATTATATTTCCAGACCTGCCTTAAAATTGTCTTTGAAATGAATCCTTGTTCTCCCAACAAAACACATTGAAGACCAAAATTTGGAAAAGGGTTAAGGACAATGTTTATAGAGTATATAAGAAAGGCATTCAGATCCCCTATAATTTTGGGTAACTTGGGATATTGTTAATTTCATCACCTAGGTTTTGTACTATACTACTAGAGAAGATGATACTAGATAAGAGATGAGAGAGAAAAATCTAAGTAATAGAACCTTTAAAGGAATTATTTTCTCAGCAAAGCCTTTCTGAGAAAATTACTCCCTCAGCTCCTCTCTTCCCAGGTCCTGAAAAAAGAGAGCTCCTCCTGTGGACCATCCCATTATCCAGATGAAACTGGAAGCAAGGCCAGACTTAGAGTTTTTCCTGTGCTCTGAAAAAAAAAGAGAGTTGTATTCCTAGTGGAGACATGTTCACAATCTAAAGGCCTTCTGAGGGCCGGTAATATACCACTCATTACTGGCATCATTGTAGAGAGACCCCCTTCTCCCATGTATAACATAACCACCAGTGCATCAGATGAGGAAGATGTATATGATGAGCCAGTTACCACTTCTTTAGACTCAGAGTAGAAATGATCCCCCACAGAGACTGCCCTAGTCATAGTTTCAAGGGAAGATTGCGATTAAAACCTTTATAGGTCTGTAAATTATCTATTCTACCTAGGCTTTGTGAGCTTCACCTCTTCTTCCCATCCATCTTGAGGAAACTCAGCCTCCATCGTACAAAGGCTTGAAAATAGACTAACTCAGTCATTTAAAAAAGGTATGTGCTTCATACAGACCTGCATCTCCTTACTGCAATGAATACCTTACAGGCTGCAATCAAAGTACACTTTGAACTTTCCAGGTTTTTTATGGGTTGCTACAACCTACCAAAGCCCATCAGTGATGAGGCCAAGACAAAAGTCCATGCCTTAGATTATTGTGGGAGAAAAATTTTAGGGTTTTGATTGACCTATGAGATGAAAATAGATGAGGGAGAGTGGCAGGACACAAAAAAGCAAACTGCCTTGCCTTGTGCTGTTTTATTTGTTTAAATTAGTTTATTTAAGCAAGGTGGTTACAAAATTGTTTATTGTTGGGTTTCAATCATACAATGTACACTATCCTTCACCAGTGTAATATTCCTGTCACCAATATCTCCCTTTTCCCTACCACTCCCAACCCCCAATCACGCCTTGCTCTAGGGCTGGCAATTTGCCCCCTTTTCTCATTCACTCTCTTTCAGTTTTGAGACTGTTTTGCATTGCTATTAATGAGGGGTGTCTTGCACTTTAGTTCCTTCACTTTCAGCACTGGATTCTAGGCCAGAGCAATCAGTTCCAATGATAATATTCCTAGTAAACCCTTCTCTTCTCTAACTAAACTCATTACTCTTTGTGGTGAGCTTTCTACCTTGGGCTGGACCTCCTGACCTTTGTCTCTATAGTCTTTGGCTGTTGTTATACCATACCATCACTTGTTTTACTTATATCCCACAAATGAGTGAGATTATTCTAAATCTATTCATTCCCTTTGCCTGATTTCACTCATCATAATAATCTACATGTCCATCCATTCATAAGAAAATTTTATGAGTTCATTTTTCCCAATGGCTTCATAGAATTTCATTGTGCAGATGTTTCACAGTTTCTTTGGCCATTCATCAGTTGTTGGGCACCTGGGTTGTTTCCAAGATTCTGGTTTTTGTAAATAGTGCTGTGTGTGATCATAGGCATCAGAGGATATTTTAAATTATATTTTTATTTAAAAACCATGGCTAAAAGGTTGTTAATAATACAGTTTTTCCTACATATAAAGGTTTTTTCTTTCGGGGGGGGGAATCATCACACCCGGTGGCACTCAGGGGTTATTCCTGGCTCTAGGCTCAGAAATCACTCCTAGCAGGCTCTGGGGACCATATGGGATGCCGGGATTCGAACCACCATCCTTCTGCATGCAAGGCAAACACCCTACCTCCATGCTATCTCTTGGGCCCCACAGATAAAGTTTTTTATGATTGAGTTAAAGTCATACAAAGTATAACAACCTTCACCAGTACACATTTCCAGCCACCAATGACAAAAGTTTCCCTCATGGGGCCGGGCGGTGGCGCTGGAGGTAAGGTGCCTGCCTTGCCTGCGCTAGCCTTGGATGAACCGCGGTTCGATCCCCCAGCGTCCCATATGGTCCCCCAAGCCAGGAGCCACTTCTGAGTGCATAGCCAGGAGTTACCCCTGAGCATCACCGGGTGTGGCCCAAAAACCAAAAAAAAAAAAAAAAAGTTTCCCTCATACCATCACCTCTCCCTCCTGCCTCTCTTTTTTTTTTATGACATTGTGGTTTGTACTACTGCAGATTAAGGGGTGCCATGAAAATCCCTTTTGCATTAGAACCTTCTCTACTCTAACTGCAATCTCTATTCTTTGTAGCAAGCTTCCTACTATAAATTGGTCCTCCTAATCCTCATCTCTATTGTCTCTGGATATAATTTTCATACTGTTTTTTATTTTTCTTATATCCCAGAGATGAGTGAGATTATTCTATGTTTATCCCTTTCTTTCTGACTCATTTCACTCAGCATAATACTCTCTATGTCAATCCATATATGAGCAAATTTCATGACTGCATTTTTCTTAATGGCTACATAGTATTCTATTGTTTAGATATATCACAGATTCTTTAGCTACTCATCTCTTGTCAGGCACCTGGGTTGTTTCCAGGTGCCTATTGTAAATAGTGCTGCACTGCACATAAAAGTTCAGAGGGCATTTTTGTATTGTGTTTTGTGTTCCTGGGGTATATCCCTAGGATTGATTTTACTGGATCATATGGAAGCTCAATCTCTAGCTTTTTTTTTTTTTCGTTTTTGAGTCATACCCGGCAACGCTCAGGGGTTACTCCTGGCTCCACGCTCACAAATCGCTCCTGGCCGGCTCGAGGGACCATATGGGATGCCGGGATTCAAACTAATGACCTTCTGCATGAAAGGTAAATGCCTTACCTCCATGCTATCTCTCCAGCCCCCAATTTCTAGCTTTTTGAGGAATGTCCATATTGTTTTCCAAAAAGCTGGACCAGTCTACATTTTCACCAGCACTGACTGAGTTTCCCTTGTTCGTTTTTTGTGTGTGTGTGTGATATGTGATAGTATCTGTAATGTGAGATGATATTTCACGTTACTGTTTTGATTTGTATCTCCCTGATTAGTGATAAGGGATATTCTTTATTTGACATTTGGCCATCTGTGTTTATTCTTGAGGAAATGTCTCTTCTCCCAATTTTTGATGGTTAGATGTTTTCTTCTTGTAAAGTCCAATCAGTTACTCGTATATCTTAGATATTAACCCCTTATCAGATTGGTATTTGATGAAAAATTTCTCCCATTCTGTAGATAGCCTTTGTATTCTAATTACTGTTTCATTTGAAGTAAAGATGATTCTAAATTTAATATAGTGAAATTTGTTTATCTTTACTTTTTTTGTAGATTCTTTTTTCTCTTCTTTATTTGAACATATTGATTACATAAATGATTGTGATTAGGTTTCAGTAATGTAAAGAACACCTCCTTCACCAGTGCAACATTCCCACCACCAATGTCCGAAATCTCCCTCCATCCCACCCCACCCCCACCTGTACTCCAGACAGGCTTTCCAGTTCCCTCATTCATTCACATAATTATGGTAGTTCTCTGTGTAGTTATTTCTATAGCTGTACTCACCATTCTTTGTGGTGAGCTTCATGGAGTGAGCTGGTGTTCCAGCCCTCCTCTCATTCTCTCTGAGAATTGTTACAAAAATGACTTTTATTTTTCTTAAAACCCATAGATGAGTGAGACTATTCTGCATCTCTCTCTCCCTCTGACTTATTTCACTCAGCATGATAGATTCCATGTACATTCATGCATAGGAAAATTTCATGACTTCATCTCTCCTGACAGCTGCATAATATTCCATTGTGTATATGTACCATAGTTTCTTTAGCAATTCGTCTGTTGAAGGGCATCTTGGTTGTTTCCAGAGCCTGGCTATTGTGAATAGTGCTGCAATAAATATAGGTGTGAGGAAGGGGGTTTTGTATTGTATTCTTGTGTTCTTAGGGTATATCCCTACGAGTGGAATAGCTGGGTTGAATGGGAGCTCAATTTCCAGATTGTGGAGGAATCTCCATATCGCTTTCCATAGAGGCTGTACTAGACGGCATTCCCACCAGCAGTGGATAAGAGTTTCTTTCTATCCACATCCCCGGCAGCACTGATTGTTCACATTCTTTGTGATGTGCGCCAATCTCTGCAGTGTGAGGTGGTATCTCATCGTTGTTTTGATTTGCATCTCCCTGATGATTAGTGACGAGGAGCATTTTTTCATGTGCCTTTTGGCCATTTGTATTTCTTTTTTTATCAAAGTGTCTGTTCATTTCTTCTCCCCATTTTTTGATAGGATTAGATGTTTTTTTCTTGTAAAGTTCTGTCAGTGCCCTGTATATTTTGGATATTAGCCCTTTATCTGAAGGGTGTTGGGTGAACAGTTTCTCCCACTCAGTGGGTGACTCTTGTATCCTGGGCACTATTTCTTTTGAGGTGCAGAAGCTTCTCAGTTTAATGTATTCCCATCTGTTGATCTCTGCTTCCACTTGTTTGGAAAGTACAGTTTCCTCCTTGAAGGTGCCTTTAGTCTCAATGTCATGGAGTGTTTTACCGACGTGTTGTTCTATATACCTTATGGTATCTGGTCTGATATCAAGGTCTTTAATCCATTTGGATTTTACCTTCATACATGATGTTAACTGGGGGGTCTATGTTCGCTTTTTTGCAAGTGGCTAACCAGTTCTGCCAGCACCACTTGTTGAAGAGATTTTCCCTGCTCCACTTAGGATTTCTTGCTCCTTTGTCAAAAATTAGGTAATTGTATGTTTGGGGAACGTTCTCTGAGAACTCATGCCTATTCCACTGATCTGAGGCTCTGTCTTTATTCAAATACCATGCTGTTTTGATAACTATTGCTTTGTAGTACAGTTTAAAGTTAGGGAAAGTAATGCCTCCCATTTTCCTTTTCCCTAGGAGTGCTTTAGCTATTCGAGGGTGTTTACTGTTCCAGATGAACTTCATTAGTGTTTGATCCACTTCTTTGAAGAATGTCATGGGTATTTTTAAGGGGATCACATTAAATCTGTATAATGCTTTGGGGAGTATTGCCATTTTAATGATGTTAATCCCGCCAATCCATGAGCAGAGTATGTGTTTCCATTTTTGTGTGTCTTCTTTTATTTCTTGGAGCAGGGCTTTGTAGTTTTCTTTGTATAGGTCCTTCATGTCTTTGGTCAAGTTGACTCCAAGATATTTGAATTTGTGTGGCACTATTGTGAATGGGATTGCCTTCCTGACTTCCATTTCTTTTCTATCATTATTGGTGTATAAAAATGCCATTGATTTCTGTAGGTTGATTTTGTAGCCTGCCACTTCGCTATATGAATCTATTGTTCCTAGAAGCTTTTTGGTAGAGACTTTAGGGTTTTCTAAGTAGAGTATCATGTCATCTGCAAACAATGAGAGCTTGACTTCTTCCTTTCCTATCTGGATTCCCTTGATATCTTTTACTTGCCTGATCACTATAGCAAGAACTTCCATTACTATGTTTAAGAGGATTGGTGAGAGCAGACAGCCTTGTCTTGTACGAGAATTTAGAGGAAAGGCTTTTAGTTTTTCTCCATTGAGGATAATCTTTACCATCGCTTGTGGTAGATGGCTTCAACTAGATTGAGAAAGGTTCCTTCCATTCCCATGTTGCTGAGTGTTTCGATCAAGAATGGGTGTTGGACCTTATCAAATGCTTTCTCTGCATCTATTGATATGACCATGTAAATTTTATTTTTCTTGTTGTTGATGTTGTGTATGATGTTGTTAGATTTACAGATGTTAAACCATTCTTGCATTCCTGTGATGAAACCTACTTGGTCGTAGTGTATGATCTTCTTGATGATGCATTGAATCCTATTTGCCAGGATTTTGTTGAAGATCTTTGCATCAGCATTCATCAGGGATATTGGTCTGTAATTTTCTTTTTTTGGCAGCATCTCTGTCTGGTTTTGGTATCAAGGTGATGTTGGCTTTATAAAAGCTGTTTGGGAGTGTTCCCTTTTTTCAATTTCATGGAAGATCTTGGCTAGGATTGGTAGTAGCTCCTCTTGAAAAATTTGAAAAAAATTCATTAGGAAAACCATCTGGGCCTGCGCTTTTCTTTTTGGGCAGATGTTTGATTACAGTTTCAATTTCCTCAGTAGTGATGGGGGTGTTTAGATATGCTACATCCTCCTTACTTAAATGTGGAAGGTTATAATTGTCCAAGATTTTTTCCATTTCTTCTAGGTTCTCATGTTTAGTAGCATAAAGTTTCTCAAAGTATCTCTGATAACCCTTTAGATCTCTGCGATTTCTGTCATGATCTCCCCCTTTTCATTTCTAATACGGGTTATCAGATTTCTCTCTCTCTTTCTTTGTGAATTTTTCCAATGGTCTATCAATCTTGTTTATTTTTTCAAAGAACCAGATTCTGCTTTCCTTGATCTTTCAGATTGTTTTTTGGTTTTCCACTTCATTGATTTCTGCTTTCAACTTTGTTATTTCCTTCTGTCTTCCTATTTTTGGTTCCTTTTGTTGGTCATTTTCTAATTTTTTGAGCTGTGTCATTAAGTTATTCAGGTATGCTCCTTCTTCCTTCCTGATGTGTGCTTGTAGAGCTATAAATTTTCCTCTCAGGACCGCTTTTGCTGTGTCCCATAGATTCTGGCACTTTGTGTCTTCATTATCATTTGTTTCCAGAAAAGTTTTGATTTCCTTTTTGATTTCATCTTGGACCCACTGGTTGTTCAGTAGCAGGGTGTTTAATTTCCAATTGTTAAGGTTTTTCTTCTGTGTGGCTTTGTAGTTAACATCTAGTTTCAGAGCCTTGTGGTCAGCGAAGGTAGCCTGCAGGATTTCTATCCTCTTGATTTTATGGAGGTATGTTTTATGTGTCAGCATGTAGTCTATTCTGGAGAATGACCCATGTACTTTGGAAAAGAATGTGTATCCAGGTTTTTTTGGGATGGAGTTCCCTGTATATATCTACTAGTCCTCTTTCTTCCATAACTCTTTTCAGGACTAGTATGTTTTTGTTGGGTTTCAGTCTGGTTGACCTATTAAGTGTTGATAGGGCTGTGTTGAGGTCTCCCACAATGATTGTGTTATTATTGATTTCTTCTTTCAGATTTGTCAGTAATTGTATTAGATAATTTTCTGGTCTCTCATTGGGTGCATATATGTTTAATAGTCTGATTTCTTCCTGTTGCACATTTCCCTTGATTAGTACATAGTGTCCATCTTTGTCCCTTACCACTTTTCTGAGTATAAAGTTGGTATCATCAATTATTAATATGGCCACCCCAGCTTTTTTGAGGGTTTTGTTTGCTTGGATGATTTTCCTCCAGCCTTTGATTTTGAGTCTATGTTTGCTCTACTATTCAGATGTGTTTCTTGTAGGCAGCAGAAGGATGGATTCATCTTTTTGACCCATTTTGCCACTCTGTGTCTTTTAATTGGTGAATTTAGTCCATTGACATTGAGGGAGATGATTGTCATAGGATTTAATGTCATCTTTGTAGATAAGTTTGCTGTGTTTGTTGGTCTCTCTTGTCTTAGAGTAGACCTGTCAGTTTTTCCTAAAGGCTGGTTTATCATCTGTGAAGTTTCTGAGCTGTTGTTTATCCATGAAGCTGTGTATTCTTCCTTCAAACCTGAACATGAGTCGGGCTGGGTGCAGTATTCTCAGTAAGGCATTAATTTCATTCAGTCTTGTCACAATATCCCACCACTGTCTTCTGGCCTTGAGAGTTTCTTGTGACATGTCTGCTGTACGTCTTAGGGATCTTCCTTTGAATGTAATTTCCCTTTTTGATCTTGCTGCTTTCAGTATTCTATCTCTATCTATGGGATTGGTCATTGTAACGAGAATATGTGTTGGGGTGTTTTTCTTTGGGTCTCTTTTAGCTGGTACTCTTCGGGCATGTAAGATTTGATTGCATGTAGTCTTTAACTCTGGGAGTATCTCTTTGATGATGTCTTTGACAGTTGATTTTTCCTGGAGATCTCCTTCCTGGGTTTCTGGGACTCCAATGATTTTTATGTTGTTTCTGTTGAGTTTATCAATGACTTCTATTTTCATCTGTTTGCATGCCTTGAGTACTTTTTCCATTGCCTGTTCATTTGTCTTAAGGTTCTTTTCCAATTTCTTCTGTTGTGTTGAGTTTTTCTGCATCACATCTTCCAGTACTCCGATTCTCTCCTCAGCTGCTGATACCCTGTTGGCGAGGCTATCCATTGAGGTTTTCAGTTGAGCAACTGTGTTTTTCAGATCTGTTATTTCAGTTTGGAGTTTTCTGATTTCTGTCTTTGTGTTCTCTTCAGATCGAATTATGCTTTTTTTTGAGTTCTACGAACATATCCCATATTTCTATTCTAAACTCCTTATCTGAAAGGTTAATCAGGTGGTTGGAATTTATTAGGTCATCCGAGCTTTTGTCTTCATTCTCTGTGGATGGTGTTTGCCCGCGAGGTTTCCCCATTGTCACGCTTGTAGTGTGGTTTTTCCTGCGTGTTGTGGTGGGGTTCATTGGTTAGAAAGAGTGCACAGCCTCAAAGCGAAGCAGCCACGCTCTTCTGCTGCCTCTAGTTGACAGTCCTCAGAGTGAACAAAGGCACAGCAGGGTGGAGCCACCACAGGCCAGAGACCTCCGCTTATTGGACAGCGACCCCCACAGCCAAAATGTACTTACTCAGCAGCTTCAAAATGCAGTTTTTTGGGGAGTGCGCTCCCTAGTCCTCTGAGGAAACCATCGGGGATTCAGAAGCACAGGCAGAGGGGCGTAGAAGAAGTTTCCCCTGAAGTCCTCAGAGTGAGCAAAGGCACAGCAGGGCGGAACCTCCACAGGCCAGAGACCTCAGATTATTGGACAGCGACCCCCGCAGCCAGAATGTACTTACTCAGCAGCTTCAAAATGCAATTTTTGAGGGGTGCGCTCCCTAGGCCTCTGAGGAAACCTTCTGGGATTCAGAAGCACAGGCAGACAGGTGTAGAAGAAGTTTCCCCTAAAGTTCTCAGAGTCTATCTTTACTTTTACTTGCTTGGCCAGTGATGTTTCCTTCTCGAAGATGTCTTTAGTCTCAATAACATGGAGTATTCTGCCTACATTTTCCTCTATGTACCTTACGGTTTCAGAACCAATATCAAGGTCTTTAATCTACTTTGATTTGACCGTTGTGCATTGTATTAAGGAGAGGTCTGAGCTCAGATTTTTGCATATAGTTGACGAGTTTTCCCAGCAGCAGTTGTTGAAGAGGCTTTCCTTGTTCCACTTTATATTTATTGCTTCTTTATCAAAATTTATTTGTTCATAAATCTGTGGGCTCATCTCCTGATATTCTAGTCTAATACATTGATCTTAGGATCTGTTTTTATTCCAGTACCATGGCATTTTAATGACTACTGCTTTATAGTGCAGTTTAAAATAGGGGAAAGTGGGGCTGGAATGATAGCACAGTGGTAGGGCATTTGCCTTGCATGTGACCAAACTGGGACGGACCTGGGTTCAGTTCCCGGCATTCTATATAGTCCCTTAAGCCTGTCAGGATCAATTTCTGAGTGCAGAGCTAGCAGTAACCCCCGAGCACCACTGGATTTGGCCCGTTACCCCCAAATTAAGTTAAATAAAAAAATAAAATAAAATAAAATTGGGAAAAGTGATTCCTCCTATCTTTTTTTGTTGCCAAGGATTGTGTTAACTATTCATTTCTTCTTATGAATTTCAGAAACTTCTGATCCACTTCTAAAATATTACAGAAACTTTATAGGGGTTGCATTAAATCTGTACAATGCTTTAGGACGTATTGACATTTTAATGATTTAATCTTCCCAACCCACTAACAGTGTATATTATGTTTCCATTTCCTTGGATTCGCTGTTCTTTTTTCTTTTTTCTTTCTCTTTCTTTCTTTCTTTCTTTCTTTCTTTCTTTCTTTCTTTCTTTCTTTCTTTCTCTTTCTTTCTTTCATTCATTCATTCATTCTTTCTTTCTTTCTCTTTCTTTCTTTCTTTCTCTTTCTTTCTTTCTTTCTCTTTCTTTTTTCTTTCTTCTTTCTTTTTACTTCTCTTTCTTTCTCTCTCTCTTTCTTTCTTTTTACTTCTCTTTCTTTCTTTCTTTCTTTCTTTCTTTCTTTCTTACTTTCTTTTTTCAGTTTTTGGGTCACATCTGATATTGCTTAGGGGTTACTCCTAGCTATGTGCTCAGAAATTGCTTCTGGCTTGGGGGACCATATGGGACATCGAGGGATCCAACCAAGGTCTATCCCGGTCAGCCGCATGCAAGGCAAACTTTACCACTGCACCACCACTTCGGCCCTCTTTTATTTCTTGAAACAGTGTTTTGTAGTTTTCTTTAGATAGATCTTTCACCTGTATAATTATATTGACTCCAATGTACTTGATTTTCTGAGGCACAGTCATGAATGGGGGTTTTTTAAATTTCATTTTAATCTCTTTCAATATTTGTGTATAGAAAAGCCCTTTTTGGTAATAACTTTGTAGTCTGCCACTTTATTATAAAAATTTATTTCTAGAAGTTTTTGTGGAGTCTTTAGGACTTTCTAAATACACTATCATGTCATCTAGTAGCAAAGAGAGCTTCACATCTTCCTTTCCTATGTCTATGCCCTTGAGGTTTTTTTCTTGCCTAATTGTATGGCAAGTACTTTCAGTACTTTATTAAATAGACATGCTGAGAGTAGGAAACATTGTGTCAGATCTTAGTAGAGAGATTTTTAGTTTTTCCTTATAGATTATAAAATTTGAGAAATGTTTTTAATAAATGGCTTTCACAATATTAAGTAAAGTTTCTTCAATGCCCATCTTGGTGAGAGTTTTTATCATGAAAGTGTATTGGTGAAGTATCAATTAAATTAATAAGTGTCCTGGATGGTGGAGGAAGATGGTGGATGGATTGTGAAGCCTTTCTCAGCCAGCCCTGGTGCCTGCATCCCCTTCCAGCTGGAGGGTCTGCAGGTTCAGGGTAGTGATGAGGAAATGATCCACAAGCTTTCAGTAGAAGTTAGGAGACATGAAGCTTTATTAATAATACCCTAGACATCATGTGTGTCTTTTTTTGTTTTGTTTTGTTTTGTTTTTGTTTTTGGGTCACACCCGGCGGTGCTCAGGGGTTACTCCTGGCTGTCTGCTCAGAAATAGCTCCTGGCAGGCACGGGGGACCATGTGGGACACCGGGATTTGAACCAACCACCTTAGGTTCTGGATCTGCTGCTTGCAAGGCAAGCACCGCTGTGCTATCTCTCCGGGCCCCATCATGTGTGTATCTTACATGGCTTCTAAACTAACCTTTTAAGCAGCTTCTCTGCAGCTGCCCTGCATCTAAAACCTGTATCTTATCCCTCCATCCTGCTGCTTCATGCAGCTTCTTGCTGAATCCCCTCTCTGAATCCCCTTTACACCCCTGAGGCAACCTCTTTGTTATTTTTTTATATTTTTTAATTTTATTTAAACACCTTGATTACATACATGATTGTGTTTGGGTTTCAGTCATGTAAAGAACACCACCCATCACCAGTGCAACATACAATAATTTTCACAATTTTTCTTGTTGCTGTACTCTCTTTCTTGCTTTCTTTTTCTCCCTGCCCCCCTTTTTGGGGGGTTTTGGGTCACACCTGGAAGCACTCAGGGGTTACTCTTGACTCTGTGTTCAGAAATCGCTCCTGGAAAGCTTGGGGGACCATATGGGATGCAAAATTTGAAACATCGTCCATCCTGGGTCGGCTGCATGCAAGGCAAACACTCTATCGCTGTGCTATCTCTACGCCCCCCCTTCCCCCTTTTTATTGCTACCACTTATTTGGAGACGCATGTATTGTGATCAGCTATGTCAATTATGTGATTCATGATCTTTAAATAAATTAATTTATATTTAAAAACAAACAACTACCATTAACAGTTGTTGCAAGTCAGCCCCTGAAGAGGTTGATTGATGGAGGGATGGAGGATGAGGTCTTTCCCCTCCAGCTCGAAGCATGCATCTGCCACCCTCTCTAGCCGACGGTTCTGAGGTGAAACGGCAGGTAAACAGCTCACAGACAGTCAGGCTTGTGGAAATACTAGCTTTATTCGGTGGACAAGACTAAAGTCCAAAGTCTCAGCCTCAGTTCCAGCCAAAAGCCCCTCGCCTTCCACAGACCCTTGTTTTTATCCCCCAGAATCAGGTGCCACCCAATAGTGGGATCAGATACCACCCAATGGTGGAAGCAAAATCAGGTACCACTCTAGGGTGGGGACAGAATGCCAGGTCACATCCTAGGGTAGGGCACAATCACCGATCAGGGTAGGGTCAGTAACATAATAATCCCATAAAATGTTTACATACACAACAAACAATATTATAAATTGTGGTATACCTCAATAAAAATGGAAGAGAAAAAACCATTGGCTTTTGAAAATGCTAATGAGGATTGTAAAGCTACATTGTGCCCTATCAGAAAAAAGGAGGATATCATGTAATATTTAGAGGCTTACCAGAATGTTGGTTCTATTAAACTTCAGGCACATATGAATACTATTGTTGTATATGCAGTGCAGAGACAAGCTCAGGGTAAATGTTTCAACTGTGGTAACTTAGGTCATTTCACTAGGAATACTGAACCCCTCCTAGCCCTGCCTCATAGAGACTGCCATATGGACCTTTCCTTACTTGCTGAGGGTAACGATTGGGCAAGGGATTGCCCCAAGAATTCTGTCTCAGAAAACTGGAGAAGGGGCGATGCCTAAGCCATGAAGAATTAGGAGATGCTCCTGACTACAGCCTCCACCTAATCTGGGTTTACAGAGTTATGATCAATAGACTTGCTACAATTCAGCACTGCAGGGAGTGCTGCCTTAGATATTTCCTGCATTGACACCATTATGATAGAACTGGCCCAGTGTCCAGTATAAATCTGGTATAAAAAGTCCAATTCCAAAAAAAAAAAAGTCCAATTCCACCAGACACTGTAGGGATAATCCTAGTGAGAAGCAATCTGACTCTCAAGGTAATCACTGTTCATGTTGGAGTCATTAATTAACACTGATTATACTAGGGAATAGCAATTGTCCTTTCAGTACCATCTGTTTATACTTTTGTAAAGGGAGAGCTAATTTCCCAGTCCACTTGTGCCAGGTCCTGGATATTTCAATAACACTAATCCCCTGGTGGCCTATGTTGCTGCTTTCACAAAGGACGAGCACTCACTCATAACTCATGAGATCCATGGGAAGGAGTTTAATGGAATGATTGACCCAGGAGCCAACATTTCTATCATTTATTCCCAATATTGGCCCCACAACTGTTCGTTGCAATCAATACCTTATTACTTTCATGGAGAAGGCACAATGCTTTCTTCCTCTGTCTGACACTGCCAGATAGTTAAAATGTATTGGTATAGAGGGAAACACAACCACCATCCAGTCCTAGGTCCTATCCCCCTGAATCTATGAGGTTGAGATTTACATTAAACATAGCAGGCTGAATATTTTTGTTTGTTTGTTTTTGGGCCACACCCAGTGGCGCTCAGGGGATACTCCTGGCTGTCTGCTCAGAAATAGCTCCTGGCAGGCACAGGGGACCATATGGGACGCCGGGATACGAACCAACCACCTTAGGTCCTGGATCAGTTGCTTACAAGGCAAACACCGCTGTGCTATCTCTACAGCCACAGCAGGCTCAGTTTTGATTCCTCCTCAAGATCCTTATCTGGCCCCTGATTTAGATGCCATGTGTTTTTATTTGGAGCTGCTGTGGCTCAGCATCCACCTCCTCTCTTCATTCAGTGGAAATCTTACAATCTGGTGTGGATGCTGTGGTGGCCCCTCAATAATGTAAAATTAAGGACCTCGATAAATCTGGTAGAACAGCTTTAATTAGGACATATTGAAACTTCATTTTTGGAATCAGGCAAGTTGGGCCAGAGAGATAGCACAGCGGTAGAGCATTTGCCTTGCACACTGCTGATCCAGGACAAAGAGTGGTTTGAATCCTGGCATCCCATATAGTCCCCTATGCCTGCCAGGAGCGATTTCTGAATGCAGAGCCAGGAGAAACTCCTGAGTGCCACCAGGTGTGACCCCAAAACAAAAACAAACAAACAAAAAAGAAATCAAGCAAGTAGCAACTGTTGATTGACATGGTAGAATGTTAATTCCCATGGATACCATTCAACTCGGCCTTCCCTCCCTTGCAGCGATTCCTAAAGACTGCCACTAGTTGTGATTGATTAAAAAAATTGTATAACATTCCTATCCACCCAGATTGTGATTGATTTAAAAAAATTGTTTGTATAACATTCCTATCCACCCAGATGACCATAAATATTTGGATTTTCTGTTCCTTCCTCTAATGATAAGGCACCTGTGCTCAGGTTTCAGTGGACTGTTCTACCAAAGGGAATGACTAACTTCCCTACCATGTGTCCATATTTTGTTGACTTGATTTTATGTCCTTCTTGAAAAAGTTTCCCAATACTTACATTACTCACGATATGGATGGTATCTTGCTTGCAGGGAGCTTCAGAGATTATGTGAGGATGTGATGACTTGCTTGATGGAACCTAGATTACAGATTGCCACAGAGAAAATTTAGGTGCTGCCCTGTATGAATACTTGAGTTATGTTCTCCTTCTTCTTCTTCTTCTTCTTCTTCTTCTTCTTCTTCTTCTTCTTCTTCTTCTTCTTCTTCTTCTTCTTCTTCTTCTTCTTCTTCTTCTTCTTCTTCTTCTTCTTCTTCTTCTTCTTCTTCTTCTTTTTTGGTTTTTGGGCAACACCCGTTTGATACTCAGGGGTTACTCCTGGCTATGCGCTCAGAAATTGCCCCTGGCTTGGGGGGACCAGATGGGATGCCGGGGGATCAAACCGCGGTCTTTCTTATGCTAGTGCTTGCAAGGCAGACACCTTACCTCTAGCGCCACATCCCGGCCCCTCTTTCTTTTTTTTAAAGCCAGTCAAATTGAGCAGTGGGGGGGGGTTTAAATACCAACTATTGTGATACTAACGTTAACACGGAGTTATATTCTTGAGCACACTACAGAGCATCCCTGAAATTTTCCATCTGTTGAAAGAACCTCAATACTCTTAATAACTTTCAACAAAAATTGCTGGAAGACATTAAATGAATCTGCCTTTCCCTCTGTATTCTCAACTTTGAGCTTAGTAACATATTCCTCGCCCTTGAAGGGGACTCCATAGTAGATGCCCCAAGACAGTTAATCCCTGAGGCTCAGACCATTCCAGAAGTCCACTCTTTCCTGGTCTGCTCTTGCAGGAAAATTGTGGTATTGCTTTTCGCTACCCTCCAGTTTTCACCCATGAAGTGCTTATGCAGCCATCAGGTCCACTAGATGGTTCTATTTACACAATAAACAGCCTCATACCCTCATGACATATTTGGAGTTAATAGTCTCCCTTATAATTAAAAGATGGCTGTAAGCCCATGCTCTACAGCAGTGGTCCTCAAACTATGGCCCACGGGCCACATATTGTATTTGTATCTGTTTTGTTTCTTCATTGCAAAATAAGATATATGCAGTGTGCATAAGAATTCGTGGGGCCGGGCGGTGGCGCTAAAGGTAAGGTGCCTGCCTTGCCTGCGCTAACCTTGAACGGACCGCGGTTCGATCCCCCGGTGTCCCATATGGTCCCCCAAACCAGGAGCGACTTCTGAGCTCATAGCCAGGAGTAACCCCTGAGTGTTACCGGGTGTGGCCCAAAAACAAAACAAAAAAAAAAAAAAACAAAAAAAAAAAGAATTCGTTCATAAGTTTTGTTTTTACTATAGTCAGACCCTCCAATGGTCTGAGGGACAGTGAACTGGCCCCCTGTTTAAAAAGTTTGAGGACCCCTGCTCTACAGGGATATGACCCTCATGCCATTGCTCTCCTCATCCCTAAGAAAGATATTGATTCCATTTTGCCCCTTAGTGATGTTCTTAAAAAAAAAACTTTAGTGGGGCTGGAGAGATAGCACAGCAGTAGGGTGTTTGCCTTGCACGGCTGATACAGGATGGATGGTGGTTCAAATTCTGGCATGCCATATGGTCCCCCTTGCCTACCAGGAGCTATTTCTGGTCACAGAGCCCAGGGTAACCCCTGAACACCACTGGATGTGACACAAAAACCAAAAACAAAGAAAAAGGAACTTTAGTGGGACCAGAGTGATAGCACAGTAGTAGGGCGATTGCCTTGCATGCAGCCAACCCCACATGAACCTGGATTAGAAACCTGGCATCCAATATGGTCCCCCAAGCCTACCGGAGCAGTTTCTCATCATAGAGTCAGGAGGAACCCCTGAGTGCTGCTGGGTGTGCCACAACCCAAAAAAGAACTTTAGCTTATTTCTCAGGAGAACTTTACTCCCACTACTGTTGTTTTAATATAAATTAAATAGTCCGGGCCCGGAGAGATAGCACAGCGGCGTTTGCCTTGCAAACGGCTGATCCAGGACCAAAGGTGGTTGGTTCGAATCCCGGTGTCCCATATGGTCCCCCGTGCCTGCCAGGAGCTATTTCTGAGCAGACAGCCAGGAGTAACCCCTGAGCAATGCCGGGTGTGACCCAAAAACCAAAAAAAAAAAAATTAAATAGTCCTACTGTTGATAGGAGGATGGTGAGGACTTTCCTGGCTAGGCCCAGCACCTGCAGCCTCTATAACCTGACAGGTCTGAAGGTTGCAGGATGAGGACGGAGAGATTCACAAAGCAGTCAGATGAAGTTCCAGGAGTCAGCCAGCTTTATTTCATGATCCTAACCTAACATACATTACTCGTGTGGCTTTTATGCTAAGCCTTTTCCTAGCAGCTACTTCTCTACTCCTTCTGGCTTTCTTGGCCTGTCTTCCTTTCAGCTTCTTTTTCCAGGCTTCTTTTTTGAATAACTACTTTTGCTGATGCTACTGTTGCTGCTTCTTTGCTGATGCTCAACTGCTGATGCTGAATCTGATGCTGAATTGCTGATACTGAATCTTATGCTGAATCTCCCTGTTGAATCTCGCTGTTGATTCTAGCTTCTGCCTCAAATCTTTCTCTAACTCTCCTTTTTAATCCCTGCCCCCCCACAGGCTCCTCTACCAATTCATTCCAGGTGTGGTCAGTTATGATCATTCTGGTGGAATAAATAAGTTGGGGGAGGAGATACCCACACCAATACCTGATGGAAAATCTTGGAACTTTTCAAAAATGACTTAATTTTTAATCTCTTTCATTATCTGTTCTTCCTCCTTTGCCAATGCTGTGGTATTATATTGATGGGTCCTCCTCGGGGAGAGGTGGGATTGTTGGGTCCTCTCTGACCACAAAACTGTATACCAACTACAATTCTGCCCAACAAGTGGAACTCCAACTTTGATTTATTTACTCTTTCACGTGTCAGGTCCATGTAATGTGGTGAGCAACTCAGTTTATGTGGCTGACCTTCCTCCTGGAATTGTCACTGCTTCCCTAACTACCCATAACCATTTGGTTCAGGATTTGATTTAGTAATTAAAAGCTCTTTTACAAAAGCAATCTCAACCTATTTTCATTACTCATATTAACTCTCTTTATGGTTTCGAAACTGATGGTTAAGGAAATGAAACTGCTGGTCTCAGTGGTGCCTATCATTTTTTTTTTTTTTGGTTTTTGGGCCACACCCGGCGGTGCTCAGGGGTTACTCCTGGCTGTCTGCTCAGAAATAGCTCCTGGCAGGTACGGGGGACCATATAGGACACCGGGATTCGAACCAATCATCTTTGGTCCTGGATTGGCTGCTTGCAAGGCATTCGCTGCTGTGCTATCTCTCCAGGCCCGTGGTGCCTGTCTTTACATCACCTGTGGAAGAGTATCGGGCCCTACACCAAATGCCGGCAGTCTTCATGTGCATTATGACATCCCATTACAACAAGCCAGGCACATTGTCAGTGCTTGACCTGTCTGTGCTCCTTTACATTGTACCCCCATGTGGCCTGAGCTAACCCCCTAGGGTTGCAGACAAATAAATTATGTCAAATGAATATTACACATGTTACCCATTTAAAAAACGTTTTAATGTAGTCAGCGACACAATCTTGCTTTCTTTGGGTTGTCTCTATAACTTCTGAAAGAGCTAGGACCATTTATTTCTTTTTATTACAATGTTTTTCTGTCATGAACATTCCTCAGACCATCAAAACTGATAATGGCCCAGCCTACACTAGTAAACTTTTCAACTGTTGTGTAATGAATGACAAATCCAATATGTCACTGGTGTCCCTTATAATCCTCAGGGACAAGGCATCGTTAACCATGCTCACAGGACTCTCAAAACACAAGTATTAAAAAACAAAAAAGGGGGTATGTCCCTGCTAGACTTCTTTTTTCCTGCTAGACTTCTTATATCTAACATTATTCTCTTCAGATTTCTTAAATTTACCCCCAAAGAAAGCCCCCAATCAACACTTTCAAGAAGGTACACAGGCTCAGAAGAGAGTTAATTTACCTATCTGGATGAAAAATGACAAATAATGGCTAGCAAGAAACCACTTCATCTGAGGAGTAGGCTATGTTTATATACTTACAGATGGCATCCCCACCAACAAATTCTGGATCCCATTACCTCTCATTAGAAGTCGAATTCACTGGGATTCAAAAAGGCCTCTATCTCTTTCAACACAGCATGAAACCACTTTAGGGATATGACTAAAAGAGGAGCTGTTCTCAGAACTTTCTGCACCTTAGTTACCTCTGAAAATAGCAGTCTTGTATTCCAGCCCCTTAAATCCTCAGTGTCTGGATGAGGAATGAACCTTTCTTTAACTTTTCTCTAGGTTACTCTCTATATACTATTTGCATTGGCCTCTATATTGCTGGTTATCTATATGTTCTACCTTTATAGATCTTAACAGCTCTTCTTTTGCTCTGTGTACTATTGAAAACAGGTAATTTGTATCTATAATAAGAATGGAAAAAATAGCTTTTCTCAACACATTTTACATATTTAATACTTTGTGACAATATCCTTGTTTGTGTAAATCCCATAAAATGGGGTATTTTACTGAAAGATGGTAAATACGTTCTCATATATTAGAATCAGGAACTCCAAAAATTTAAATGTTGCAAGTGGGTCTTATAGAATCCTGAACATTTGTCATAATGACTTGACTTAAGGTCCAGTTGCTCTGGGATTGACTTTACATAGTAACACTCCAAAATGGAGGTTCCTCTGAAGGACTCAGATGAAACTAGTAATGACATGGGACACTGGAGATCCCAAAAGCTCAAGTGTGATATCTTAAAGTGACAGCCACGAACTAGAAAAAAATAACCCTTTAGGATGAGGCAACATCTTTTTTTTTTTTGGGGGGGGGTTTTGGGCCATACCCAGTAATGCTCAGGGGTTACTCCTGGCTATGCGCTCAGAAGTCGCTCCTGGCTTGGGGGACCATATGGGAAGCCGGGGAATCGAACCGTGGTCTGTCCTAGGCTAGCGCTGGCAAGGCAGACACCTTACCTCTAGTGCCACCGTGCCAGGCCCCAGAGGCAACATCTTAATACCGCAAAATGTGGGTTCCACCAAGGGCCTCATTGAACTGAGGCATGCTTTTGCCATCCTGGCAATGGACATGGTAGAGCCCACAAGATCACTTGTGATGTCCTTTTTTGTTTTCTTTGTTTTGTTTTGGGTCACACCCAGCAGCACTCAGGGGTTACTCCTGGCTTCACGCTCAGAAATCGCTCCCGGCAGGCTCAAGGGACCATATGGGATGCCGAGATTTGAACCACATTCCTTCTGCATGCTCTCCAGCCTCACTTGTGATGTCTTAAAGTGACAGTTACTCACTAGAAGAAAATGAGGGAAAGGGAGCCTTTACCTTCTCCAAGATCTGGAAGAAGGAACCTCTGTAGTTAGGTAAACTAAAAGACTGGCCTGAAGCCTACAGTTGAAAAATATGATGAAATGCTTTTTGGGAAAGGCCACCTGATTCTAATCCAAATCAAGGTTAAAAGTTATTATCCCAGTTATTACTATGCCAATGCAAAATAATAGTCACTTTTACTATAAAGGTGGAGAGTAAACCATGCTTCATTTCAGGAATATGGTTTTGGTAACCATTTTCTGGGTCTATAGAGGGATAAGAAAACCTTCAATTGGTATCCAATGGACTATTAGCAGCACCATTTTAAGATGCGTAATGAGTTTGACTCTAGGAACATAAGTCCTTCTGTACAAGTTTATATAATTGGGGCTTTCTAATCACCTCTCTCACTTAAATTTTAATTCCTCTTTCTACATGAATATTGTTATGTGCTTGTCTGAAGCTCTCTTTCTTTTGACCCTGTCCTAAAATTTTTTTTCTTGTCATGATTATGCCTTGTTTACCTGTCTTAACTCTTTGCTCTCAGGTCAAGGTTCTTCCCACAGCATAATCTTATGGAAAGCTATGTCACATGTATGGCTGTCAATTAACCTGAAAGGACTCATGACAGAGGTTGTGACATACCTACTCCAATGCTATAATGGATGAATCTACAATCCAGATCCATCAAACTCCTGATATCTGCAATTTTGGGACTAACGCTGCCATTGCTACACTGCTATTGAGGCTCTCCAAACCTCAATTCAGATGCTTTTTTTTGTCAAAACATAGTAGCATGACTCACACCATTTCTGGACAGTCCAGGCCACAATATCACAATATGCAATTGTAACTCCACCCCGGTTTACAGGTAACTACCTGCAAGACCCTCCCATTTATGGGAGGAGTCTTTGATGGATATGACCTGTAACTTTACCTGCAAGACCCCGCCCATTTCCTGGGAGGGGTCTTGGAAAGGTTAGATAAGGGCTTTGACCCAGGGGATTAGGCCCTTTTGGTCTTTTGCCAGGATGGAGGCTGGAGGTGACATGGATGAAAGGAGTTAAGACGCAGGGCAAGCTAAGAATGGCATGCGTAAATGGTTAGCAGCCACATCTGTTGGCTAGGGCTGAATAAATATGTTATCTCTCATGAAACCTGCCTGTGAGTGAGTTCAATACCTGCCACGACCACCTGAAGATGATGACCTGACGGTTAATGGAGGATGGAGCCACGTGGTCCTGAGCCTAAGGACAAAGGCTTCCATCCACCATCCAAGTCCATCCTAAGGGCTTAACACAACATGCAATAAGCTTTGTTCTGGGTATAGTGGGTCTGCTTATCAATGCTATTGGCAGATCTGATACTACTGATTCTGGGATTCTACTTCTTGCAGAGAAAAGTAGTCCATACAGAGAGCATGGCCTATCAAGTTCATCTCAATTTCTTGCATTTGTTAAATAGAAAAGAGGGAAATGGTGCTAAACACACAGAGCACACACTCTGCTTTCCCCTAATCCCCTAAACACACAGAGCTCACATATACTTTCCCCTAACATGATTGGCTGAGGCACATTGTAAGTATCCCACTTTCACCTAAACTAAATTGAATAATCTCCCCAAAGTTGCTACCAGATGGTTTGAAACTGTATGCACTTGTCCTCTGTTGTCCCTCCCCACACTAAGCTGTACTTCCAGGACCTGGTCACGAACTCACCAGAGACCTGATATCCCTGGCTTCATTTACAGAACTTAGCAAGTAAAAAATCTAATCCCACCCAAAATGGGGAGAATAAATGAACAAATATTGTCCCAAAGAAAAAATACTGATGGCCAAAAGTCACATAAAAATCCTCCACATGGGGCTGGAGAGATAGCATGGAGGTAAGGCGTTTGCCTTTTATGCAGAAGGACGGTGGTTAGAATTCTGGCATCCCATATAGTACCCTGTGCCTGCCAGGGGCGATTTCTGAGCATAGAGTCAGGAGTAACCCCTGAGTGCTGCTGAGTGTGACCCAAAAACCAAAAAAAAATGTTTCACATCACTAAACATAAGGAAGATTCAAATCAAAACACAATGAGGTATCATATCACAGCAGAGAGACTGGCACATATCAGAAAGAACAAAAATAACCAGTGATGGTGTGGATGAGGGGAGAAAGGGACCATTTACTTCTGGTGGGAATGCCAACTAGTCTAGCCATTTGGAAACAATATGGATATTTCTCAAAACACTGGAAACAAAAACACTTGAGTTCCCATATGTTCCAGCAATATTAACCCTAGGAATATTCCATACAAAAACAAAACACAATACAGGGACCGGAGTCATAGCACACTGGATAGGGCATTTGCATTGCAAGCAGCAAACCCAGGTTTTATCCCAGGCATCCCATACGGTCGCCCTTGGCACCACCAGGAGTGGTTTTGGAGTACAGAGCCAGGAGTAACCCCTGAGCACTGCTGGGTGTGGCCCAAAAACCAAATAAATAAATAAGTAAGTAAAAAACAATACAGAAGAGCCCTCTGTACTCCTATGTTCACTGCAGCACGATCTACAATAGCCAGAATCTGGAAACAACTCCAGTGTCCTAGAACAGATGAATGGCTAAAGAAACTATGATACATCTACACAATGTAACACTATGCAGTGGTTAGCAAAAAATGAAGCAATGAAATTTGCTTATACTTGGATGGATACAGAGAGTATTGTGCTGAGTGAAATGAGTCAGAGAGACAGACATAGAATAATCTCTCATTTATGGAATAAAAGAAAAGAAAGATAGTGTGGTAATAATATCCAGAGACAATAGACAGGGTCAGGAGGACCAGTCCAACCTTGCCACAAATAGTGGAGCAGTGCAATTAAGGCAGAGAAGAGACCACTATTACAATGATAGTTGAACTGATAACTCTGGACAGTAACTGAATGTTGGATAGAGATATCATGATATGCACATTACCCCTTCATTAATAATAGTGCAAATCACTGAGTCTAAAAAGAAAAAGTAGGGGCCGGAGTGATAGCACAGCAGTAGGCCTTACCTGGAATCCTATATGGTCCCCTGAGCCTGCCACGGATGTGGCCCCCCCAAAAAAACCAAAAAAATAAATAAATAAAGACAGGCCAGCATGATAGCGCAGTGGTAAGACATTTGCCTTGCATGCGGCTGACCCAGGATAGACCTGGGTTCTATCCCCGGCGTCCTATATGGTTCCCCAAGCCAGGAGTGATTTTTCAGAGCATAGCCAGAAGTAACTCCTGAGCGTCAGCGGATGTGATCCAAAAATAAATAAATATAATAAAATAAAGATAGACAGAGAGGGAGGGATGGAGGGAGAGAGGAGTTAAATGCCTGCCCCAGAGCCAGACAGGTGTGAGGGTGGAGGGAAACTGGGGACATTGGTGTGGGAAATGTTCATGGGTGAAGGGTGATGTACATTGTAAAACTGAGGTTCAATCATAAAGAATTTTGTAATCATGGCATTTGAATAAAGGATAAAAAAGAAATGTAACTATCATAATAGATTTTTTTAACCTCTCTCCTTGGTCTGTGCTCTCTGTAGTGCTGGGGGATTTGAATCTTGGTTTTCTGAATGAAAAGTATGCATTAAATCTGTTAAGCAATCTTTCCAGCACCATAGAGGTTGTTTTGTTTTGTTTTGTTTTGTTTTTGTTTTTGTTTTGGGGCCACACCCAGTGACACTTCGGGGTTATTCCTGTCTATGCATTCAGAAATCGCTACTGGCTTGGGGGATCATAGGGACACCAGGAGATCAAACCACAGTCTGTCCTAGGTTAGTGTGTGCAAGGCAAACGCCCTACCTCTTGCATCACTGCTTAGGCCCCAGGGGTTACTCTTGGTTCTGTGCTCAGAAATCATTCCTGGCAGGCTCGGGGGACCACATGGGATGCCGAGAACTGAACCTTCGTCTGTCCAAGGTACGCCAAATGCAAGGCAAATGCTCTGCAGCTGTGCTATCGCTCTGGCCCCACACATATTGGATTTTTTTTTTTTGGTTTTTGGGTCATACCCTGCAGTGCTCAGAGGTTACTCCTGGTTCTATGCTCTCCAGCCCACATATTGTACTTTTAAGTACATTCTCCATGTGTGGTGCTAGCTGGATGTCTTTTGGTACAAGTATTACATGTTTGGCATAGATAGCACAGAAGTTGCTGTCTTCATAAAAATCAACCAGGGTAGGATAGATAGATCTATGAACTGAGTGCATGTGTTGATGAAAAAGGCCTAGGTTTGATCTCTATCTCCATCATAAACATCACCAGCTGTGGCCCCAGAACAAAAAAGTTAACCACTTGACTCCTGCCTCACTTGCCTCCTGAAAAACACCAATGGCTGTGCTCTGAGACTGCTGATATATTTTGAAGCCCTGAGAAATGCCTTGCACCAGCAGTTAGAAGGAAAGCAGTGAACTTCATTTCAAGGCGTGTTGCAGTACAGAACTTTGAACAGTGAAATTTTCACTTCTCCAGTAGAGAGCATCCTCTTGCAAGTGGCTTTTTATTGGGGTTGAGGGTGGGAATGCCCATGTGCTCAGGGGTTACTACTGCTCTATGCTCAGGGATCTCCCCTGGAAGTACTCAGGGGACCATGTGGTGCAAGGAAAAAAGTCCAAACCTCTTGCATGCAAAGCACTGAAAAGCATTGAAAGCATACAAATCCCATTGAGCTTACTCTCACCACATAACTCTCAAATGACTTCTGTAGCCAGATGCTTCTTCAGTGCTTTACTACAATAGATTCATAGGTTTTCTTTTTTTTTTTTTTTTTTTTTTTTTTGGTTTTTGGGCCACACCCGGGAACGCTCAGGGGTTACTCTTGGCTATGCGCTCAGAAGTCGCTCCTGGCTTGGGGGACCATATGGGACGCCGGGGGATCGAACCGCGGTCCGTCTCCTAGGCTAGCGCAGGTAAGGCAGGCACCTTACCTCCAGCGCCACCGCCCGGCCCCGATTCATAGGTTTTCTATTTGTTTAAGCCATGGAATTTAAATTGATTCTCTGGGGCAGGAGAGATAGGTAAGGTGTTTGCCTTGCATGCAGAAGGTTGGTGGTTTGAATCCTAGCATCCCATATGGTCCCCTGAGCCTGCCAGGAGCGATCTCTGAGCATAGAGCTAGGAGTAACCCCTGAGCGCTGCTGAATGTGACCCAAAAACCAAAAACCAAAACAAAACAAAATAACAGTGATTCTCAACTGTGGGGAGGTCATATGCCCCCCTGTGAATCCAAGGATATTCTGAGGGGGCCACAAGTGAAAAAAATCACATAAATGGGGAACAATAGCAGCAGATAAGGAGTCCAACTGGCAAGACAAAGAAACGTCAACCAACACCCCTGCTGACTCACGCACTGTGGCCCTCTTTCTCACCCCCCACAAATGTGGACTGTTGTTTGATACTGAACTCAGCTCCCGAAGGATCCCCAGTGCAAGAATTCTACCTCAGCCCTTTCTGCCGCAAATCATTTCTCAATTTCAACAAGACCAGGGTGTGTGATGAAAATGTGCCCTGGATCCCACCCCCCACAAGAATATCTCAAAAGACAATGGGGAAGCCTATATTTCCTTTATAAGTTTAAGACCTATGAAATACTACCTCTTAACCTGTTTATCTCCAAATGTAAGGTAGTCTCCTGCATCACTTTGTTCCCTTGATTTTTTTTTTGTTTTTTGGGTCATACCTGGCAGTGCTCAGGGGTTACTCCTGGCTGTCTGCTCAGAAATAGCTCCTGGCAGGCACGGGGGACCATATGGGTCACCGGGATTTGAACCAACCACCTTTGGTCCTGGATTGGCTGCTTGCAAGGCAAACACCGCTGTGCTATCTCTCCGGGCCCTCCCTTAATTTTTTAAACTTATTTTATTTATTTTTTCCTTTATATATATGTGAGTATGTATATATATATGTATATATATTTGTCTTGTTTCTGTTTTCTTTTCTTCCTTAAATCCACCTGTTTTGATTCTGCTTGATACAAAAACCTACAAGAAAAAGTCTTGAGGCCAGAGAGATGGCATGGAGGTAGAGCATTTGCCTTGCATGCAGAAGGACGGTGGTTTGAATCCCGACATCCCATATGGTCCCCTGAGCCTGCCAGAAGCGATTTCTGAGCGCGTAGCCAGGGGTAACCCCTGAGCACTGCAGGGTGTGCCCCCCCCAAAAAAAAGTCTTGTCTGGGATAATAACTCAGGTCAAAACCAGGGCACAGAGATGATGGAGCCTGACACTCTCACCCCCCAAATGCACCAGCAATATATTATAGCACCATTTCTTCTTGCAAAGGCATACTAAAAAAGAAAAATTATACGTATAGAAACAAGCTCTTATCTACTAGGAATAGGAACTCATACATTTTACAATACAGGGGCACCCCCACCTTGAATATATATGTCATGTGGACCCAACTTAGATTCCAGGTGATTTGACAGCGACCGTCCAACCCCAAACCCTTGATCTCAGGCATAGAACTGACACAGTTCTCTGCAACAGCTCCAGGAATCAATCTCCTTCTGGAACATTCCTAATACTGCTCTGACACCAACATAAGCCAGTTTTTTTTTTTTTTTTGGTTTTCTGGTTTTTTGGTTTTTGGGCCACACCCGGCGGTGCTCAGGGGTTACTCCTGACTGTCTGCTCAGAAATAGCTCCTGGCAGGCACGGGGGACCATATGGGACACCGGGATTCGAACTAACCACCTTTGGTCCTGGATCGGCTGCTTGCAAGGCAAACGCCGCTGTGCTATTTCTCCGGGCCCATGAGCCAGTTTTAATATGACATCCTGACAATGAGGAAATGGCAACAACTTGGTCTAAGAGCAGCTTGTCTTACCTCACCTCCTAACCATAAGATGAAATCAGAAGACATGTCATCCTTTGATTTATACAAAAGCCAAGTTTTCTATCTACAGAAGACTGACTGTGACAGCCATGACTGAGCAGAACTTATCCTGGTTCCAATAAAAAAAAGCCCCTAGTGTAGGCCTTTGCCTATTATCTGTTCAACAACCAAGATCTCTAATTCCAGAGGTCTGACTGAGACAACTGCAACTGAGCAGATTTTCTGGAAACATAATGAAAGGCTCTATCTTATGCTTCATCCTAGGATGGGGGCAAAAACCAAGACCACCAACTACAGAAGACTGATTAAAACAACAGTGATGAAACAGAACTTCTAGAAGCATAAAGACTCCATCCTAGGCTCCATCCTTTGACCTGTGCAAATACCAAGATCTCTAGCTACAGAGGCCTAATTTTATCATCTACAAAGGAGCAGAAAGTTTTCAGACACCACAAAAGGACCTAGTGGAGAGTAAAAGAGCATGTACGGAGCCTGTAGTAATTCTCATGACAATATACTTCAAGGGCAGAGAAACCCTGTATCTCTTAGGCCAAGGGAATTCCTTTTCTAATCTCCCCAATATTTACTGTGCCTATGAAAAAAATTCAAGGAGTCAAAAAAAATTCAAGGGGGCTGGAGTACAGCAGCTAGACATTTTCCTGGCATGTGGCTGAGCTGGCTTTGATCCTTAGCACTCACATATACCCCATGAGCACCACCAGGAGTAATCCTTACTGTAGACTCTACACTCTAGAGCAAGGACTAACTCCTGAGTGCCATCAGGTGTGTCCTCAAAACAAATAATAATAATAATAGTTGTTGTTATTATTATTATTCAAGGGATCTAGACTCTAGCTGGCTCCAAATTTAAAGACTGAAATCTTACTTCTTCCACTTACAGCAAATTTTATGATCTGGTTAGGTCACTCTGTCTCTTTGTTGTCTGTGTGGAAATTATGTTCTTTTGTTTTTTATTTTCTTTCCTTTCATTTTTTGCTTTTAAGGGATAATATATAATGAAAGATATACAAATAAATGTCAACTAGCTGACTTCACTCTTTTGTAATCTTTTTCTACTCCTCTCCACACTTGCCAGTGGATTTATATTTATATTTATATTGAGCCCAGGTCACATATCCCTGTGACCAAACAATGTTCATGGAATCACTCCCAGTGACACTCGGCCTGATGTTTCAGCAAAGCTAATACCTAGCAGTGTTGAGAGATCAGTAGGGTCACACCTGGCTGTGCAGGGAGGGGGCCATGGTTTGGATTCTAGTCCCATTTCATGATTGTTGAACTATTTCCTGGCCCCTCACTTCATCTCTTTACTGATTGGTTGGTTGCTTTTTGAGCCATGCCTGGCTGTGCTCAGAGGTTACTCCTGGCTTTGAGCTCAGGGATTACTCCTATCAGGCTCAGGGGATTATATGGAGTGTCAGGGATTGAACCTGAATAGTCTGCATGCAAAGAAAGACCCTACCTACTGAACTTTCTAGGGTCCCTCACCTCATCTATATTTTTGGTTGGTTTGGAGGCTGTGCTCAGGGCTTATTATTGGCTTTGTGATCAGGCATTACTACTGGTGGATTCAGGGCTCAGGGGACCATATGAGGTGTCAGAGAATAAACCCAAGTCTCCACGCCTGCAAGGCAAATACTCTACCAGCTGTATTATCGCTCCAGACCCTCATTTCATCTCTTTAAATCACAGTTGGCTGTTGGACTGGAGAGATAGTATAGTTTGTTGAGAGCTTGCCTTGCATACAGTGGTCCTGGATTAGGTCTCCAAAATCTGAGATATAAGATAATTTGCCCAAGGGCAGCACCAGCACATAGTAAGTATTCAATAACAAGGTGAGATTATTATTGTGCTTTTAGTGAGATATAAGATATGTGCCTAATACAGTATCCTCACATAGTAAATCTTTATTTACTATTTGTTATTATTATTATTATTATTATTATTATTATTACTATTATTGTGTTCTTAGTATCTAGGACAGTCTCGGCAATCAACAAATGCATGCTGAGACAGGTAGAAGGACTAAAAATATCACTGTTTATTCATGGTTTCCCAATGAAAGTCTACTATACTAATTCCACTCCCACTTCAGGATGCAAATACCTTATGATCACTTGGGTCTGTCACTCAGCTATTTCTGAGCTATTTCCACCTCCTCTACACTTGAGGCAATTGTTTTTCTGCCCCCCCCCCCCATCTGCTGAAATGTAAAATTCTCACAATTATCTATTTGCACTTTTCATCACAATTGCATGTCTTTTTCTAGGTTCCTTTGTTCCAAACTGAATTTAACCCTCACTATGTTACTGATGTGAACATTTTGGACTACACATTTTTTACCTACTAGCGGTCTTCCATGACCTGCCCCTCCCAACACACGTAGGTGGTTTCTGCAGTTTCCTCATCATTTTGCCTTTATTGCCTTTGATTTCAGACAGTATACTGTGTGTAAATGAATGAGTACAGAAAGATCCAGACAGAGTAAAGCTTCAAAATTGTTTTTATGATAAAAATAAGGGAGAGAACTGGAAACAAGCTGCTTTTATCAAAAATAGAAAGCATGATGCCTCTTCCTGCTCACTGGTCACAGTCCTCTCTCTCAGAGGCAATGCCAATAAACTTGGCATGAGACTTGGCTATGGAGCCTTCCCAGAGAGAGCAGAGTGACTGGGAATAAAAAAGAAGGGGCCCTGTATATCTCTGAGGCTTGAAACACAATAAATACAAAATGCAGAAAAAGTTCCTCTAAAAAGATGCCTAAATTGGAAAGCACATTGCAGACTGGGAGGTCTCAGACTCTTTATTTATTTATTTATTTATTTATTTGTTTTGCTTGTTTAAACAACACATCCAGCACAAAATCCTTGGCAAGAGAGTGTTACAGCTAGGAGGAACTCCTTTTGACTGTGTTGCACATGTTTTGTTTGTTTTTGACCACAGCAGGTTGTGTTCAGGGCTTACTCCTGGCTCTGCATTCCTGGCATTGCTGAGGTAGGGGGTATGGGCATAATGTGGTCCTGGGAATCAAATCAGGGCCTGGGGTGTGCAAGGCAAAAACCTTATCTGCTGTACTATTTCTCTGATCCTTGGCACACATTTTAACTGTGTCATAAAATACAGCAGAGAAATGGGGATGATTATGTGAGTAAAGAGTAACTTAGATTACACACAGCTAGTTCCTTGCAATCTTTCTACTATAAATCTATTCTATTCTGTCCAGGAAAGCAGGCCTGGGGGGTTAGGATCCCACACCTCGCTGAAAGCCTGCTCATTCACCATTTTTTTTTTTGCCACATTTGGAGGCTAAGGGCTTCCTCCTGGCTCTATGTTCTGGAGCACTTCTGGCATGTTTCAGGGACCATAAATGGTGCCGGGAATAGAATCTGGTTTGGTATCTTCAATGCAAGTGCCTTAGCTGCTGTATTATTTCTCTGGCTCATAAGATATTACTTTAGAAGGACTGGCTCTATGGAAGATTCCTAAAACTCAGCCTCTTACATGTCCCCCACACCCATCAATGCTAGGTCTGCTTCCTTTTTAGGGCTTCAGAGTCCAAGAGATTTACACCAACCTTTGACAATTTCTAATCCTGTCTCTCCCTGCTTCGTCAGTGAGGCTCGTAGCAAGAACAGGGCAGCTTGACCTTCACTAGGAGCTAGCTGCTCCAGTGTGTGAGGTCGAAATAGACACACAAGTTTAAATCCTTACTGGCTTTTTCTTCATCCAACCCATCATGTGAAAGGGAAAGCTCGCGGAACAGTGACTAGTTACACTCCTTATAAGGAAAAAAGAGCTTCCTCTTTCCTGTACGGTACTGGTGTTTTTAGCTTCTCTATGTTTAAAGGACACAGTAAAAAAAATTCATAAAATAGAAGAGCCGATCTAGGATTCACACGCACGCACACTAGTCCCCAAGGGTGGGGGGCTGAAAAAGTAGGAGCCAAGGGAGAAGATTGCAGGGGGCAGGTAGAAGGAGGGCGAGCAAGCAAAGAATTTAAGGGATGAGTCATCAAAAAGAAGCTAGCAGGAGAGCGGAATTAGTCATCTGCGTCGAGAAAGAGGAGAGCATTCATTAGCCACAAAAGATGTCAATCATAGCAGCTCCACAAATGACCCGAGCGCATCTGAAGGGCCTCTCAAACCGGAAACGGGTGCTCGGAAGGCGGGCTAAATGCTTTGAAATCGGAAAAGAATGCGAGTCCGCCGTTGTCACGAGAGCCTGCTGTGGACCTTGCAGCCTTCTTAGCAAGATGGCGTTTGCTCTCAAGGTCACATGGCCACTTGAGCGGATTTAAAGAAGTAACCGACTAATCTGGACAGCTGCTATCAAATACGGATTTTCCTAAACAGCCTTGAAGCTAGTTTTTTTTCCTAATAAAACGCAGAAGTTAGAACATAAGTCTTTTTTTTTTTTTTAAAAAAAAAGAGTCATCAAAACAATATGTGAATGGGTGGAGTTTCTCATCAGACCCTTTTCTCTCTGAGAACGGGAAAGGCAGGGCGGGGCGAGGGGGAAAACCCAGGCAACTGGAAGGCTGCGGAGCTAGAAGGAAGCAGCTGAGGGTTCCACAGAAATCATCCCAGAGACCAGATTTTAGTTCATTTGAGGTGGTAGAAGAGATATGAGTTTGGGTCTAGAGAAGGAGCTGAAATGGGCGACGCATATGCTTTATATGCGGGAGGCTGAGGATCTGCCCGAGCACCACGTGGTTGTCTCAGCAAACCTAGGCATGATCCTGGAGCTTAGAACCTGGATTACGCTCTGTTCAGTCACACAAAGAAATGTGAATTTTGGAAACCCACTTGTCTTTATAGACTTTTGCCAGATTTTAAAAATTCACTACTTTCCGGGGCCAGAGCAATAGTATAGCAGGTAGGGCGTTAGCCTTGCACTTCAGCAGACCCGGGTCTGATCTCCAGCATCCCATTGCTGTCAAGAGTGATTCCTTAGCACAGAGCCAAGAGTAACCCTAGAGGATAGAAGGGGATAAGATAATTTCCTTTTTTTTTTTTTTATAAAAGATTTTCTTTTTTTAACTGAAAGCCAACTACAGACATGTTTATAATCACGGTGCTTAAACAAAGACTATTATTATAAGAAAAGAAATAAAAAATAAATCTTTGGTCCATTTTCCTATTTTTCTTCTTTCTCCTCTTCATTATCTTCTTCCTCTTCTTTCCATTCTTCTCTTTTCCTGTCTTCTTTTCACTTCTTTTCCTTCTTCCTATTTCTCTTCTTCCTCTTCCTCCCTTTTTTTCTTCCTCTTCTTCTTCCTCCTCCTCTTCTTTTTTTCCTTCCTTGGCCAGTTCAATAAGCTGTCTTCACTCCTGCCCCTCTGTATTGAAGGGACAAGTAAAGATCTGGGCATAAAAAGTTGTTAACCCAAACTGGAAGCATTCTAACCTAGTTGAATCTTAGGTATTTTTGTCATTTTCACACCCGAATTCACAATCCATTCTCTAAACAGAGAACTAAACTCAGAATTCATTTAATGCCAAAGAGCTTAAAAAGGCTTTACCCAAGCTTGGGACTCTTTTGAAATCTTTCAAGCGTCTCTGAGAAAGGAGATGGTGGCAGAGATGAACTTTTTGGGGGGGGCACACCCAGCAGCACTTAGGGGTTATTCCTGGCAGGCTTGGGGGACCATATGGGATGCCAGGGTTATAACCAGGTCTGTCCTGGATATGCTGTGTGCAAAGAAAATGCCCTACCGTAGCTATGCTATCGCTCCAGACCCTACATGAACCTTTTTGTGGACTCAGTATTATGCTCACTCTGGTTGTGCCATCCCAGTTAAAGACTGCCTCATTCACTTCTATTTGGTCCTGTGTTTTATGACTTTTTTACCCTGCTTCATCAGATCATCCACCTGAGGGGTTAGAAACATGGTGCCTCAACTCTTGGACTTTATTTTTTTAATATTATTATTATTATTTTTTTTGTTTTTTTTTTGGGCCACACCCGTTTGACACTCAGGGGTTACTCCTGGCTATGTGCTCAGAAATCGCCCCTGGCTTGGGGGGACCTTATGGGACGCCGGGGGATCGAACCGCGGTCCTTCCTTGGCTAGCGCTTGCAAGGCAGACACCTTACCTCCAGCGCCACCTACCCGGCCCCTTTAATATTATTTTTATTTGCGGCCAGAGCACAAGCTGTAGAGCATTTGCCTTGCACGTGCTAACCTAGGACAGACCACAGTTCGACCCCCCAGTGTTCCATATGGTCCCCCAAGCCAGGAGTGCTTTCTGTGGACATAGCCAGAAGTAACCCCTGTGTGTCACTGGGTATGCCCCAAAAAGCAAAGCAACATAATCTCTCTTCCCCCCTCCTCAACCACCTGTATTCAAGACAAGCATTCTACTTCTCTCACTCATTGACCTTGTCACCATAGTTGGCAGTGTAGTTATTTCTCTAACTGCACTCACGACTCTTTGTGGTGAGCTTCATATTGTGAGCTGCTTCTTCCAGCCCTCATCTCTATTGTCTCTGGGCATTATTACAATAGTGACTTTTATTTTTCTTAAAACCTATAGATGAATGAGACTATTTTGTATATATCTCTCTCTGACTTATTTCACTTAGCATAATAGATTCCATGTATATTCATGTATAGGAAAATTTCATGACTTTATCTCTCCTGATGGCTGCATAATATTCCATTGTGTATATGTACCACAGTTTCTTTTGCCATTCATCTGTTGAAGGGCATCTTGACTGTTTCCAGAGTCTGGCTATTGTAAATAGCACTGCCATGAAAATAGGTGTGAAGAAGGGATTTTTGAATTCTATTTTTGTGTTCCCAGGGTATATTCCTAGGAGTGGTATAGCTGGAGCATATGGGAGCTCAATTTCCAGTTTTGTGAGGAATCTCGGTATTGTTTTCCATGAGGGCTGGACTTGACGGCATTACTACCAGAAATAAATGAGAGTTTCTTTCTCTCCACATCACTGCCAGCACTGATTGTTCTTGTTCCTTTGTGATGTGTGCCAGTCTCTGTGGCGTGAGGATGGTACCTCATAGTTGTTTGATTTGCATCTTCTGATGATTAGTGATGTGGAACATTTTTTTCATGTGCCTTTTGACCATTTGTATTTCTTCTGTGAGGAAGTGTCTGTTTATTTCCTTCTCCCCATTTTTGATGGGATTAGATTTTTTTTTTTCTTGTTAAGTTCTATCCTTGTATATCTTTTGACATTAGGCCCCTTATCTGATGGGTACTGGGTAAATAGTTTCTCCCATTCGTGGGTGGCTTTTGTATCCTAGGCACTATTTTCTTTGAGGTTCAGAAGCTACTCAGTTTAATATAGTCCCATCTGTTTATCTCTGCTATACTTTGTTTGGAGAGTGGTTTTTTTTTTTCAGATCCACGCAGCAATAATATTTGAGAAGCAAAGGTCTCACAGTCCTGTTTTATCTTTGAGGCCAGTTTCTACCTTTCCAAACCCTTGTAAAAGGCTGTAGGAAGCATTATTTTAGCTTCAGGGTAATATATTTCTTTTCTTTTCTTTTTCTTTCTTTTTTTTATACCTGGTGATTATATGGTGGGGTGATTATCTGGCTTGGAGTCACTTGGCTACCATACTGAGGGACCCATGTGATGGCAGGATTATGAATTCGGGGCTTCAGGTATGTAAAAATCATGTGCCTCCAGCCCTCTGTTGAGCTCTCTCTCTGTCCCCTGGAACAGATTTCTTAGGGAGTATGGATTTAGTCTATATAGAGCAGTATAACTACATCAGAAGGCAATAACACTTCAAGCTGGATTCTTGGTTGAACCAGACCCTTGGTTACCCTTGGAGATTCAACACCTTTTTTTCTTGGTCAAACTTAAAAGAAATATATTGTACAATCTGTTACAGATGTTAAAGCATCATAAGAAGAATACTTGTGTAGGGGAGTATTTAGGGGCTCTGGCAAACAATCTTGAAGTGCTCATGAAGGAATAATATTCCCAGGACAACACTGGGTACAGGAGAAATTGGCCAACAGAGGGTAAGAATGGACAAGAGCACTTTTCCTTTTCACTGTCTTTTGTATTCTTCTGACCTTCAGGTACCTGTGAATGATAGTACAGCAGATAGGAAATTTGCCCTTGCGCACAGCTGACCACGTTTGATCCTGGTCATCCCATCTAGTCCTCCAGCAATGACAGGAATAATTCCTGAATATAGAACCAGGAGTTACTCCAGAGCACTGCTGGGTGTGGTCCTAAAACAAGACAAAACAAAACAAACCCACTTTTGAACGGTTGACTCTGTTTCTGGAAGGGAGATAGTCCCACTCCTTGATGGACTTTATATATGTACCCCGTTTTGCACGGTCCTTGAAACACAGGAAGGCTACCTAGGAGGCTGCAACAAAGGTGCTATGTACTGTCTCTGACAACCAGGTTGGCACCAAATCATAAACATGACTACAAAGAAAGAATGAGGGAATGTACCTAGAGAAATCCCTTGAACTAGTTCCCCCCTTCTTCCAATCTCCCCGCGTCGACTTGAAGACTAAGAAGCCTTTCAGATGTACTGTATTATCATTTTCTTTAAAAAACTTTTGAATCCTTATGCCAGAAGCCACTTCCAGCCTGAAGATTCCTAGGATTTAAATGTGCGCTTGAGTCTCTGCTTTTTTTTCCCAAGATAACCCAGGTTCAGATAAGGAAGAAAAAGAAACAGGATGATTTTTTTCCGAAGACTTTCCAGATATTCTTCATACTCCAAAAGAGTAGGATTTTTGTTTGTTCATTTGTTTTTGTTTTGGGGCAAAACCCGGCGGTGGCTCAGTGACTCTGGCTCTACATTGGAAGATGTTGAAGAACATTGAATGAACATTGAAATGATTGAACATTGAAGAACTCCTGGCAGGCTCAGGGGACCAGATGGAATGCCAGGGATTGAACCAGGATTAGCTGAATGCAAGGCAAATGTGCTACTAGCTGTACCTATCACAGTGACCCCCAGAAGAGTAGTTTTTCTTTAAGGAAATCAGATGAAGAAAAACAGACATGAGAACTAGGATGTTCTGTTTAAATGGCAGGACATCATCTGAAGGAGTTAAGGCTGGGAATGACCCTGTCTAAAGAATGTGGCTAATCTAGTGGAAGGGCAGCCTCGTTGTCTTATAGAAAAATAAAACTGCGGGGCCGGAGAGATAGCATTGGAGGTAAGGCGTTTGCCTTTCATGCAGGAGGTCATCGGTTCGAATCCCGGCGCCCCCCATATGGTCCCCCTGTGCCTGCCAGGAGCAATTTCTGAGCCTGGAGCCAGGAATAACCCCTGAGCACTGCCAGGTGTGACCCAAAAACCCAAAAAAAAAAAAAAATAAAACTGCTTCATGTACCAAAAATTTCCATATCTAATAACCTCTCCCAGAAATATTTTCTTTTGCAGCCACTTCTTTTTGGGAGGAGAAAGGTTAGAGGTGTTGGGCCACATCTAGCAATGCTCAGAGGCTATTCCTGACTGTGCTTGGGGACCAATATGTGGTGCTGGGCATTCATTCAATCAGGGGTGATGGCTACTGCAAAGCAAGTGCTTTACCTTCTCTACTTTCTCTCTGGTTGGTCTTTCAGCCATTTATTTTGGTTTTTTTGGGGTGGGGGGCACACCGGGTGATGCTCAGGGGTTACTCCTGGCTATGTGCTCAGAAGTCGCTCCTGGCTTGGGGGACCATATGAGACGCCAGGGTGATCGAACCGCGGTCCATCCTAGGCTAGCGCTGGCAAGGCAGACACCTTACCTCTAGCGCCACCGCGGTGGCCCCCTTTTAGCCATTTTTATCTTGTATCCATCCTAATTGTCTAGATATAAAAGGAACCTCTATAAAACCTTGATTCTCCATCTCACTACCTCTCTCTCGTGAAGGGACTTCAAGCTCTATTTGTGGGAGGAAGGATGCCACAACTGGAGGTCTTAGGGCTACTTTCAACCCAGAGCTCAATAGCTCATACCAGCAATGCTTGAAGACCATGTAGTATATACTATGAAGTCCCCAAGAGCAAGGATAATTTTACTTACCATTTTTTTTGTAACCAATACTGTGGATCATAATGAGCACTCAATAAATAACCAATCACTATCTTCTCATTTGTTATGGTGCTTACGTTTACAAAATGCTGGGCCTTGGACACAGCAGGGAAGTATTAATATTGGTCTTCAGGCTCTATCCCCCAGCACCATATGGCCTCCTGAACATCTCTGGGTGTGTTCCTAGTGTTGGCTTGGCAACAGCACTGCAGGGCCTGGAGCAGCAATATACCCTTGATCATAGCACTGATGCTCTAGTCAGATTGAATATCTCTCTGGAAGTGGTTCCCAGGCACCATGAATGCCACTTGGAATGTTCTCCCTCCCCTCCCAAAATTTTCAAAGTGCATAAAATTTCTCATGTAATTCTTACAACCCATTGAGTTAGGAGTCATCTTTCATACTTTATAGATGAAAAGGCTTAGAAGTTAACTTACCCTACAAAGAGGTAGAGATTAATCCCAACACAGGTTTTCTGAGCCTTAATTGGTTCTTTTAATTTCTATTTTGCCCTTTTCCTCCACTCACTCCCTTCCTTCTTTTCGTTTATATCTCTCCTTCTAACCCTACTTTCCCCCTCCCTTCTCTTCTTTTCATCCTTTACCTTCCCTCCTCCCTCCATTTTTCCATTTCTTTGCTTCCCTCACTTCATTCCCTTCCTCTCTCCCTTCATCCTTCTCTTCCCCACTTCCCTCTCTCCCTTCTCTTCCTCCCTTCCCTTTCCTGCCACATTCCTCTCTCCCCCTCTTTCCTCTTTCTTTCCTCTCTCCTTTATCTTCCTACTCCCTCTCTCCATTCCCTTTAATATTCCCTCCTTCCTTCCATCTTTTCTTCTCCCCATCCTTCCCTTCCTTTTTTCTCCCTTCATAAAATTACCCCACGTGCTGTATTTCCAACCCTGGGTGAACAAGTCTGAAGCAGGGTTGTTACATGAAACAATCGAAACAAGGCTGAGGATGAAACATGTATAGTCTGGCAATCTTTTACCTCATATTGCGTGCTAGCTGCCTGCCAGAACTGTCATTTTTATTGAGTACAGAGAACACCCCCCAGGTGGAGTAGTATGGACAGATAGCTCAGACCATCTTGAGGCAGTACATCCAGGTTTGCATGTAAGACAATCTCTGTTTCAGGTAAAACCCAAGTTAAAACAGACACAAAAATAACAGGAATGATCTTTGTTTTGGGTGGAACCCAAGTTGTAAACCCACAATTCCCACTTTTGTGTTTACTGAAAAGCATAAAATATGAGATTAAACCAGAATAAACCGTGTTCCTAAGTTCTAGAATTTTAGAACACAGGGAGTTTGGGTGAGAACTCTCATATAGAAACTATAAAAGTGACTGTTATTTTGCATAGGCATGGTAAAAGCTGGGAAAATAAGAGGGAAAAATGTAGCAGCATGTAAAGTGGTGAGGAAATTTTAAGCCAGTTACTGTTGTAGCTAATTCCTTGGAATCACTGCTAGTGAGGGTAGACTTTGCTATAAAAGCATCATAGGTTAGATTGTGCATACATTATTCTCAAACAATTAGTGCTTTTCATTATCCTTGTCTTATACATATCACAAACTTTTTCATAGACTTTCCTGAACATAAACATTAGGATCATTCTGCAGATATACTTAATTTTAAATTAAGTTCCTAAACATTCTTACATGAGCACTGTAATATGAATCTAGAGAATCCAAGTTCCTTTTCATAAACTTCTCAAAACAAAATCATAAGGACATTTCTGCAGATATATACAGTTTGAAAATAAGTTTGCTAAAACATTCTTATAATGAGCAGTGTAATGAGTCTGTAGTATCCAAGTTCCTTTTTTCATAGACTTCCGTGAACAAAGACATTAGACCATTTTAGACATAGTTTGAGAATAAGTTGCTAAAAATATACACAATCATCAGAACAATTGGGAAACATTCACTAGGATAGCCAAGAATCATTAAAAAATCTAATAAACATTGTGCATTTCCCCCAAAACTGTGCAAACTGATATTAATCCTCTAGAGTTAGATACACAATTATCTGTTTGCAGTGGGTCATAGAACAAAAACAGTAGCTATTAAGACTTATACAGGTAGAAACACACAGTTTAACTAGCAATATAATGGCCAATGTAAATAGGGTCAAGAAATCAACCTAGAAGAAAGTTAATTTTTTGGAGGTTATCCAGGTGCACAAAGTTCTGAAAGCAGCTTCTTGTCAGTTGGGGTTCAGTTGGGCTTGGATTCTCTATCTTAACCTTCTGTGGTAGGCTACTGAATTTTCCTGGGAAGAAATGCTTTTGGTCCCAGGAGAGGAATCTGGGGGAGGAGACACATTCATCTTCCTGCTGATGGTCCCCCTTCAATGGGGCTGTCTATTTGGCTTCCACCCCATCAGTGACCTCAGTAAGCTGCTGTAAGTTGGGGGACAGAGGTTCTCGCATAAAGCACCCGCGGTAGAAGAAAGGAGGGTGTCAGTGTCTGGGACACTGTCCAGAGTCGTCATCAGCTCTCTCTCTTTCACTCCCTGCTTCTGCCCCATCTGAGGGCGCCTCTGCCACTATGGGTGGTGATGCAGCTGAGAGAAGTCAAGGAGATGCACTGGCAGAGCCTATGTCTATTGTAGAATAGGGTATACCTTTCACTGGCACACTCTCAGGTCTGGATACATTTTCACAGATTTTGTACCCCTCTCTCACATCTAACTTCACAGTCCCCCCATCTCCAATGCTATACAGAAACTTTCTGGGATTGTTTCTCTAAATAACTGTCCAGTGAACAAATACATCATCTTTGGTATAATTTCTGTTGACAAATCCATAACCATTCTGGACATTTAACCATTTGATAATGCCCAGGATACAGATAGCCAGCACTGACTTGTCCACCTGACTCTGGGCTTCGAATATGGGGTATCTCTGATTGAGCCCACTTTTAGACTCTGCAGAGGTGTAGCTGGCTCATTATCCTTGGGAGATGAAGGTCTCTCTGGTTTAGTGCCAGTAGTGAATGATAAATTATCAGCCCTGGGAAAACCTTTAGATTGAGAACTTATCACCAATGAGAAAACATCTCTCCCCTCTTGGGGCATGTGCAAGAGAGAATCTTTTGAGCCTGGCACACAGGAGTCTCAAACTCATGTCCCGTGGGCCGCAAACGGCCCTCCATACAACATTTTGTGGCCCTGCCCTAGAGAAATCTTTTTTTTTGTTTTGTTTTAGTTGTTTGGGTCACACACCCCAATGTTCAAGGCTTACTACTGACTTTGCACTCAAGGATCACCCTGACTTTGCCTCCTGTGGCCCGCAGGTAAATTGAGTTTAAGACCCCTGGTAGAGCAAGAAATGTAGGTAAATTAGACCAGAGCAGCATGAAGCCATTCAGAAATGGGGGCCATGTGCACTGATATTCTGGTGAAGAGCACTGCACACTCAGTTAATTTGAAGGGGGCCGTCATGGATAATCCAATAGAGTGTCAAATAACTCACTGTTGTTGGGGGATCTTCTCAGGTACCTGGGTTCCCTGTTCAGCCAACTACTGTAAAATCACTCATGCACCATATCTCCAACCCTGGGTGAATGGGTCTGAAGCAGGTTTGCCATATGAAATAATCCAAACCAGGTTGAGGGTGAAACACACGTAGTCTGGCAATCTTCTACCTCATATTGCGCAATAGTTGCCTTCTAGAACAGTCATTTTTATTGAGTACAGAGACCACCCCTGGGTGGGGGGGGAGTATGGACAGAATAAGGACAGGTAGCTCAGGCTATCCTGAGACACTACCACCCAGGTTTGGATGTAAGATAATCTATGTTTTGGGTAAAACCCAAGTAGTAAATAAACAAATACAAAGAAATCAAATCCAAACCCAAAACCAAAATCAAACCAAGTTGTAAATAAACAAATACAAAGAAATCAAACCCAAAACCAAAACCCAAAATCAACCCCCCAAACCCAAACCAACTTGGTTTGGGTTAACCAACACACTTCCTTCCCCCCTTCCCTTCCCCTGTCACTCTACTCCTTTTCCCTCCCCTTACTTCCCTACCTTTCCTTTCTCTTCTCTTCCTTCATTCCTTCTTCCCTCCCTTTTTTCCATTTCCTTCTTTACTTCTTCCTTTACCTTCTCTTCCCTCCTTTCCCTTTCCTTCCTGCCTGCCTGCCTGCCTTCCTTCCTCCTTCTTTCCCTTCTCTTCTCTCCCTCCTTTCACCATCTTTCCCTTATGTTTCTTTCCTTTCTTTTCCTTTCCCCTTTCCTTTCCTTTCCCCTTTCCTTTCCTTTCTCCTTTCCTTTCCTTTCCTTTCCTTTCCTTTCCCTTTCCTTTCCCTTTTCCTTTCCTTTCCCTTTCCTTCTTCCTTTCCTTTCCTTTCCTTTCCTTTCCTTTCCTTTCCTTTCCTTTCCTTTCCTTTCCTTTCCTTTCCTTTCTCCTATCCTTTCCTTTCTCCTTTCCTTTCCTTTCCTTTCCTTTTCTTTCTTTTCCTTCTCTTTCTTTTCCTCCTTCCCTTCCCTTCCCTCCACCCTTCCCTCTCTCTCTCCCTCCCTTACTTTCTTCTTTCCTTCCTTCCTGTCTGGGTTGGTCTTATGCATGGCCTTATCTATTTGTTCTATCTCTCCAGTCTGTTATTCAACTTTCTAATTATTCTTCCCACCCTTCCCTTCCTGTTGTTGCTATTGCAATGATCTGTGGTAGCAGAGTTTTGATGAGTGCTAGGGTGCACTTGCTTCGGTGCTCAAACAGTTACGTGCTTGCTGAAGTCAGATGCCTTTTAGTTGTAAGCACACTATATTGCTTGGTTGCAATAAACCAGAGATTGCACATTTCGTTGTGATACATGGATCTTAAATAGCAGTGCATCAAAGATTATATTCAATATGTGTGGTGGTGCTGGGACCAGACTTGTGGCCCTCATGCTGCCAGACAAGCTGCTTTACAAATTATCCTCATTTCCCTTGCCTTTCTACACCTGAATCTTTGACTGAAAATTCACTCATGGATTTTGAATGCCTGAGACTCATCACAGGGCCTGGGGGAAAAGCAGGAGAGTAAAATATCAAACTCATTTTATTTCTACCTACCGTTTAGCCACTCTTGTTGCCCTTGTTTTCAATAGGATTTCAGAAATTATTTTGTTTAAGAATGTTCTGGTGTGTGATGTTCTTTCTAATTTAGAAAAGAAAAGGTGTTGGAAGGGCTTGAGCAATAGCACAGCAGATAGGGCATTTGCCTTGCACACAGCCAAACACCCAGGTTCGATTTCTGGCATCCCATGGTTCCAGTGCCTGACAGGAGTAATTTGTAAACATAGACCTAGGAGTAAACCCTGACCACCGGTGTGGCCCCAAAACAAAACAAGCAGAAAGTATGGAAGTCATATTCACAGCTGGTGGACTAATGGATCTTTGTTAGCCTGGAGGGAGGTGCCTGGACTGTACAATAATTTAATTAACAACTTGGATCTGGACAATAATGGTTTGCTTATCAAATCTGCAAATGACATGGAACTAGTTTCAGGAAAATCCCAAGAGGTCATGAGGAGCCAGAAAAAAAGGAAATACAAAGTTTCATAGTCAAGTTCATAAAAAAAATACAAGAGCAAAGCAGAAGATGTGTGACTTACCAACAATCTGTGCGAAAAATTTAAAGTGTTTGAGTTTCTTGGAAGCTCAGTGTTTTTGACATTAGTTGCCTGAAATACTAATAAATTTGGGGTGAGAATTCAGACCATTACTGTTGTGCTTTCTTTGCTCATTAGATTGCAGTGGATGATTGCTTTAGGCCTTGGACACCACAGATGAACTGGAAAATTAGTAAAGTGGGACATGCACAAGAAATATACCAGGATTGTGAGAGCACTAAAAATAACATATATGAACCACAGACGCTGTTGTTGTTGTTTTTTTCACAGAAGCTGTTTAACCTAGAGAATGGAGTTCACATTCAGCTTTCAAATTTGAAAGGTCATTAATGGAAAAGGAGTTCACCTTCTTTGTATCATCAGGACCAAAGGGTGAGTGCTAGGGGAAAATAAGTTTTGATTCAACTGATAGTTGACTCAAATGATAGTTTGAGGTCCTGAAGGGGTAGAACAGCGGTATGTCACTTGCTTTGCGTGTGACATATTGTCCCCTGCACCGCCAGGAGTGATTCCTGAATTCAGAGCCAGAAGTAACCCCTGAACATTGCTGGTGTGGCCCAAAAACCAAATAAATAAAAATGTTTTAGAAATAAAATAAAATATAATGGTTTGAGATGACTAGATACTATGCAGTGGTTTGCTTTGAAAGGATGAGATTTCTCATCTCTGAAGTAATTTAAGCAAAGGCAAGACAAATATTTGACAAAGGGGTGCAGATGAAATTAAGTATCAGACTCTAAGAAAAGAAAATAACCAATCATATGGGCCACATCATTAATTAATTGTAATCGGGATTCAAAGTTCCAAAATTTGAGTAAGGGGTGGAGAAGAAAATAAATATAGGGGGGCCGGAGTGATAGTACAGCCTTGCAAGCAGCTGATCCAGGATGGATCTGGGTTTGATCCCTTCGTCCCGTATGGTCCCCAGTGAGGATTGATTTCTGAGTGCATAGCCAGGAGAAACCCTGAGCATCAACGGGTGTGCCCCCTCAAAAAATAAAAACATTAGGGACTGGAGAGTTAGCATGGAGGTAGAGCATTTGCCTTGCATGCAGAAGGACTGTAGTTTGAATCTCGGCATCCCATATGATCCCCCGTGCCTGCCAGGAGCGATTTCTGAGCATACAGCCAGGAGTAACCCCTGAGCGCTGCTGGGTGTGACCCAAAAACATATATATATATTATAAATATATAATAAAAAAAGTTGTAGGGCTGGAGATATAATACAGGCGTCAAGGTGCTTGCCTGGAATGCTTCCAATCATGGTTCAATCCCCTGCACTACATATGATACTCTTAGCCCACTAGGAGTGACCCTCGAAGCACAGATCCAGGAATAAGCCCTGAGCACTACTGAGTGTGACCAAAAACAAAAAAAAAGAAAATAGTTTGTAGGATTCAGAGTGTTACTTCTTCAATAATTATTTTTTTCTTTATTTTCTATAATAGTTTGTCTTATCCTCCACCCCACTCCAGAAAACATTTTTCAATGATCTGAAACCTGCCGTTTAAGCATCCTAGAGTTTCAGTGACCCTAGAGGACATCTGGTATAGTCCTTAATCAAATAATATTATATGCATTGTCCTTATATCATCCACTTGGAGGAGTTGTCTGGCCTTCTGGAGCAGTCCCATTATAATCTCAGAGAATACTACTAGTCAGTAGAAAGTTCTTCCTGGTCTGGGGAGGTGACTCAGTTAGTTAAGCAAATTACTTGTATGTGCGATACCCTAGGATTTTTTACTGGTAAGGGGGAAAGAGAGAAAGAGAGGACATTGCTATTAAAATTTGGATAATGGATTTTTCTCCTCTGTTTTTAGAACCATAGGTAATATTTGTTCTTATATTATTCATTTTTGTGGGATTGGGCCTCAAACCCAGGGCCTTATACTTGCAAAATGTGTGTTGTACCTCTTGGCTTTATTTCTAGCCCTGGGAATAAATTTTACTTTTTTTATATAGGAATAACACTAAGCTATACTAGAGATGTTGGTGGAGTTACTTTCAAATGGGTCTGATGGTGCTTGGGAGACATGTGTAGAGATTGAATTTGGGGCCTCACACGTGCTTAGTCCATCTCCAGTCTCCTAGGAATATATTTTATTATTCATTTTTTTTATTTTGGTCCACAACCAGAAGTGCTCAGCGATTACTTCTGATGAGAGTCTGTGGACCAGTGATGCCAGATTAAACTCCAGCTTCCTGAATAGAATGCATGTGTTCAGCCCACTGAGCTGATTTTTGGACCCTTGGCAATAAATTTTTAAAACGACTTCAAGAGGCTGCAGTTGTGAACTGAAACTTTTGCCTATCATTTATTATAAAGAAAAAAAAAAGAAAAAAATCATTTTTCCTTATTTTGAGCCAAAATTTTCCTTGTTATGATTTCCATATTCTATATTTGGGGAGATCATGCAGTTCTTTGGGATTCAAATCCAGGGCTCCTATACAAAAAAGCATTCTTTCTACGCCTTTGAGCTTTATTTCCCTGACCTGAGTACACACTTTTGTTTTTATTTACCTTGATGTGTATTAATCACAACTGAACAGAGGGCATCAGGTGTGATCTGACAAGTGCAGAGTAGGACAAGATGATCACCTCTTTCATTCTGGATATTTTACTCACCAAATACAGCCCAAAGCCACACTATACTACCTTTTTTGGTTTTTGCGCCACAAGATTTATTCCTGGCTCTGCTCAAGGATCACTTCCAGGGGCCGGAGAGATAGCATGGAGGTAAGGCATTTGCCTTTCATGCAGAAGGTCGGTGGTTTGAATCCAGGCATTCCATATGGTCCCCTGTGCCTGCCAGGAGCGATTTCTGAGCATTGAGCCAGGAGTAACCCCTGAGCACTGCCGGGTGTGACCCAAAACCAAAAAAAAAAAAAAGGATCACTTCCAGTGTTGCTAAGGAACATGTGGGGTTCTGGGGATGGAACCTGGGTCAGTAAGTGTCTTACGCACTCTACTATTTCTCTGCGCCCTACAATACCTTTATTTTTTTTTAATAGCAGTCAAGCCATGCTTTTCAACTCCCAGCCCATAATGACATTTCATTTATACTAAGCTCCATCTCTCACATCCTACACTTGTACATTTTGGATTTCAAATAAGTGACTTTACAGTTGTCCCTGTTAATTTTCATTTTGCTATATTGAGGACCATCAACCTCTTGACATTTTTTATAATTCTTATTCTGCTATTTCACATTTTGGCTCTTCACTTGTGTGTAATTTAAGTTTGATCCAGTGACATTAAAATAGAACCCCTTTGTGTATAGCTTTCAAAAGGTTGAGAATCTACCTAGAGTTCTTTCTAATACCCCCACATTTCCCATATTAGACCAAGAGTACCAAGAAAGAATGTTTTGTTGAACTCTAGATACATATTTTATGGAAAATTGGGCCACAACAATTATTCTCAGGGATTACTCCTGACTCTATGGTCAGGGATCTCTCTTGGAGCTGATCATTCTGAGAAATTATATGTAGTGCCAGAGATTGAACAGGGGTCAGTGGCATGCAGAGCAAGGGCCTTAACCTCTGTACTATTTTGGGGGGCACCCATTTGATGCTCAGGGGTTACTCCTGGCTATGCACTCAGAAATCGCCCCTGGCTTGGGTGGTACCATATGGGATGCAGGGGGATAGAACTGCGGTCCATTCTAGGCTAGCACTTGCAAGGCAGACACCTTATCTCTAGCGCCACCTCTCCTGCCCCTCTGGACTATTTTTTAAATTTAATTTTATTGAAACACTTGTGATCTACAGAGTTCTCAGAGTTGGATTTCAGATATACATTGAGTCAGGGCCATTCACACCACCAGTGTCAACCTCTCTCCACCAATGAACCCAGAGTGCATCCTATACTACCACCCTTTGCCTCCTAACCTGCCAGTATAACAGACTCATTTAAGTTTAGATTATTAAAGTTTAGGTCTCTTGATTCTACTGTTGTTGACTGTGGCTTGGATATTTAGTTCTGCCCTTATTTTCCCCTACAAATGCATCTGAGACCATCTAGCCCCCAATATTTTTATTCCTTTATTCTTAGTTTTATAGAAAATGCAGAAATATGTGGTAAAACAAAGTAATCTGTGTCCGAAGGTTCTATGAAAAAGGCTGACCTCCCTATTTAAAAAATAGAAAGAAAGGAAGAAAGGAAGGAAGGAAGAAGAAAGAAAGAAAGAAAGAAAGAAAGAAGAAAGAAAGAAAGAAAGAAGAAAGAAAAGAAAGAAAGAAAGAAATAAGAAAGAAAGAAAGAAAGAAAGAAAGAAAGAAGAAAGAAGGAAGGAAGGAAGGAAGGAAGGAAGGAAGGAAGGAAGGAAGGAAGGAAGGAAGGAAGGAAGGAAGGAAGGAAGGAAGGAAGGAAGGAAGGAAGGAAGGAAGGAAGGAAGGAGGAAGGAAGGACAGAAGGATGGAAGGAAGGAAGGAAGGAAGAAAAAAGAAAGCAAAGAAAGAAAGAAGAAAGAAAGAAAGAAAGATAAGAAAGAAAGAAAAAAAAAGAAAAGAAAGAAAGGACAGAAAGAAAGAAAGAAAGAAAGAAAGAAAGAAAAGAAAAAAGGGTATGTGTGACAGTTTGTTGTTGTTTTGCATAGACAAGCAAAAGATGGGGAAAATAGAAAGGAAAAACCTTTGGCCTAAAAACAGGGACACTCTTCCCATGAAGCATCCTGTTATAAGACCAACGCAGACTCCAGGCATACTAAGTTGTCTAACCCCAAAGTCTTTGTGGTCCCAGTAAAAGTTCTTCTCAGTAACGGTTTTCACAGTCAGGTTTCTGCAGTTAGAGAATCTGCTTTTTGTACAGATTCTATGTCAAAGTCAGAGTGACATGGAGCATCTTCTGGTTTCATCTCACTGTTAGGTGGCAATGCAAGGAACCCTGTCCCGAAAGCAAATTGTTATTGTTACCAAATCGTCAAGGTGTCATATGAACCCACTCTGGAGCAAGTCTGTGCCAGGGCAGCATTGGGGCCTTCCCTGGTAGAATCCGATTTCTAGTACTGGTGCAGAAAACCATGGTGGCTCCATAGATGGGATCCAAGGTTCAGTGGTGAATGGCCAATGTCCGATCTTCTGTAGCCTAAGTCAAATAACTATGACAAATGTTCAGGGAATAAGGCCCCACTGCAAAATAAAATTTATGTGTTTCTATCCCTATTAGATAATAATTTGTAAGATTTCCCCATTTTAATGTGCCTATGCTAAAAGGAACAATGCCACATGGTACTACTGATGCATATGAGGGTAAAAATAACAAGCTAGACAATCCTAATAATCTGGTTCTAACATGAACTCGGAGCACTAGAGAAATTTATTTACTAGATTTCCTACTAAATAGATCCCAAAACAGGAATGGGGAAACTGTTGCTACATAAGAAGATAGATCATAAGAGTTATACCTATTAAGGAAATACATCTAAAAAATATTCGAAGGAGATATACATGTCCTGTTTAAGTTTTTTGAAATAGTCGGGGGTGGGGGATAAAATCCAGAGCACAGCTTCAGCCTGTGACATGGTCTTGTGGAGTCTGAAAAATGGTTCCAATCAGTCATATATCAGGAAATGTTCTCTATATGGGGACTTCTCAGAAACTGAATCTGGTAGTGAGCAACAGTCCCACAGTCAAGGGAGGTGGAGAAAAGGGGCCACTGAGAGCAAGTAAGCAGCAGCAATGGTGGTAGCATCCTCTTGGGCTGTACTATCTCTTTATCCCCTAGATATACTTTTAAGTATAGCATTTACCTTACCATTCTCATCAAACTATCAAAAGAAGAGCTGATGAAAATTTATTTGCTTTTCTGGAATTCATGTAGTGGCTGAGTGATCTTTGATTCCTTTTGCAAGGGCTTGTGAACCACTAAAGTCTATTTTTTAGCCACACACAGCATTGCCCAGGGTTTACTCCTGGCTCTGTACTCAGGAATTATGCCTGGTAGTGCTCAGGTGATGCAGGTTGCTGGAGATTGCATCTGAGCAGGAGATCGCACCTGGGTCAGCTGCATGAAAGACCATGTGCAAGGACATGTGCAGGGCAGGCAAGCACCCTAGCTGCTTCACCCCTTGCTCTAGTATCTTTCCCTTAATCAACAATCTATATTATATTAACATTTAAATACATCAATATTACTATTGATGCATAGTTTGTATAATTTATCTCTTCCTATCTGTAAGATGGTAGAGCCATTCTTTCTCATCTTTAAATTGTAGTGTAAATTTCCTTCATGCTTCATTTTTTTTTTCATTTTCTTGATAGAGGGGGTTTGGCCACACTGATTTAAAGAAGGGATTTGGGTAATCTCAAATCTTACTCCTGACTCTGTGCTCAAGGATCACTTCTGGTATTGCTCAGCTGACCATATGTTGTGTCAAGGATCAAACCCAGTTCATCTGCATGCCAAGCACTCTGTTGTATTTCGTCACTCTTTATGGGGTTTAAAAGCCATCACCGCTTGTTCTCCAATTTTATCTACAAGCCTTCCAAGCGCCCTAGGATGTAACTGAGTCAGACTATGAAATGGAGTTATTCAGTTGTAGATAAGGATTTTGTATTATACAAATTATAGGGTTCTCTCTGGGGCTACATTTTTCCTTTCTACTTTGAATATTCTTCGTGCAGAAGAGAAGGAGCAAAAGAAAAGTTGAGGAAGTCCTACTTTCTCGCAGTCAAACCAAAGAAATTTTCCATCACTCATCCAACAGTGCCCAGACTCTTTTACTTGCTAAAAGGTACGTGTCTACAATCCATCTTTTTAATCTGACTTCCTACCATTGAACTTGAACCCTCTACTTCAGGTCAGTTCTATTATTGCTCTTCAAGCAAGTTTATCTGTACTTCAGTTGAGGCCTTCCTTCCAATTTAGAAAGTCCTCCCACCCACCTTCACAAATCCTATAATACTCTTTCACACATTCTTTAATCTCTTTAGTCTTTCCCACATATTTGATGTCAAATAGTAGATTATGCCTTTAATTCATTTTATCATAGTCTACTTTTTTCCTGCATTCTTGACAATATATATCTCAAAGGAAATGTCTTCTTTTGGTGAGGGGATATATAACCATATCCTGTCTCTGTGATCAGGGTTAAGTACTGATGGGGCCCAAAGGGTCCTGAGAATTGAATTCAGGTTAGCCCTGTGAAAGCAAATGCTCTACCCACTGTACTATTTCTCAACCTGAAAATATCTTCTATCCCTCATTGTATATAAACTAAAGGCCAGACCTGCAGTTCTGATGAACATATTTTCTTTCTAAGGAGATTTCCAAGCAACCAACTTTTGACTCTTACCACCTCCCCAAGTTCAGATCACACCATAACACTATCCAGTTTCCCCAAAGAATTAAAATAGAAACCATATAAATCTAGGGATGTGGGCTGTACATAGTCTAAGGAGAAACTTTTTTGGTTTGGTTTGAGGGGTCACATCTGAAGGTGCTAAGAAGTGCTTCAGGAACCATTCATGGTGTTATGGATCAAACTGAGGCCAGTAGCATGCAAAGCAAGTACATTAACCTTTGTACTATCTGTCCAGCCCCTAAGGAATAATGATTTATTTTTGGGGGTTCATACCTGGCAGTGCTCAGGGCTTACTTCTGGCTTTACATTCAAGTATTATTCCAGATAGGCTCAGGGGATTGACTATACAGGGTGCAGATGATCAAGCCCATGTCAGCTGCTTGCAAGGCAAGTTCCCTACCTTATGAACTCCAACCCTGATTTTTCCCAAATGTCTCTTTCTAATAAATTGACCATTATATTTCCAAAATTCTAAACTGGTTATCATACCATAGAATGATGTTTCTTAATAAGAGTTTATAAAATATAAAAAAGAAAGATGTTTCTCTAGACTTCTGCTTGAAACAAACATCGGTAATCTGCTGGCCTTAAATCAAGGACAAAGGAAAAATAATTTTTAATGAGAGTTAACTTTTATTTTTATTGTTGTGGAGGCCACTCTTGGGATCCATCAAAGCCATACCTGAAGTACTTGGCAAACTTTGAGGTGACAGGCATTAAACCCAGGGTTTCTACCATTTGAGCCACTTTCCTGAGTCAAGAATCACTCTTTTTGTTTGTTTTGATCACTACACTTGGTAGTGATCAGGGTACCATATGTGGTATATGTGATAAAATCTGGGTTGGCCACATGCAAGGCAAACACCTTACCTATTATACTATCTCTACATTCCCAGTAATCATTCTTGCAATGGGTACTAGAGTTCACATGTACTCTAATATCTCTTCAAACAAGGATTTGGATTTGCAGTAAGCAATAGGGCCAAGAATTCACAAACCACCAGTGTATAGTATAGACCAGGGATCCCCAAACTACAGCCTGTGGGCCACAAGCGACCCACCAAGGACAATTATCCAGCCCACTGGTGTTTTTGTTGCCACTGCATGTCCTACTTAGCAGCTGACTCATCCCAGAACCACAGTGCATATATGTTGGCGTGAGCCATAATCTCCAACTCCCTCCCTTCTCTGTCTCTCAACTCCTCTCAGTCTCAGGCAGGGGTCCTCAAACTATAGCCTTCCAAAAGCAGAACCATAGTTCCCATTGAAATAGTGGTAAGTTTGTTGATTTAACTTTACTTGTTCTTCATTTTAAGTGTTGTATTTGCTCCAGTGCTTTATTTTACTTCAAAATAAGATATGTGTGGTGTACTCAAGAACTTGTTCATATAACAATATATATCTATAACCTGGCCCTCTAACTGTCTGAGGAACAGTGAACTGGCCCCCTGTTTTAAAAAGTTTAAGGACCTCTGGTATAGACTGTCAATCAGATAGAAATCCTGTCTTGTAGGTCTACTCTTTAACCAGAAAGTTCAAAGTTGTGAAGACAAAGTGAAATCACTCACTGATGAAATATAAATAAGATTGGGGCTGAATTAGCTAGAGTATCTCGAGTTCTTAGAGAGGAGGCAAAAGACAATCTTCACCAAATAGAAATATTTTTCATTTGGAGATATACATACATTGCTAATGCTGAGGTCCAGTTTGGTAATATTTGTAATAGAGTAACCAAAGGATTATAAAACTAAACTCTAAATGGGGCAAAAAAAATCAATAAGCCCAAGTGCTTCAAGAAGATGGAAGGGGCTGGGGAGATAGTGCTGCAGCTAAATCACTAGCCTTGCCAACCAGCCAACCTTGGTTTGATCCCTGGAATTAGATATGGTACCCTTAACACTTGTCAGGAATAATCTCTGAGCACAGATCCAAGAGTAAGACCTCCAGGTGTGGTACCCAAAACCCCTCCCACAAAGATGAAGCCCCAGTACTTCCTTTAGCAGTCACTTGTCCCATTTCGCAACTTTATACAGAATTCCTATACGCCACAATACTCACTTATTTATAATAATATTTCCCCTGTGTCTAACTTCATCTCCCTTTGTTCCCCATCTCAGGTTAAATAGAGAGTAGCTCATCAGTCTGTTGTTACTCAGGAGTTAAAATGTTGAATCAAGATTGAGGTCAGGACAACAGTACAGTAGGGCGCTTACCTTGCATGTGGCCAACCAGGGTTCTATCCCCAGACTCCCATATGTTCCCCAGTGCACCACCAGGAGTGATTCCTGAGTGCAGATCCAGGAGTAATTCATGAGTATTTCTGGGAATGGCCCAAATAAACCAAAAAAATAAGTTGTTATATAGTTGTACCACAATTATTGAATGTTTTCTCATCAACCTTTCCCTTCAAAAGTTAAAATCCCACTCTTCTGGTTCTTTGTTTATGCTTTACTCCAAACTCTCTTCAGCTTTTCTACATATGCATGCATGATGTGTTAGCTAAGGGTATATTAGTATATACATTAGTATATCCAAAAGCCTAACAATGCTGGACATAGGAGAAAAGGTTAAAGACCAGGGGAAAACTTATTAACTACAGGACTGCTACTCTAGGCTTGTTTTATATAATTTGGGGGGTTGGGTCACAACCAGCAGTGCTTATGGATCACTCCTGGTGCGACTTAGGATCATATGTGGTACCAGGAATCAAATCTGGGTCATCTGCATCCAAGGCAAATGCCTGACTATCTTTTTTAGCCCACAGTTTACATAATTTTTATCTTCTCTTTTTGTACTGTTGGAGATGAACCCATGTGACACTACCACATATTAGGCAAGTGCTCTATGAAAGAACACAGCCCGGGTCTCTAGGTTTTCTATGAATATTAACTGTGATGGGATTGCATGGCTCATTTCCTCATTAATTTTGCAGTTATTTTATTTTATTTTGGTTTTTGAGTCACACCCGGTGGCGCTCAGGGGTTATTCCTGGTTCTGCGCTCAGAAATCGCTCCTGGCAGGCACAGGGGACCATATGGGATACTGGGATTTGAACCACTGTCCATCCTGGATCGGCTGCAAGGCAGATGCCCTACCGCTCGCTGTGCTATCTCTCCGGCCCCATGCGGTTATTTTAAATTCAAAATGCAGACCCAGCAGCTTAAAGATATATTTCGGTTATGTGCCAGTAACAATTAACTTTAGAAAGAATTAAGAGAACCATGCCCATAAATGTAGTCGCCATATTCAAATTGGGCTAGCTCCATAGACTCACTCTTTTCTCAATGTAAGCTAAGTTGTGAAAGATCGTGGGTACACCAACTCACATAGCACAAAGCTGGCCATCTCAGAAGAGGGAGGGCCAGGTCCCCACCCTGTTGCAGCCATGTTGGCTGCCTCCACCACAATTTTCTCAATGGCCCTGCCTTATTATCCTTCTATGAATCCCTTTGGGGACAGCAAAATGATCAAACTTTAGATTTGGTTTTTTTGGAAAGAGTGGGAGGGACCCTCCTCCCCTCCCTCATCTTCCTTCTTCCAGGAGGCTTGGTGCTGTAACTACACCTCTAAAAACCTCAGCATCAGTAATAGTGCTTTGAATTTTTGGAAAACTTCAATTGTTTGATGCTGTTATTCCTATAAGAATATACAAATTAAACAGAAAGGACAGCTAGCAACAAGAGCTCACTAAACCTTTTGCCATTGCATTAATGGCTTCATTGGAGATACAATAATTTTCACAAATGTGCTTGCTACTGTACTTTTTTCTTTCTTTTTCAAAACTTTCTTCTCTTCAATTTTCTTTTTATATTTTCTTTCTATTTCTTTTCTTTTTTGGAGGGGCATCACATCCGGCAGTGCTCAGGGGTAACTCCTGGCTCTACACTCAGAAATCGCCCCTGGCAGGTTCGGGGGACCATACGGGATGCTGGAATTTGAACCACTGACCTTCTGCATCCAAGGCAAGCACCTTATCTCCATGCTATTTCTCCGGCCCCTTCTTTCTATTTATTTCAATAACTTTGCTTTCACTTATCTGGAAAAAGGTATTATAGTAAACTATATGGTGGATTATTTTAAAATAAAGTAGAAAAGTATGAAGAAATAGAAGGAAGTAAGAAAACCAATTCTGGGATCAGAGCAATAGTACAGAGGGTAGGGCATTTGCTTTGCACATGACTGAGCTGGGTTCAATCCCCAGCATCCCATATGATCCTCTGAGCCTGTCAGGAGTGATTTCTGAGCTCAGATTCAGGAGTAACCCCTGGGAGCAGCCATACATGGCCCATAAACCAAAAAGAATAGAAAACCAAATCTATCTAGGTACTCACACCCTCCTGTGGGGATCATGATCTTTTGTCAAGTCTCTCATTCTCTGTCTTAGTTTTGGGACCACACCTTTCCTTGCTCAGGGATTACTCCTGATTGTGCTTAAGTGTCATTTGGGGATATAAGGGACCATATACAGTGCCAGGGATTAAACCCAGATTGGCCTGTGCGAGGCATGCATCTTGCTTGCTGTACTATTGCCATGGTCTTTCCCATCTGTCTTATTCCCAGGTACCATGTTATTTTTAGTTCTCAGTCTGAGGCTTTGGACTGATAGAGGTTGTTTGTAACCTCTGAAAATCATATCATGTTAGTTCATCTTTCTCACTTTCTCAGGGTCACTTTGTTTTGCTGTTATTTTTTTGGGGGGGCTTTTGTCATATTTTTATTTTTGGTTCTGCAATCAGGGATCTGCACTCAGAGGTCACTCTTGGTGGTGCCCGGTGACATATGGAATGTTGGGATCAAACCTCAGTCTGTTGTCATACACAGAAGCTTCTCAACACTCACTGGCTGAAGTATACTTTCTACCATGACTCTGTCTGGTTCCTTGTGCAAAACTGCAAGCTGAGACCTCACAGAATTACCCCCACAAATTGGTACCTGAACAGGGACTTGAACCTTGGAAGCTCAGAAAAGAGATTGTGAGGTTTGATATTGTGAAAGGACAGAAAGCTGTAAAAGCTTTTAGCATAACTGGGCCAGAGGGAATACCAGTGCAAAGCAGCTGCTATGCTCTTATCATATACCTGTAAAATCACTTTATTTTTTCCTTTCACCTTTTCTGAATTGATTAGCACAAGTACCCTTAATTACATCGTCCTGACCCTAAGGTGATTTATGTTAAACTCTGGCTTATAAAAGTGGCAGGAATGGCAACAGAAAAAAAAGAAGCTCGGCTGGCTGAGTAAGATCCAAGAAGCTGCTCAGCACCCCCTGGCCGAAGTACAATTTCTAGCGAAAGTGTAGTAAACCAAACTCTGATTTCTCGTAGAAACTGCAAGCTGATACCTCAAGGTTCTCAGTCTGAGGTTTTGGACCACTCTATGTTGTCACCTCTGAAAATCATCTTGTGTTAGTTCATCTTCCTCATTCCTCATTTTCAAAGGGTCATTTTGTTTTGTTGTTTTAGGGGGATTTGGGGGATCAAATCTGGGTCAGCTGCATGCAAAGCAAGCACTTTACCCACTGTACTGTCATTCCTATATCTCTCAGGGTCACTTTGAAGAATGCAGTTCCTGATTTCTGAAGTGTCAGCAAGTCCACCCACTTGTCACACCTAATGAGCAGGCTTCTATTTCAGCCCTTCAAGTTATTGAGAACTTGAAGTTATAAAATCCCACACTGCTAACCCAGGGTTCCTTTGAATCTGACCTCAGGAATGGCTATGGAGTAAGTTATTTATCAAATTCTGAAGAGCAATTGTTTCCAGTTCCCATTGACTTCCTGTTCTAAGTTACGCAATAGAGAGCAAGTATCTCTGGGGAAGGAGAGGACTCCTGACTCTCTCAAAGCCACATATCTGAAGCTGTACTGGATTCTGACACAAGAAAGAATTCAGCATGGTAGAGGTCAAACATACCCCAGCCCCCAATACAGGATGAGGGCAAGATGGTAAGATACTACTAGTAGCAATGGGAGGTGGCAGCAGCAACATTGGTGGGTTGGTGGCGGGAAGGCAGCAGAGGCCCCAGAAGTGATGGTGGGAGATGGCAGCAGTGGTTGTGCAGTGGCAGCAGAAAAAGTTTTGTCTCGCCTGTTCATTAGGTCCATGGTGCTGAGAAACTTCAGTTGCATGAACCCAGAACATTATGGGTAGGAGTGGGGTTGGGGTGGAGGCAGCAACCGGATTCAGACTGGAGACTGTGTGCCTGCCTGCATCTATGTGAGCTAGCAGAGGGCTTGCAGCGTACCTCTGACAGCACAGACATATCATTCTAAAGGCGGCAGAGGCAAAAAGAGACAGGGTTCCTAAGTTCCTAAACCCCCTAATCCAACTCTCTGCTGGGCACACTGCTGGGAAACCTATTGGGGCAAAGGCCTGTGCAAGGGAGGCAGGTTGGGAGTGCTAACTGGATTTTTTATTTTTATATCAAGACACTGTTTAAAATTTTTACAAAGGACAAACTCCATGGGTTTCCGTTAGTGTTTTAAGAACTTTTTTTTTTAAAAAAAAAAAGCCAACAACAAAGAAACACTGTCTTTTTGAAAGAGAAATGACAGACACAAAAGAGACTCTATAAAGAAAATGGGGATTTCTGATAGTGTTACCCCAAGGGCAGAGGCAAAAACCCAGATTCTACCCAGGGGCCCAATAATGGCATGGCCTCCACAGAATCTGAATCACCAAATCTCAGGCTTCCTGGTCTAGTCAGTCCTACTACACTTCTGCAGGGCACCCTGTGGCATGTTTCTACAGTCCTTCAGGGTATATAAACATGGCTAAAGAGCCTACAACCCCATCTATTGGGATTCCCTTCATCCTTCGACCCCATGGTTGCTCAAATTGGTTTATTTCTCGGGGGGTCTTATTCCTCAGCTGAATTGTATGAGCACTGGAGGGTGTCTTCCAGAGCCAGAGGAATGTAGGCCTGGAACCTTTCCTTCTGGAACTCCTAAGCACTCATAGGTCGAAGAGGATTTGTTCCAAACTTGTTTTAAAATCACCCAAAACAAGACCACGAAAAACTGGAGGAAAAAAAGCTACTCTGCTTTTGAAAGCTCCCAAGTCTGGAGTTGGTAAGATGATGCAGTTCCAAGAGAGGCAGAAGGTAAGCACCAAGGAAATATCCAGGTGGTGCTTTCAGGCCCCCCATGAGTGTCTATGGTTGGGCTTGAGGAGCTGGCTTTAGCTGCTGTTCCATGGATCCTCAGTTTCCCAAAGATTCATTTGTGTTCTGGTTGAGAGGGCTACTTCCATGTTGGTGTTTTTGTACATGCAGGCGCATGTCCACATCTGTTTATGTCTGTGCAGGTATGTCTGCTGTCAGATGTTGGTGTGTGTACACATATATGTGTATCCATGTCTCTGTGTGTATGTATGTGTGCATGTATGTGTTCATGGATCTAGGAGGGAGAGAGTTGGGAGAAAGGCTGTGCTCTGGGCTAGAGCTATACCCGGGTGGTGGAGTGTGAGTGGGGCAGCCCAGTACTATTGAATCCTGTGGCAAAGGTGTTATAGGGGTGCAGTGTTTGCAGCCCTACCAGGGAGTTGGGAATCATAGTGATGGTATTGGGAGTCATGAGTGGAATGTCATCAGGAGAACGCCGCAGGGTCAGTGTGTAGTCAGGCAGGGCAGTGAGGCGCAATGTGTCGTGGGGGGGACCAGCATCGCACTCATGGTGGGTGGGGCCTAGCTGTAATGCTGCCAGTTCCTCCTCAGGAGCAGCTCCCAACTCAGGAGCTCCTGCTCCCCTCTGAGGGCTAGGATGCCTCAGGGGTTCCTGACGCCTCTTGTCTTTCCGGTAGTAGAGGGCAGCAAAGGCCAGAACATTGAGGAAGAGGAGAGAAGCCCCCACAGCAATGGTGACACTTAATTCAGTGGAGTAGTCACGGGGGTTTTCTACCAGGAGGGGCCCTGCATCCTGCTCCCCATTCCAGCCCCCCTGTGCATTCTCATTGCTGTAGGCAGGAGAGATGGCTGGTCGCTTGGTGCTCCAGGTTTTGCCGTTGGGCCTGCGAGTGATGTGGGAGCTGTGGGTGGTGTCTGGGGGTGGCACTTTGGTGGTAGTGGACGTGTAGTGGAACATGTCATGCAGGTTGTAGAGGTGGGGCACCAGATGTTTCCAGAAGGCTACCTTGGTGGCCCGGTAATGATCTCGGACCCTTGGTTTCAGCCCAATGTGAAGATAGAGCTGATCGCGGGGATTGTACTTGGACCAGGCAACTTCCTCAAAGCGGTTGGCTTTGGTGTGAATAAATTTGGTGTCCTGGGGCACTGGCTTGTTGGGATCTCTGAAATAGCACATGGAAATCTGGGGTTAAACATTCTGCCTCTCATACCCACCCCAAACTTCTTCCCCAGTACAAAGCCTCCCCCCATTTCAATATTTTTAAGGTTCCTTCTTTGTGTCTATACTGCTCTTTTACCCAAGACCTTGAACTTCTATGTTCCCACAGTGTCAGGAAACAATCTTAGTCTGTGCCCTCATCCTCTAAGATCATGCTAGAGACACTTTTGGGGGGAGTTGTATTTGAGCCATACCCAACAGTGCTCAGTGTTCACTCCTAGTTTTATGCTCAGGGGTCACTCGTAGTGGTACTCTGTAGACCATTTGTGGTGCCAAGGAGCAAATCAGAGTTGGCTAAGTGCAAGGCAAGTTTAACCCCTATACTGTCTCTCCAGCCCTAGACATATTTTTTGCTCACGTGCTACCGAGCAGCCACCTATCTTTTCAGCTACCCAGTTTTGTCAAGAGCCCTTTAAAGGCTCTTTATAAATGCACTTTATTCCGATTTATGCAGCCTCTGGCCCTCAAATTTTGAAGCACATAATTGAGCTCTGAATGATAGTGCATACTCAATCCAATTGTTATCTGACTTCTGTACTTCAACAACATGTGTTGAGGGAAGAAATGGCTGTAATGACTTAAGCATGGGGAGTAGAAGGGGCTGAATCAGAGAGTGAGGGAGTTAGATTTGAGAAATAGCTTAGGAAGGGGAGTGATGGTAGAGGCTTACATAGAAGAACAGTATGGAGGTCTGGGAGCTCAGAAAAGAATAATCCCCCACTTTTCCTTACCCAGTCTTGGCAAAGTTGGTCCAGTAGGTCATGACGACAGCACTGAGCATGACATCATTCTTGGAGAAATTGCAGGGGAAGAGGTCAGTGGGACCTACCATAGGGACACCAAAAACATAGGGTACTTCATCCCCATGAGCTGCATCTGACCATGCAGGCTTCATGAGGCTCTGGCAGTGATGATAGAAGGCATAAAAGTAGGTAGGTGAGCCATAGCGGGCATGCAGATCAGCTGTTACCACTGAGGGCTCCACCCACTGATGGTCAGTGAAGAGGGCTACCAAGGTTTTACGGCGGGTCTCAGGATTATCACGGTCTGCCCAGTCAGTGTACATGAACTTGATGGTTTCCCGCAGGGTGTCCTTGCCCTCCGGATAGCCATACAGATTGTCCACAAAGTTGGAAACTGAGTAGTCAAAATCTGTGCCAGAGACCCCATCTTCAGGGTCAACCACGCCTTCTACAAACTTAAGGCCCTCTCCCTGGTTGACACCTAGCATGATATCATAGTTCAGGAACTCCCCCTGTTCCATGAGGATCTCGGGGTCATCAGGAATGACATCACCATCAATCACTGGGCCGAAGGCCACATGGTATCGGGCTGGCTGGATGTCCTGCTCCACCAATTCCTTGGCACTCTTTTGCCGAAGACAGTCCACCATGTCCACCGTGTCTAGCACATTACAGCCAACCTTGTCTGCCAGCAGGCTTGTATACTTCACAGGCTGGTAGTTTACAGCCCAGCTGGACAGAGCAGAACCACTTTGGATAATGGCTCTCTGGAAAAGCCCTGCAGAAGACAGGCAGTACTAGGTCAGAGGTGGGGGGTGTCACACACAGTCCCGGACTAGACCTTCTTTGCCTAGGGACCAACCAAAACACTTTCCTATTCCTTTGTTATTGGGTACCTTTATTACCTTCAGGGTAAAACTGTCTGGGAATGAGGGACAACCCCATTAGGGTAGTGGGTAAGGATCAAAAGAGTGCTTGTGGGGATTCTCCCAGATTTTTTCCCTGAAGAGTTCTCCCTTTCCCTGAAGGATTCTTATACTGATTCTGGAATTCTTTATCCTGGGGCAATGGTTGTTAATTTAGTAGTTAAGGAAATGCCCAGAAGAATTAACCTGTTGGGTCCCAGACACCAGCTTCCTTATGCTCTCTCTTTATCTCTCCTTGTTCCACCCCCCTTGCTTCCTGCCCAGCTGGACCCAGCTCTGTGCCAATGCACTACCAGGGAGCTGGCACTTCTACCACAAAGGGGTCTTTTTCATGAGAGATGAGAAATGCACGCAGGAGACAGTTTCACATTCTGGGACTTTGGGGAAGGATTCCCAAAGGCAAAATCCTTGGGGTCTGAAAGATTCAGGAACAGGAGATGCCTACTCTGTAGTTTCCAGAGACTTTTTCCAGAAGTTATTGATAGTTGAGATCTAGATTTTTGCATCACAGAGGGAAGCCAGGCCAAAAGAGTGGATGACGGGCTAAAGAGATAATACAGCAGGTAGGGCACTTGCCTTGCATGTAGCTGACTCGAGCTTGATCCCTGGCATCCCATAGGGTCCCCTGAGTACCCCTAAGAATAATTTCTGAATGCAGACCTAAAGCTACCTCCTGAGTATCACTGGATGTGTGCCCTCCCCAAAATAACCCAAAAACAAAAGAGTGGATAATTCTTGCCCCTAGCTTGGGTGGTGGTGATGGTGGTGGTGAATGGGAAGTTATTATTTTCTCTTTGCCCCCAAGTGTCTAGCCCTTAGGCACGCAATTTCATTCCTTTCAGAGAAAGACTGTTTGCATAGGCAGGAAGAGAAATAGGAATTACAAATTAAGAGAGAATTTTCCTTTTTAAAATATAATTATTATACATAAGGTAATTATAGAAAGAACAAATTTTTTTTTGGTTTTTGGGCCACACCCAGCAATGGTCAGGGGTTACTCCTGTCTGTCTGCTCAGAAATAGCTCCTGGCAGGCACGGGGGACTGTATGGGACACTGGGATTCGAACGAACCACCTTTGGTCCTGGATCAGCTGCTTGCAAGGCAAACACTGTGCTATCTCTCTAGGCCCAGAAAGAACAAATCTTTAAAGCAGTTTGGGATCTAAGAACACAGGACTTCTATGACGTATAGTACAGTGTCATTCCAAAAAAGGCCTTCTTCCAGGGAAAGTGTCTCCATGCAGAGGAGTCCCCATAACTCATTTAAGACAAAGGTTCCTCACAATGCATTACTCTAACTTCTGCGTGGAAAAGAAGATATTATTATCCCCATTGCTTCACTGAGAAGCATATTCTAAAATGGGTTATTCACTTACCAGGATAGTTCCTGGAGGGGCAGAGACAAAATTTCTAGGACAGAACAAATGATCTCCCCCTCCCTTTCTGAAAATAAAAAAGGTATTTTTTTTTATTTTGGGCCACACCTGGCAGTGCTTAAGTCTTGCTCCTGGCTCTGCACTCAGGGATCACTTCTGGCAGGAATTGAGGGACCATATGGGTGCTGGATATTGAGTCCTAGTTGGCTGAATGCAAGGCAAGTGCCCTACATCTCTAGCCCTCAAACAGGCCTTTCTATGTGTGGTGGCAGGGAATGAATTCAGGGCCTTACACATATGAGCCATATCCTTTGTGAAGAGACAGACTTTCTTCATAAAGAAATGGAGAGCTGGAAAGACAGCTCAATGAACTAAACACATGCTTTATATATAGGTGACTGTGATTCTATCCTCATCACTTCATGGTTCCTGAGCACTGCTGCAAATGACCCTGGGACATAGTCAATTGCAGCCCCTGTGTTCAAGTAAGTGGGTGTGGCTCCAAAAACTAAAGCCAAATATAAAGATGAAAGTCTCCTTTTAAGAATATCACTAATTCTGGGGTAAATCAACACCATCAATGAAAAAGATCTATAAAAATAGTTTCTTCATGGCTTGCAGAGATAGCTCAATAGGGTGGAGGACATGGAGATCCTGCTTTAATCACCAATGCTGCACACAGTCAGCCAGACTTGCCAGTATTGATTCCCTAGCAAGCACAAAGCCAGAAGTAGCCCCTGAGCACCACCAGGTGTGGGGCTCCAAAGGAAAAATGTCCTCTCTCACATACTTCCTTTCTTTAGAATAGGGCATATTTTTCAGAAAGATATTTTTCTTTGTGAGATGATCACCTTTGCTTCCCAAAGAAAGTGCCCTGTAGTTCAGAGGAGAAAACATTTCCTGCTGAGTGAAAAGAGCCTCTTTGGCCCCTTGGAAAACTCCCTGGCAGAGGGACTCACTGCAAAGAAACAAGCTTCTTTTGCAGTTAAAAATGAGGTCTCCCTTTGGTGAAATGTAGAGTTCTGGAGATCTGGAGTCTGATCATAGATTATTACACCTCCAAAAGCTCACTCTGCATCTTAGCAAGCAGAGTCTATCTACAAAGTTCATCTTCTCCCTTCAAGGACTAGTTATTTCTCTTCATGTGTAGACTTGTTCTCAGAGAGAACAGCAAATAAGTGTTTCTTACACTATTATAAAATTAAATTCTGCCTGAACTCGCTATCCTGAAGTCATAAATCCTATATAAGCTGGAATATGTCTTCTTCCCTCAAATAATTATTGTCCCATTAGATAGGGACAATAATAAATAAATACATAAATAAATAAATAAATAAATAAAACTTCTGCACCAGAAGGAGAATCTGATCGTCTTATGATGAAAATGGGATTATTTTTCCCATTTTCTTTTTTTTTTTTTTTTTTTTTTTTTGGTTTTTGGGCCACACCCGTTTGACGCTCAGGGGTTACTCCTGGCTATGTGCTCAGAAATCGCCCCTGGCTTGGGGGGACCATATGGGACGCCGGGGGATCGAACCGCGGTCCGTTCCTTGGCTAGCGCTTGTAAGGCAGACACCTTAGCTCTAGCGCCACCTTCCCGGCCCATTTTTCCCATTTTCACATCAAGGGGATCTTAGGCAGGTTAAAGAGGGTTGACTGATTTTCTGAGGCAAAGTATTATGGAACTTAAAAAGTCTAAATCTCGGGGCCGGAGAGATAGCACAGCGGTAAGGCGTTTGCCTTGCATGCAGAAGGTCAGTGGTTCAAATCCCGGCATCCCATATGATCCCACGAGCCTGCCGGGGGCGATTTCTGAACGTAGAGCCAGGAGTTAGCCCCTGAGTGCTGCCGAGTGTGACCCAAAAACAAAAAGCAAAACAAAACAAAAAAAAAGGTCTAAATCTCAGGGTGGGCAGCTAGCACTTTGCCAGTTAAGACTTTGCTGCAAGAGCTACTCACCCTCAGAATGATGCGACAGTGTGAGGAGGCTGACACATGATGCGCCAATGCCTGATCCGAAGACAGTGATACGGTGGGGATCACCACCAAAGAAGGCAATATTTTCGCTCACCCAGCGGAGTGCTTGGATTTGGTCAAGGAGCCCATAGTTTCCTTTGGCAGCCTGATCGCCGGTGCTCAGGAAACCTGGATTTAACACAGGGCAGGAGGACAGTGAGATTAGACGGAGAGAATATGGTTGCAGATCATCAGAAACCTGAGACTAGAGGATGAGTGGACAGTGTAGCTATATCCACTTAGCTAACATACACTATTGCTCCTTTTGGTAAGACTCAGAACCATCCATAGAGGAAAGATCTACTCCCTTTCATCTATTCTACAATTTAAAAAGAAGGTTCTCTAGACACTTTGAAATAGACACCTCTAGTTGGGAGACCTAAACTATAGCAACAGCAAGTGACTGTGATTTGGCAGTGTTTGCCTGAATATATATGACCCTAGCATCTGGAGAGATTCAGTGGAAAATGCTTGGTTGCTAAAGATGTTGGTTTGAGACCTGATGCTCCCACTTACTGGCCATGTGGCCTTGGACAAGTTTTTTTTTTATTAAAATATCTATGCTGTATTTTTTTCTTTGGTATAAAATGTACAAAGTGGGGCCAGTGAGATACTATAGAGAATAGAGCACTCGCCTTCCATACATCCGACCTGGGTTCCATTCCTGGAATCCCATATGGTTCTTGAAAGCCCACTAAAAATTATTCCTGAGTATAGAGCCAGGAGTAACCCCTGAAAACTTCTGGATGTGGCCCCAAAACAAGCCCCCACAAAACACATAATGGGACCTTGAGCAATAGTATTCATGCTTACTCACACATGGCCAATTGGGTTTGATCCCTGGCATTCCATAATCCCCTGAGCACCACCAGGAGGGATTCCTGAATGCAGATCCAGGATTAACCCTTGAGCATTGCTCGGTGTGACCCAAAACCCAAAAAAATGTACATAGCATATCTAAAATACTCAGCATATTACAAATAACTCTCCTCCTTCTCCTCCTTTAGTTTTTGGGCCCCATCCCCTGGTATATAGCGATTATTCCTAGCCCTGAGCTCAGCAATTACTCGCAGACTTAGGGTAGCATATAGGATGCTGGGGGTTGAATCTGAGTCAGTTGCATACAAGACAAATGCTGTAACCACTGTACTATTGCTTTGGCCCTTTCAAGTGATCCCTATGCTTACTAAAGTTGGAAAACCAATAGGTTAGACCATCATTTTTTCTTCCGGTGAAAAAATGAGGAAGTCAATGCAATGTGTTATCACAGAAACAGGTTTACCCACCCACCTACTGGGATTTGCTGTTGAGGATACATGTCACCATGGAGACTACCTTCCCACCCACTTGCTGGGATTAGCTGCTATGTAGACATGTTGCTATGGAAACTACCTTCCCACCTACCTGCTGGCTATCCCACAGAGATGTCCTATATTTCCCCAACTCTGCTTTCATTTTAGATTGATCCTGCTGTCTCATTTAATCTCTCTTTCTGAACCTTAGGCTTCTTGGAAGGCTCTCTTCTCCTGACACAGGCTTTAGACAGGTTCTTTCCAGGTGGGTATTTGTGGTGCTCCTCCACATTAGAAACACATACCAGGCATCAGCATTTTTTTTAATTCCACAGCTACCAGATCATTCTCAGCACCTGGAATGAACTTTATGGGAGGTCATATTTGAATGTATTTCCTCAACATACAGAAAGCTCTCTGGTAGCCCTGGCAGTTTATCAGCAGGAAATACATTTAAATAGACTTCAGCAATCACAAGACCTCAAGTTCTGCAAAAGAACTTCACTCTCTTCTGATGAGCTATTATTTTACTTTTTGTACTTTGTCATTCCTTTCAGTACCTAGTCACAAGCCCTCTTTATTTCCAGGTTTTCAATGAAGAAATGAGAAAGAATTAGAGAAAGCCCGGATGATATTGAATAGAGGAACCTTTATTTCCCTAGACAGGGCAGCCTGCTACTTTGCTTGATCTATTCACAAACCAAAGATGCTTCTGCATATCTGCAAAAATTATCCTAACCAAGATCCAATCCAGTCAATCAAGTCTTGAGACCCTCCTGCAAAAGTCATTATCTTCTTCTAGGCTGTCTCTCTAGACTCCTCCTCTCTTCTTTCCACACATTGTCTGTCCTCTTTTCTTATTTTGGCAATAGCAGGCTTGCTTTCAGACTAGCCAGGGTATAGTTAGTTCAGTGAAATGTGTAAAATATGTCTATTCTGATTGACAGGAAGAACCTATGTTTGGCAGTGATAGATTTCTTTACCAGGTACTGGTTTTTCTGTTTTAATAGCTAATGTTTGAAGGGCTTACATGCAGTATTTGACCATTGCTCTCTCTGCTCCCTTGTATCCCATGAACCAAAAGCGTATGAATGATACCCTATCAACTGTCCTAACTTCAAGATTCTTGTGTGTTGGATAAATGAACAGTAAAGCAAATGCCTTACAGCACACTTGAGTTCAATTCACGATACCACAAATGGTCCCCTGAACCTAGCCAGGAGTGATCCTTGAACACGGAGTCACGAGTAACCCAAAAACCCAAACCCCAAGTAAATAAATGTATATCAACAAAAAATATAGGAAGGGGAACCACATATTTAAGGCTTTCTATTCTTAAAGGACATCTGAGAAAGGGCATAAGATTAAATTCTGAAACACAGGGCCAGAGAACACTTCACATTCAGCTGACTTGGGTTTGATACTCTACACCCCAATTGGTCCCTAAGCTTCACTAAGAGTTATCCCTGATTGCAAAGCCAGGAGTAAGCTTTAAGCACAGCTAAATGTAGCCCACAAACAAAAAAAGACATAGAAATTCTGGCACAGAATAAAATTTAGGAAGTTCTTACTTCCTCAGCCAGGGAATTCACTTCTGTGACTTATTGGGGTCCTCTTCTTTTGTGGTTCTTTTTTTTGGGGGGGGTCACACCCGGCAGTGCTCAGGGGTTACTCCTGGCTCCATGCTCAGAAATTGCTCCTGTCAAGCTCAGGGGACCATATGGGATGCCGAGATTTGAACCAATGACCTTGTGCATGAAAGGCAAATGCCTTACCTCCATGCTATCTCTCCAGCCCCTCTTTTGTGGTTCTTAAATCAAGTGAGGGTTAACCAAATAACAGCTCCCACTATTCTGGAAGCCATCCATGAACTAGCTTGTGACCATCTCCAAATGCATAAAATTTCCCAAGATGCCTAGAAACATACTATTCCCCCACCTGAGAAATACTTTAAAAAATTAAAAGTATTATTTATTTGGTTTTTGGCCATACCTGGCAGCACTCAGAGGTTACTCCTGGCTCTGAACTCCGAAATCGCCCCTGGTATGCTTTGGGGACCATATGGGATGCTGAGAATTGAACCGGGTCCATCCTGGGTTGGCCATGTGCAAGGCAAACAGCCTACCACTGTGCTATCGCTCCGGCCCTGAAATACTATTTTTTGCACTGTGAGTTACAGCACTATTACTTATAGGGTCTCATGCTCTGCATATACTTCACCATCTCTCAGCACCTCCTCCTCCTCCTCTCAGTTGAAAAATAATTTTAAAGTGAAGAGTCTGCTGGGCTCAGTACTCCAGAGAAGCTGGTAGGGGGAAGAGTGAGTGAATATATGTAAATGTGGTTCCAAATTGATTCCTTATTCGGCATGATTTGGGGAAAGAACAAAACAAAGCTTCAGCTACATAGCAAAATACACAAGCATCAGGGATGAACCCAAGTTCTACATCTGGTACCAAGAGACAAAACCATCCTGGATGCATCCAAAATTCAGTCAGTGGCTTAATAGTTGTTGGGGTTTTTTTTGTGCTCTGCTCTGGAGGATGTGGGAAGAAATTTCTGACCAAGTTTCAGTTTATGGCTTTTACTAAAGTTTGGGTAGTAGTACTTTAATCACTATTTAAATCATCTCACTCCAATTATTATTTCTAATTTCCCCTAGATGGGTTATTATGGTTATCTAAGGGATACTCAGTACTGGGGCTTGTTCCTGGCACTGCTTAAGGATCAAACCTAAGCCTCCTGCATGAAAAATATGTGCTCCAGCCCTCTGAAATATTTCTATAGCTGTTAAAGTGCAAGTTCTTTTTTGGAGTGATTAAGTCACATCCATTGATGCTTGAGAGGCTACTTTTGTGGTGTTCAGGAGACCATGTGGTACTAGAATCAAACTCAGGACTTCACACAGTAAGGCAGGCAGATACTCTACCCCTGAGCCACCTGCCCAGTTTCTGATACAGAGTCTTAATATAAAAGCAGCTGAACAGGGGCTGGAGAGATAGCACAGCGATGTTTGCCTTGCAAGCAGCCGACCCAGGACCCAAGGTTTGAGTCCTGGCATCCCAGATGGTCCCCCGTGCCTGCCAGAAGCTATTTCTGAGCTGATAGCCAGGAGTAACCCCTGAGCACTGCCGGGTGTGGCCCCCAAACCAAAAAATAGCAGATGAACAGTTGTAGAGTAATCAGAAAAGCAGAAAAAAAATAAAGAACCTCTGTGCACACTTCCAATTGATACTTCCAATACTATAAGTAGCCAATTCTTTCTTCTTCAGGCCTAGCTATCACTTTTTTTCCACTTTTCCTTACCATTTCTGCCCTTTTCTTCCATTCCTTCCTTCCTCATTCCCTTTTCCTTTGTTCCTTCCTGACTCATTTTTTTAATTTTATGTATTTATTTTTGTTTGTTTTATTTTTTTGAGGGTCACACCTGGTGACACTCAGGGATTACTCTGTGCTCAGAAATCACTCCTGGCAGGCACGCCGGGATTCGAACCATCTCTGTCCTGAATTGGCTGCATGCAAGGCAAACACCCTACTTCTGTACCGTCTCTCCGGCCCCATTTTTTAATTTTTTGTTTGGCTTCTGACTTCCCTAGGTATATAAATCCCTTAAGATGCTGGCCCCCCCTCCCTTTTTTAACACAAGAGGGCATAAAAATTTCTGTGGGAGTGAAGTTGGGGGCAGGAACATGGGGATTTAAAGAAGGAAGAAAGAAGGGAGCAATGGAGATTGCCCTTTTGGCCACACTCTTGATGCTCAGGGGTTACTCCTGGCACTGTGCTCAAGAATCATTCCTGATGGTGCTTGATGGGCCATATGGGATGCTAGGAATCTAACATGGATAGTTCCATGCAAAGCAAATGCTTTCCCAGCTATTCTATTGCTTTGACTCCTTCTTTCCTCCACTTCTCTTCCATTTTCTCTTTTTATTTGCCCCTACTGGTCTGATAATAGGGAACTTAAATATAGTCTTAGTATTTTCTGTAGTTTTCAATTACTTTACACACTGGAGCTTTACTTTTATTGTATTTATACTTTGGGGTGGGGGCTTTGAGTCACACTCAGTGGTGTTAAGGACTTACTACTGTTTATGTACTAAGGGATAATTCCTGGTGGCAGGGGACCATATCTGGTGCCAGAGATAAAATTCAGGTCCGTTGCATGCAAGACAAGCACCTTGCTTGCTGTACTATCTCCTTAAACCCTCTATTTGTAATTTAAATGTTTGACTTTTTACTTTTAATGTTTTGGGGCTGGGGCCATTTACAGTAATGCTTAGGGACTGATTCTGTTCTCAAGGTTCACTCCTGGTAATACTCAGAGTACCTGGATCTCCTGCATGCAAACCCTGTACTCAGCTTGTTGAGCATTCATTCTCCACCTCTGTGTTAATCATTTTTAATGTGATCTTTGTTTTTGGGCCACACTGGCAGTGCTAAAGAGTTATTCCTAGATCTGTGCTCAAAAAATCACTCCTAACAGGTTCAGAAACCATATGAGATGCCAGGGATTGAACTTGGGTCAGCTATGTAAAAGGCAAACATCCTATTCACTGTGCTATTGCTCTGACCTCTGTGTTAAAAAATTTAAAGTAGATGATTGGAATATTTTCTATCAAGTCTTAGAATATAAAAGGCAAAATGACATTTGGCCCTTAATTATCGTGTGTGCCTGTATTTCTAATATAATTATGTCTGTATATGTACTATTCTTCAGGCACAATTTTCTTCACAGCACCATTTTCACTAACTCAGGTCCCCCTTCTCAGCAGGATAGAATTGCTTACAGGAGCCTTGCTGTGATGTCTGGGATGACTCAGAAAGACAGAATAGCCATGGCAGCAGCATGAAATCAAAATCCATGACACTAGGGAGACCATAAGCTATTCTTGCTCACCTATCCAGGTGTCACTGAAGGGATCACAGGCTTTCATCATTTTAGGGAATATCACCTGTCCTTTATAAAGGCCAAAGAGGATTTTACTATCATATATAGTATTATGGAAGGACTGGTCAAGAGGAGAGAGCCTTTCTGCACTCATCACCACACCCAGATGAGAAATATAGTACCAGGGTCTCTGGGAGAATCATATATTCCAAAGAAAATTCAGATAAGATCCTGGTAGCCAATTTACCATAAAGTAAGTCATGTCTAACAAACGGTTTCTCACCCAGACCTCTAGAGATGAGAAAAATATAGAATCCCCATTGGAACTCTGAGAACACAAACCCTCAAGCCAAGTGGCTGGCTTCAGAAAATTAAGAAGGGGGCCTAGTACAGTGGATAGGGCATATGCTTTGCTCATGGATGATTCAGGTTTAATTCCTGACAAACCCATGGATCCCCTGAGCCATGCCGGGAATAATTCCTAAGTACAGAGCCAGGAGTAACTCCTGAGTACCACTGGGTGTGGGCCAAAAGCAAAAATAAATGAAAAAAGGAAAGAAAGAAAAGAAAGAAAGAAAGAAAGAAAGAAAGAAAGAAAGAAAGAAAGAAAGAAAGAAAGAAAGAAAGAAAGAAAGAAAGAAAGAAAGAAAGACAGAAAGAAAGAAAGAAAGAGAAGAAAGAAAGAGAAGGAAGAAAGAGAAGGAAGAAAGAGAAGGAAGAAAGAGAAGGAAGGAAGGAAGGAAGGAAGGAAGGAAGGAAGGAAGGAAGGAAGGAAGGAAGGAAGGAAGGAAGGAAGGAAGGAAGGAAGGAAGAAGGAAGAAGGAAGGAAAGAAGAAAGAAAGAAAGAAAGAAAGAAAGAAAGAAAGAAAGAAAGAAAGAAAGAAAGAAAGAAAGAAAGAAAAGAAAGAGAAGAAAGAAAGAAAGAAAGAAAGAGAAGGAAAGAGAGAAAGAAAGAAAGAAAGAAAGAAAGAAGAAAGAAAGAAAGAAAGAAAGAAAGAAAGAAAGAAAGAAAGAAAGAAAGAAAGAAAGAAAGAAAGAGAAGAAGAAAGAAAAAGAAAGAAAGAAAGAAAGAAAGAAGAAAGAAGAAGGAAGGAAGGAAGGAAGAAAGAAAGAAAGGAAGGAAGGAAGGAAGGAAGAAGGAAGGAAAGAAGAAAGAAAGAAAGGAAGGAAGGAAAGAAGGAAGGAAGGAAGGAAGAAAGAAAGAAAGAATGAAAGAAAGGAAGGAAGGAAGGAAGAGAGAAAGAAAAAGAATCTGGCTGCTTCTTGTCACCCTAGGAATATGGGGTTGTGCATGCTCTCTAAGGCTTGGGTGATCATCTGAAAGGTAACACGTTTTTATCAGCTTTGTCATCTTGTCCAAGGCACTCCTTTATCTCCAGATTATGACTGTAAATAGGTAGTCGAAGGCAACAAAAAAGTACAATATAGGATAACCTAAATCACAGAAATGAGTGTGCATGTAACAAAACTTGTGTGGGAAAGAGTGAACTGATATTTCTGAGGAGACTTTGGGGGCAATAAGCCAATCTGAGGGGGTTAAGTGTATGGAAATGTATACAAAGAGAGAAGAAATATACATGTTAGTCCATATATATGGGCACTTCAAGTGTAGGGTGTAAGGTGAGAAGGGTGTATGTGTCTGGTTAGAGATAGCAGGTATGGGTGTGGAGATTCTTGTGAATGGGGGATACACCTATATATTTAGATTGAATGTATATTTTCAGAGTGTGGGAAAAGTATGTCTGTATGTGTACATGTGTGCATATGGGTAATATGCACAGTCTATAGAAATCTGTACATGTGGAGGAGATATAAAATTATAGTACATAGAGTACACATAGGCATGGAAACAGGGATATGAGAATTGTGTGTATTTTTTGTGTAAGCATGGTATGGGGAGGTATCAAAGTACAGTTTAGTATAGAAATGTGTAGTGAGGAAAAATAATGTTTTGCATTGGTGTGAGAGACCTATGTGTATAGAGCTATGGAAATGAGATGTTAAGGAAATTTGGGTACATTTCTGAACATGCGGGAGGTACTTATATGTACATTCAAGTTGTAGATATGTGGGGTTAGCATGTGAATGTTGAGATGCATAGAGCATATATATAGGGAGAAAGAAAAGTGTAAGTGTGATTATATATTGTTTATGGGTATAGATGTGGAAATGGCATATAGAGATATGGGAGAATATGGGGGATGTGTCAGACAAATCTCTAGAAGCAGGGGCATATCTAAGCATGTATAGAGGTACATAGATCTGTAAGGGGGACTACGTATAGACTTTATAAAGAATAGTAAAAGAGAGTGTGTGAGTCTATCAACGGGAATGTGGGGTCTATGTAAGTAGAGGTGTGTGATCATTAGGGGTTAGTGTGAAATAATTGCATGTGTAGAATCAGATGTGGGAGAGTTGTGGGTGTGTGGACTTATGAAGGTATGTGGGAATGTGTATATGTGATTTGCTATAACTATTTGGTATGTGTGGGTGTTTAGGAATAAGCATATAACATTAGAAAATTAATAAATTCCACAAAACTGAGTCAAATTAAAGTTTGGAAGCAGAAATCTGGCTTCCAGAGGTGTTAAAGTTTACTTGAATTTTCAATGACATGGGAAAATACTAGAAAAAGTCCTGGGGTGTGGAGAAGTTCCCAGCATTTTGGCTGGGAATGTCTCCTGAGATAACAAGGGTCATGAGATAACACCTTGACTATGATGGTTAGCAACAGCTAGAGAAACAAAGCTGACTGCTTTTTAACACCCCCCAACCCTCATTCTTTCCTCCCTCCATGACAACCTATGCTTCTTTCTAATGAGGAATCATACCTAGCACTCCAACCCGGTAGTTGAGGGTGATGACGATGACGTTACCATAACTGGCCAGGACGCTGCCATCAATCATGTTGCCTGTCCCTTCCATGTAAGAGCCTCCATGGATATAGACCATGACGGGCTTAGCACCACTGTCTCGGATGTCTGCAAGGAGAAGGGGTGAGACATAGGCTGGGTAGGAGGCCCTTTCTCCCCAACCCCCACCAACCCTGTGGGGGGGTGTGAGTGGCAAAGCTATCCCAGGTGCCAGGACACCATCAACTCTGAGGGCAGGACTCATGGGGTTGCTCAGCCTAGAGCTCAGGCACTGGCCATAGATGCTATGCAGGGGAATGTTTCGAAAGACTGGTTTCAAGTACCCCTAGTTGAAAGTCAGGTCTGCCTAACACAGTTAATCCTAAATAGTCATGACCTAAATAGGCCGTGACTGGGTCCTGGGGATTGGAGAGGTCATTGGGGATAGCTGAAAAGAAACAGAAAGGCTGTTCCTTTGAGTGGATCAAGTGAGTCCCTGCCCTGGGCACCCAGGAGTCCTGGGACCTGACAATGCTTTTAAAAGTAGGGGGCTGGGAAGCCCTGAAATCCCCAATACTAAGCCAGTTACATGAAAATATGGCCATTGGCAGCAGCTGGCCCCCCAGTGCAGACAGAGACAAAAGGGGTGGTAAAAAGGGGTGGCAGAGGGAAAGAACAAGGAAGGATGTGGGGAAAGGGCAGTGAATGGCAGAGATGGGGTGAAGAGGGGCACCTTTTAACAAGGGTTCTCAGCCATGTGCTCATTTATCCCACCTCCCTGGGCACCAGGCAGGCTTAGTCAGAAACATTGGGAGTGTGAGGGGAGGGCAGAACTAAGGAGAGCCTTCTCCAGTTAGCATTAAGATGAAGACACCTCCCCAGAAGCCATTCACTGAGGCACCTTCAAGCAACTGCTAGGGCTCCGCTAGCACGTGAGGCTCGAAGTCCCCAGCAGGCTCCTGACCTGGTCACCGGTACTTACAGCCTGGCAGTCTGGGACTTGGATCAATATTCTGCCATACCAGTACAGCCCTACCAGTCACCTGGAGCTGTCTGGTCCCTCCAAGGGCCTTTTACTGACCAAGCCGCAATGTCCTGGCCTCCACAAGCAAGTCAGTTCACAGTGCCTCTGGCCCTGTCTGGGACCTAACACAGCCCATGGTCATTTCTCCCCTATGAGGAGAAACCTAAAGAGAGTCTAGGTAGTGGTATTCCCCCAACCTTTTTGGTGTTCAGTATCACTCCTCAGAATCCTGCTGGGCCCCTCTCCTAGAGGCCAGTCTCTCATTGAAATAGTGTCTTCTCTATTTCTTTTGTGACTCTCACAACTTAGGCCCAAGTTCTCTCTCACCACTCTCCTTGCTGCTTATAGGGGTAGGTGCTCATGAACCAGAGAAGACCGGGAGAAAGCTTTGCTTGGCAGTGCCCCCTTCTACTGAAGGATTGGGGGAGACTGGGGCATGGGTGATGAGGATGTCCACCTCATGTCTCTGCCTATAGTTCTCTGCTCTCACCATCCATGTCTATCACCTTGGCACTCCCTGTGGCCAAGTTGGCCAAAGGTATAGTCACAGTCCAACAGCCTTATACAGGAACAGAAACACACCAACAGATGGACAGACAGACAGATGGGGCTTCTCCCCATCAAGAAGGGGAGGGGCTCTGTGCCATGCACCAGCCGCCATGCCCTGCAGCCCCCAAATACCTTCATCTTCATCCCCGTCATTATCCGCTAAGTCCTCGCCCTGTTTCTTAGCGCCGGATCCTGGGGACCAGACACAGGGAGACACAACAGCACAGAACAGAGAACAAAACAGAGAGAGAATTCAAAAACAGCATGACTGCAGTGTGGCCCAGCAAGCCAACTCTGGGCCTGGGCCCAGAACAGGCAGGAGGGATGACGAGAACTGAGGGTATGGGTGGGTTGAGGTCCAGACCTCCAGGATGATGGTGTGGCAGGCCCCTGTTGGTGCTGGCTTCCTAGCTCTTCCCTGGCTTGCCTCCCTGGCCACAACAGCTCACCTGGATCCTCTCTCTTCCCAGGTAGGAGGAAGGTAGCCGTAGGTGGGCCAAGGCACAGAGCCAGAGACTCCCTCAGGGAAAGGTCTTTTTTCCCAGGTAAAAGGGGCTGAAAGTGCATAAAACAGGCAGATTGTACTGGAGAACAGGAAAGGTACTAAGGGTGAAAGGTGGCTTTTCTGGCTGTGCAGATATGGATCTGATTTACTGGAGCAAAACCAGGTGGATACCTGGGGCCCAGCCTTGAGCTACCTGGGTCCAGTGGGCAGACTCAAGCTGGCCCTGATTTCTAGAAAAGAATATGAGAGATGAAGCTTTCCATCTGGCTTCCCTCGGGACCTCATGTTCTAGTTAATGGTAACTGTGGTTCATGCCCACAAGAAGCAGGCCATAGACTCACAAGCATTGCTCAGAGATGTAAGGAGAGCCAGAGAGGGGGGGAAGGGAAAGAAGGAAGGGGGCAAAAAGAGACAGTGAGAGAGGGAGAGAAGGTGAAAGAGAGGTGAAAGTTTCTATTATGTTTTGAGTACCAAATGCCAGGCATGCTATACCTAGCATTTCTTTGATCCTCACATTCCAGTAAGGTAGATACTATATTCTTGCTTCACTGATAAGGAAATTGCAGTTCAGAGGTAAAGTGACTTGCTTAAGATCAAATAGCTAGAAAATGCTAGAGGTGATATCTGCTGGACTTCAAAACCCATGGTCTTTCCACTGCACCATGTCACATTTCTGGGATGGGCAAAAGGAAAAGGGAAAAGTAAATAAGAAAAGACATGGAGTGTGGAAGGGAGAGGAGGGTGGGAGAGAAGAGACTAGAGAAAAGCAACATTTAGGACCTGGGGGTAAGCTGAAAATTTCCTGGTAACTGGAAGTCTCCTTTCTGTTCTAAGAAGCTGCAAAGAACTCTTGAGAAGGGTGGTGGAAAAGGGGCACCTATATGCCGCTCTTCAGAGAAGTCAAGGTCACTCTGCAGCCACCCCATGGCTTAGTTCACCCTCTTGTCTCTGACACCAGCTACTCTTAGCCTGGAGACAGCAAATAGCCCTCTTTATTAGTTGTTCTAGGTTCTGGTACCTGAATTCTCTTATAGCTATTAATCAAAACAGGAACCACTCTCATATTACAAAATGGCTTTTCAATTCAGACAAGAGCCCAGCCTGGGGTGGGAGAGCAGGAAGCACCACCAGCTTTCCATGGCACCTAAGGTCTTAATAGCCACAGCCCATATGGGCCCCCAGCAACCCAGTGGGATAGGAAGCATAAGTGACCACACACCAAACTGAAAGGAATCATTCATCTCTAAACATGAATCCCCTGCAATGTGATTGGGGTACCAATGTGGGGATGGGAGAAGTCTTCACGATGAGTGCTTCCCTTCCTGTGGACTCTGACAGCCCTATCTTTGTGCTTCCTCATTCTGAATGTGGTCCTGCATGGTCTTTGTTTCCCTCATACAGATACTTTCCTAGGTGCTTTATCTTATCCTTTACTGTTGAGTTTCTATCCATATCCAACTCCCTCAGTCTCCCCTAGACCAACACTGCAGCTGTAGGATCCCAACTGAGCTTGCCCTGCCTTTTCTCTATGCTCCAGCATGTGTGGATAAGTGGATGAGATCCTGGGTACCAGAGACACAAGACTGGTCCAGTGATAATCAAGCTTGGCCCAAGCTAACACAAGTTTGGCCCACGCTGAGCATCAGCTGACTTCCACAAGAGAAAATGGGAGATGCAGCTTTCTCTCCAGTCTTCCTTACTGGGGCTCCTTGCTTTATATAATAGCAGACAGGGGTTCATGCCCACAGGACTCTGGCTTGAGAGCAGGAAATACTGATTTGAAATTAAGAGAGACCTCTATATCCTGGGGAGATGGGTCTCCCCCAATAAACAGACCTTGGGCTGGAACAAATAAAAATTGCTAAATAAACAAATACTCTTGACACATAGTCTGAAATCTGCTCCCTGGCTTAACCTGTAGGGTTTAGGGAAACCAGCTGAATTTCAGCATTAAGTTAGAAACTTCTTTAGAGGATCCATCAGGCCCTTAGTCATTTCTAAGTCTGTCCTCCCTCTCACATCCCAGCAGTATCTAACACAATCCTTGCCCACAGCCCACAACTGCAATAGCTAAATGTTTGTACTGAGTGGAGCTGCCAGTCAGCTCTGCTCAAACTATTCAGGTTGGACTCTCTAGTCTCTTCTCAGGAATCTGGAGAAATGAAGCCTAGAAAAATAGATATTACTAATGCTGTCTCCTCCCTGACTGCCTCCCCTCCCTCAAGAGGTAGCACAAAGGAACTGATGTAAATGGCTCAGCTGTTGGAATGGCCCTTACCACTTGCAGATGGGAAAATACATATTCCTCAAGGAAAAAGTCTTTGTATGAGTCAGCAGCAAAGATGGGACTTTTATGTTTCCTATACCTGTACCTTTTCTGCAAAAAAAAATTGGCTTATCACCTACAGTGTGATCTGATTGGGCTGGGTGTAAAAAAGAGGTAAGACTCTGTCCCTGAGGTCCTAGGCTCACAGAGCTTCAGGGCTCATTCCAACATTGGGATCTACAACTAGAATAGCAGGGAAAGTTCTTGCCTTACATGTGTCCAACGCAGGATCAATCCACTCCTGAACACCACCAGGAGTAAGCCTTGGCCACTACTGGATGTGATCTATCTTCCTAAAGTCCCTAAATATATGCATTCAACATGCCCATTCTTTGGGGGTGGAGTGGGGTGCAGCACTCTGCCCAAGCATCTTAATAAGCTGGGAACTTCCAGGTCCAGAAATTCTGACCAAACCACTCCAGAAAATCTGTATTCCTCTCCCTAAGATTGTATAGAAAACTACCTCCAAGCTTGCCAGAGGGTGGCATGAATCAAGCTATGATTTCTCCACCTGTTCCTTAGGCTGTTACCAACCTACTCTGAGTTCACTCTTCTTTTTAGAGTTAGGGAGTTGAGAATGACTACATGGGAGAAGTTCCTCCTCATGATACAGTGGAAAGAACATTTCTCTGAGGATCAAGAGACTCAGGTGTTGGTCCCAGCTCTGCCACAGAGTGGCAACAGGGCCAAAGGTGCAGCAAGTCACTCTCCTGGGACTGTTTCCTCACCCATAAAATTGGGATATTGTCATTCCTGCTTTCTAAGCTTCCCGAGGTACATAGGGTATCATATGAGGGAAAGCATACCATTGCTTTGCAGAAAACATTAAGTGACATTGGAATAGGAAGTTTTCTTCTATAAGGAGATAAATTTCCTCCCAGCAAAGAGGGTAATTTAAAATTTAAGAGTGTGTGCCTCCATAGATTCCACAGTTCCCTCACCCAGGAATGCCCAAGCTGGGCCACCAGACTAGCTATGGCTATTCAGATATACTTTGGTCAGAGGTGGTGAGTTAGGGAGAAGGACAACTGAGTATAAGTTTGGTTTCCTCTTGAGTGTGGGGGAGTTGACTCAAATTGATGCTTTCAACCTGGAAAGGCAGTAAGGGGGTGCCCATAGCTTCACCACCAGAAAAAGGGCAGAACTTCCAGTGCCATTCTGGTTGCCTGGTTTCATCTGAAGCGTCTCTGAGAGAATCATTGGCTCTGTTTTTGGCATTCACTTGAGGTGGAATTGGGGACTGGCAAGACTGGAAGAAATGGGGCTGCTGCTTCTGCTCTGAACCTTCCTGAGGTCACCAAATCCTCCCTGAAGAGCAGCCAGGGCTCTTGGATGAGGTGGAGCTCATGGTTGCTCACCGACCGCCCCCTGAGCCTGGGCTACTACTGAAGGAAGGCTGGATCCACAGGTGCTAGGGCAGGTGGGCAGGCAGCCCTCCCTCTCTTTCTCTCTCCCTCCCCTGCCGGCTCGCTACCTACCTCCTTTCCTACAAATTTTCTTGTTGGGCTTTCGGGCGCATTCCTTGGAAATCCGCTTTACTGTAAAATGAATAAAAAACTAAAAAATAACAGGAGGCCTCTGCCCAGGGACATGCACCCCCAACCCACCAAGGCCCCAAGAGCTTCTCTGCAGGTAGCACATGGCAGAGAGCCTGTCCCACCATCTCCTTGTTTCTGTCACTTACCTTAATGTCACCCCTGTGGGAGGCAGTATCAGCTAATGAAAGATGAGGCACCTAAGTCATGCCCACTAGGCCTGACCCCCAAGCCCGCACCCCACCCTTAGCCACACACATACCACCTTTCAAAGTAGGTGGGATGGTAATATGGGGGTCTGGTGAAACTGGCATCCTCTCACAGGCATTTACCAGCCATGACCCATATACCCCCAGAGAGTCCCCATTCAGCACTCTAGCTTTAGGCCTGTCAAAGCTCTGAGAACTGGCCAGGCCCCTCCTGGTACCAGTGTCACTCACACATGGGAGCTCAGACAAATAGGGGGAGGGGAGGATAAAGAGGAGGGTGTGGGGGGGAAGCAGAGTGATGGTTAGAAGCATCTTCATAGAAGCATGCAGCAGGGCACACAACCACATGCCAATCACAAACACGATGGGGTGGAGGGGAGGCAGGGAGGGCACAGTGCCCGGCCACAGCACTCACCATCCTCTGTGGGCACATAGACATTCAGGTAGAGGCAATCTTCGTTGGGCTCCTGGATGTATGTAGCAACAATGTCCAAGTTGGCAGTGAACCAGACAGGCAGCATGACTTCGGGCACAGCTGTGTGAATGTTCTGGGGGCATACTGGTGGGAAGTGAGTGGCATTCCGAATGCCTGACCAGGAGGGGGGTGGTTCAGGAGGCAAGAAACGTTTCTCGCCAATTGGAGGAGCAGCATAGGGTACTCCCAGGTATTGGTCCACAGGCCCCAGCATTTCACTAGGCAGTGGCACCCGGGCACCCCTTAGCTTCCCAAAGTGAGTATTGACTGTTGGTGCTGGGGCCTGGGTGCTGGCCTTCAGCACCAAGCTGAAGAACCACAGGGTGAGGCAGAGGCTCCGGCCAACTGTGGGCTTAGGGCTCAGGGGCAGTGACGGTGAGCCCAGATGTAGCCACATGTTCTGGGCAGGGGAGTGGCAAGAAGGCAGATTCATGGGTCACAGCATCAGCCCAACAGGTAGCCCCTTCATGGCTACACTGACTGGAACCTCAACACTGAACCCTTGAGAAGACACCTACACGTGCCCAGCAACGCCGAGAGCAGAAAGCAGGTCGTCCAAGCACCGCAGCTTCAGAAAGGGAACCCCCTCAAGGCCAGACAGGGCTGTGAAAAGAGGGAAGTATGTGTCATCCAAACTGGTCAGTCACTGGGGCTCTGTGGGACTTGGGCTCTTCTCCATTAGGAGAAGCCTCACATGTCTGAGGTTCTGGGAACCCATTAAGGTGTTCTACAGTCAGAACCATGCTATACGCATGGCTCTGTCCAGACAAGACAAGGGGATGAGCAAAAGAATGACTGGGAGTGCCACTCTAAGTTGTCAGTCCCCAACATCAAGTCCTCAGACCCCAGAACTCATCAGAGTCAATGGGAGCTTCGGTGGCCTTCTACAAGGTGGGAAGAGGAGCAATTGGAAATGAAGCTCAGGTTCTTGGGTTGCTGCATGAACTCTGAGCCCTGGAATCACTATGATCTAGTAATCCTACATAGGGATCTCCACACTGAGGTATGATGAGAGTCTCCTCATCCAGGGACTCTAAAGTATAAGAAGGGAAAGTAACCTATAGGCAAAGAATTCCACAGAGAGTATCCCTTGCTGTTAGGAGAGGCAGAAGTCAGAATGGATATTTACAGGGTCCCCAGTCACTGCTATGCCCCTCCTAGACCCTCACTATTTCACAGTCCTCAAATCCCGGTCCATCCCATGAGTCTCAAATTCCATAAAGAGTGCCAGAACTGAAGCAGAAACATCTCTGCCAAGCACCCTAGGCATTGTCTATGCTCAGCCTATGTGAACCAGACAATGGAGCGGGGTTACAGAGGGGAGGAAACACGCACTCAGCAGCTCATAGAAATACTCACAAAGACTCCAAGAAGGAGTTAGACCATTCCAGGATCAGACACCATGATGCTCGCTCATAGACAGACATTTCAGACCCATAGAGACCCCTCAAATAGTGATACCATCAGAGACAGCCTTACAGAGACACAAAGACTTACCAAAATATAATGCACACACAGTGCATTGGTAAATGTTCAGAGACACATGTAGCATAATGATGACACATAGGTGGAGACAGAAATCGACAGAGCAACACACTCAATAATACAGTTATACAGCAAATACAACTACACAAGCACTCATCGACACTCCCTCCTGGACAGGCATGCATGCAATTTAATGTCCCACTCCCATTTCTCCTGCCTTCTAAGACTGCAAGCTTACTCCTTTAAGAACTGGCTGAAGAGGTGGGGGAGGGAGATTGGGAACGCCCCAGCCCCACAATTGACAATCAGCCCGGTGGTTGAGGGGAATGAGAATGTGTGTGTGTGTGTGTGTGTGTGTGTGTGTGTGTGTGTGTGTGTGTGTGTGAGAGAGAGAGAGAGAGAGAGAGAGAGAGAGAGAGAGAGAGAGTGAAAGAGAGAGAGAAAGAACAAGAGGAAGGGTGGACAAAGCAATAAAGTGATGGTGCTCAGAGAAAATTGGGGAGCAAAGTATGAGGGCTTACATTACAGGCATTGTCCAGAAAACACCCTAGTCTAGAGGATAGGGGAAGGAAGGAAGGGGTAGTAGGGAGGTAAGGCAAAAGGGAGGGAGTGAGAATTAGGGGGAGGAGGGTGAGGGAGAGAGTGTATGGGGGGGATAGTCCGCAGCTGAGTTCACACAATCCCCCCATTCACCATCTCCATGGCAACTCTAGGGCACAGACTGCTCATTCACATGGCTTCCCCGCCAACAACCCCCCAACACCACCATTAACCCCCTCAGTGCTGCCCCTCCCTACAAATTCCATTAACACCTTCAGGATGCCTCTTTCCCCGGTAACCCTTCCATGCCAAATACCAATCTCCTTGGAATCAATTCCCTGAAGCCTCTCCTCTATGAACATGGAGAAAAATCAACCGACCCCCAAATGCCCTCTGTACCCTAGGACCCACTGTGAGTTCCCAAGGCCAAGATCACCATCCTGGTCCAACTTGTAATTTGGGAGAAAACAAGGGAAGACAGTCTTGCCAGGGATTTGAATGGTATGGGGGGTGCAGAGGGGGCCAGAATAGTATTGGGCAAGGGATGTAGTGTGGGAATGGACTAGGATTGAGAACTGCGGTAATAGGGCTGCATGGCTTCAGATCAGTATTGGGGACAGAGCTGCATTGGAATGGGGGAGGATAGGATAAAGGCTTGGGGGAGGGGGCTGCAGGAAGTGGGGGAGCTGGGCTATAAGATGTTCTATAGAAGAGGGATGGGGCTGCACTGCGGGGGTCCCCCATCCCTGCTGGCAATGTGCAATATCAGAATGAAGCTGGGGCCCCCCCTCAATAGGGTTATTTGATGAGCATGCAGCTGACCACCGACCGGAGGATGATAGAGATGCAGGATTTAAGGGAAAGGTGGACAGAAGCAAAGCAGGGAAAGATTGGAAGGGGGTATTTGGGGGTACCTACCGACAGAGCACAGTCGGTAGAAAAGGTTAGGGAGCACTAACTGAGGAGTGGAGGAGCCCAGGATCGGGAAGGGATAGGAATGAAGCAAAGAATGGGCAGCAGGCGGATGAGAGACCGGGGCAGGCGGCCTCACCTGTTCCCCCGGCTGTTGCGAGCGACTGAAAAGGGCTGCGGACCACCCATATCACCTCCAGGCCAAGCTCCGCACCCAAATCCCAGAGATCTGCTCTCCGGCAGCCTGGCTGCTGTGCCCGCGCATTGAGGGGGCGCGCTGCGCGTGCTTGGACACGGAGGTGGGGGGGGTAGGGGGGGCGGGCGCGGTCCCTGCCATTAACTCCTTCTGTGCCGCAGATGGCTCAAGTCCTGGGGCAATGTCCAATGTCCTCCCTAGCTCAAGCATTCTGCTCACATCGTCTTCCCCCGCCTTTTAGCAGACACATCCATACCCCTCTAGTCACAAACAGGTGATCTTTCTGGGCAGCAAACTTGATCTGCTAAGCTTAAGACCTTGAAACAAAGGCAACAGAGGCACAGCCAGCAGCTCAGTCCTCCTCCAGTGTCCCCACCTCCCTCAGCTTTTCCTGCCTCCCCAGCACCAGCGGCGGTGGGGTGTCCTATTCTGCCCTCATCCTGTCACTCTCCTAAAGGTCAAAGCTGTTCCTTTTCTGCTCTTGCTGCTCGAGTATATTAGACAGGACCAGTGTGTCAACTACCTGGCCATTTAATGCCTTCCCTCCCAATTTGGATGCTTCTGGACGCCGTTTTGTCTCAGGTGCGCCTGTCTGGCTTGTTCTCTCCCCCTACTTGTACCAGCCCTTTCCCAGGGAGCCTCTTCTCTGGAGGTGGCTTCAGGATAGACCAGGTGGGAGGATGCTTTGAAGGCAGCTTCATCCCATCAGAGTTCCCTTCCTTACACACACTCACACTCACACACATTCTTCAACCTGTAGGTATCCTATGAGCAAGGGCTTCATGGATCTCAGAGGAATTTAATGATTTTATTTTATTTCTTAGAGCTGGGACATTATTGAAATGTGCCCCTGGCTTTCCCAGGACACTTGTAGGTTATGTGGTACTCCCCTGGCCTTGAGTTTTCTGAAGCTGTGACATCAGCTCGCACCATCCACCTGCCTCTTCCAGTCCCCACCCCATCCCTAACCCAGACCCACCAAATAGAATTCCTGGATATCTTAGATCTAGAACCCCAAACTTGAAGGCTGGGAAGGGACCTAAGAATAACTTACACAATTCCAAATGTAATAGCAACAAGAATTTCTGAGTTCTTTTCTGCCAGGTAAGAGTAACCTGAATAACTCTGGATAACTGCCAGATGGTCGTATGAAAAAAAAAAGGAGACCAGGAGCTTCCTTTTCTGGTCGTTCTTCCTCCTAGAATCATACTGCCCTTCCACCCCACTCTGATGATGACAGTCACCCATCCCAGAAGAGTAACTTGCAGGAAAGGTTTCTATTCAGGATACTGCTTAGTACATGACAGAGAGCAAACCAGGGGGCAAAAATATACTGGTCCCTGTAGCTTGTTTAGAACCTAGTCCATGGGGTGAGTCAGACAACCGGACAATATAACTTTCCTTTGGCCTAACAGCTCCTCCCCAACAACCCCAGCAGCACAGTTCCTAGAAAGAAATCTGCAACTGTGAGTGGAGAAGGCGACCTGCCCGTCTTCAGAGCCCAAACCTTATTAATACTTTGACGTTGCAAGGAAGTAAGGGGAGCAAACCAATTAAGACTTTTAGGTTTGGGGGTCCGTGTCGAGTGGTGCTCAGCTCTTGGTAGACCATGAGGGGCAGGGGATTGAACTCCACACTCCAACCTGGAACTCTTGCATGCAAAGCATATGCTCCAGCCCTTTCAGCTCTTGCTCCAGCCTAGCAATGCAACTAGACTGAAGACAATGTGATAGGTAAACTGGGGTGAGGTGGGGAGCAGAATGAAGATGCTGACTTGTCAGTTCAGCCCCCAGAGTTCTACAAAGAGCAGTTTTTCCGGCCATGCAGAAGTCAACACACTCCCCTTGCAAAGAAGCTCTGTGTATTGGGTGCAACAGTTCTGGGGTCTCTATATAAATAATATACAAAACCCAACAGCTCAATGCCTCACATTAACAAAAATAATAAAAACACATTAAAAATGGAGCCTGAGGGAGAAGGCCTGATCACTTCTGGTTCTAGCCTGGGAAGGGGAGTAGGAATAAGGGTGGGAACGTCCAGTGCACAAGTGTTTCCTCTGTGCTGCTCAGTAGCGTCCAAACATGTTGGTATTAGGCTGTGGCTGAGTATCTGTGGGAAAGAAAAACAGAGACCTTTAGAGGTGGGAGCCCAAGCAAGAGCATGAGCCTACCAGGATGAACCTACAGGAGCATGAGATCTACTCAGGTACCCAAATTGAGGAATATAAAGTAGACTATTCCCATCACGGCCTGGGCATGAAGATCTGAACTGCCTCCACCTCAGCCCTCCTGCCACTGCCCCTTGCTTCCACGGTGTTCCTTGGGAAGGAAATCTTGCTTACTGGAAAGCTGCTGCTGGAGCTGTCGGACCAAGGCCGCTGTCTGTTGCTGCTGCTGCGTCTGCTGAAGCCCTTGGCGCTGAAACTGAGGAGGAAAAGTCAAGTGGAAGACAGACCTTACAACACTAACTCCTTCACAACCTTCATCCCCTGCTTGAAGCCTCCTTTTTCATTGTTCTTTGTTTTTGTTTTTTTTTTTTGAGGGACCATATCCAATGGTGCTCAGGACTTACTCATGGTACTGTGTTGGGGAATCACTCATGACAGTGCTAAGGGATCATGAGGTCCCAGGAATTGAACCAGGGTCAGCTGCATGCAAGGCAAGCAAGCACCCTAGCCACTCTGGCCCACTTCAACCGTTATCAGAGAGTCACATCTCATCTTGCCTCTCTGCCATATTGTACACTGCCTTAGCCCAATTCTCTAGTTGCATGTGTGTCCAACCTGGGCAGCTGTCACTGCCCAAAAAGGGGCTCTGTCAGCTACCTGGGGCTGAGACTGGGGCTGGGGCGGAGCCGCCTGCTGCTGCTGTTGCTGCTGCTGATGTGCTTGCTGTTGCTGTGGCTGCTGCAGCTGCTGTGGCTGCTGTGGCTGTTGCTGCTGCTGCTGCTGCTGCTAGGAAAACAGGAAAGAGACTTGTGAAGGACAGCTAGGAGCATAGCCACAATGATGAGGGAATGGGGACAGAGGCAAGAGGAATGGGGCAGGAACTCTGCACTACTGTTCCCCCTTCTCAGACCTAGAGAAAGAAGCCCATGTTGAGTCTCCATAAGACATGTTCCACCTTTCTTCCCCCCAGGATACCCATAAAATGAAAGGGGGAGACTAGAAGGAACAGCATACGTCCCTTGTATATGCATAAGACTTTGCTGGGTGCTTGCCATACACCTACATTCCATCCTGGTACTCCTCAGGAAGCATTTGTGCTTATTCCTCTTCCTGGAATTTCCAGGTACCAGGAAAAATCCCAGGGTCTCACCCGAAGGATCTGCTGCTGCTGCTGCTGCCGGATGTGGTACTGTTGTTGCTGCTGCTGCTGCTGTTGTTGCTGCTGTTGTTGCTGCTGTTGTTGCTGTTGTTGCTGTTGCTGCTGTTGTTGCTGCTGCTGCTGCTGCTGCTGCTCAGGCAAGATGGAGGTTGATCGAACAGACGCTTGGACTCCCTGGGCACTCAGTGGAGTCATGGTACCTATCATGGGTGCCTGCTGCAGTGTCTGGTGTGAAAATCTATAAAGATAAATGGTCCAGAGATCAAATCCTGGGGCAGGGCAGCTGTAGTGGGGAGAAGAGTAAGCCCCAGGTCCTGAATCTGAAATAAATGTCCAAGTCACTTCATTCAACTTCTTGTCACTAACCCATTTGGTTAGTATCTAGATGAAGACAAGGGCAAAGACAACATCCTATTTTAAGAACTCATAACCTAAAAGGTACAGATGTTTTCTGTTGTTTAGTTATTTTCCTTGTATGAAAATGAAGAAGGGGACAAGAAAAAGGGGGGAATGAAGTGGGCCAGAGAAATAGTACAGAGGGTAGGATGCTAGCTTGCTGCTGCTATTTGGCCAGGGATGGAGCTCAGCAGTAGAGCATTTGCCTTTCCTGTCTTGAGGTCCTAGGTTTGATCTCCAGCAACTTACACCCTCCACACCCACAATGAAAAAGTCTTTGTACATATGGGTATTTTATCCTCAAAACACGGATTCATGGGCCAGAAAAATAAAACAGCAGGTAGCGAATTTGTCTTGCACCGAGGTTCAATCCCCAGCATACAATCTGGTCCCCTGAGCACTGCCAGGAGTAATTTCTGACTGCAGAACCATAAGTAACACCCAAGCATCACCAGCTGTGGTCCAAAAAACAATAAAAATACCAACCCAAAACCAAAACCAGGGATTCAGGTTGCTTTGTTATTGTTGCTGGTATTGTTCCTTGCTAACTCCTTAGTGCTTCCTTTATTCTACTCTGTTTATCATTTCAACAGGCTACTGACTACCCCCTATCTTTAACCTTCTCATCTTCCCCAGGCACTCACATTCCGTATTTAATTTTCTTTTGTTTTGGGCTACACCTGTTGGTTCTTGGGTGGTGTCATATAGGGTGCTGGGGATCTGACACAGGTTAGCTACATGCAAGGCATGCTGTTTATTATCACTCCAGCTCTCACATTCCATATTAAGCTCTCAACAGGTCTATCATCCCAATTTCCCTTTTCTGGAATTCTGTCTCAATCTGCACAGGCACTTGGGCACCTCTTTCAACCTGCCAATTCCTGGGCATTCTGCCCCTACTCCCCTGGAAAGAATTTTATATTCCCTTTTTAATAATCTTCTCCTCCTGTTCCCAATCATGCCATTCATTTCTGTACCCATGGCTCTGTTCACACTGAAACCTCTTATCTGGAATGCTGTTCCTATGTCTTCTCTCCAGTTCTCCTTCATGAAACTTTCTCTAATGGCTCAGATCTACCATGCTGAATCCTTTAGCAGAATCACTGCTACACTTCACACCACACAGGTGCACAGCTGACTATAGTTCCCTAAATGTTTTTGGTTGAGTTTTATCTCCCCAATTACAGTTCATTTTTTGGGTGATGAAGGATTTTTATAAATTTTGTGTTTGGGGGTTATATCTGGATATGTTCAGCAGTCGCTCACTCCTGGTGGTGCTGGAGGACAATGCAGTGCCAAGGAACAAAACTGAAACTTTTACCTACAAAGCTTGCTCTCAGCCCATGGTGCTAGTTCTCTAGCCCAGGACTCTGGTTTTTTGTTTGTTTGTTTGACTTTGGGTCACAACCGTCAGTGCTCAGGGGTTACTCCTGGCTCAGAAATCACTCCTGGAAGGCTTGGGGGACCATATGGGATGCTGGGATTCTAATTACTGTCCTTCTGCATGAAAGGCAAATGCCCTACCTCCATGCTATCTCTCCAGCTCCCACTCTTTTTTTTATGTCTCTTTCCCCACCTACCACAGAACCTGGTGGTAGCCACAAAGAGTGAAAATCAATAATTATAAGCGCAGAACTCTTCTTCTGGCCCACCCTGCCATTTCAAAAATCCTAAACTACAGAGCCTCAAAACACAATTTCTTTTTTTTTTTTTCGTTTTTGCGTCACACCTGGCAGTGCTCAGGGGTTACTCCTGGCTCTTTGCTCAGAAATCGCTCCTGGCAGGCTCAGGGGACCTTATGGGATGCCGGGATTCGAACCACCGTCTTTCTGCATGCAAGGCAAATGCCTTACCTTCATGCTATTTCTCCGGTCCCACAATTATAGCATCTTAACTGAGGCTCATCTCATGATCAGCAAGCATAGTGGGAGAACATGGATTTTGGTACATTCTGGTATTAAGTGGTTCTAATACTACCTTGATGGCTCCTTACTATACAGTGCATCTAAGAGCTCTATATCTTTCCTTTATCAAAGTTGTACAAATGATTTCCCCTCTCTGGCCTTAAAGAAATGTTGGGGAGCTGGAGTGATAGCAAAGTGGTAGTGTGTTTATCTTCCACACTGCTGACCTGGGACGCACCCGAGTTCGATTCCTGGCATCCCACATAGTCCCCCAATCCTTCCAGGAGCAATTTCTGAGTGCAGAGCAAGGAGTAACTCCTGAGTGCTGCCGGATGTGGCCTCCAACTCAAACAACAACAACAAAAAATAGAATTAAAGAAATGTTGGGCAAGTGAATTTGAGAGTGGTAACCAGGGTTGTTTCCCATACCAGCTTTCTGTGGCAAGTGGCCAGTTAATGAAACATTTTTTCAGTTTTTGTTTTTGGACCACACCCAGCAGCGTTTGGGCATATTCCTGTCTATGGGCTTAGGAATCACTCCTGAAGGGCTCAGAGGGAATATTCGGGGTGCCAAGGATCAAACCCATGTGGGCTATATGGAAGGTAAACACCCTACCTGCTGTAATATTGTTCTGGCCCCCAGATACAAATCTTTGAGACCTTATTTATGTTGGTGCTGGGGATAGAATCAGGGCCCCCCCATGTGAGGTATACACTTTGTTCTGTTACTAAGCCACATTTTCTGCCCCCTCAAGCATTATTGTCCTTTCCAAAAATTCCAGCTATTCACCACCTGTAGGCACAGGTTTTCCCAATTCAAATATCCTTGGGTCAGGGAGATAGTTCCACAGGATAGAGCTGCAAGAGACCTTGTCTTTCTCCCTGACAACACATACCCACCTTGCACAGTACTGCCAGGGACAACCCCTGAGTAAAAAGCCAAAGTAGCCCCTAAGCATTGCCGTGTACCCTGCTATCACCTCCCAAATATCCAAAACCACCTTGTCCTAAAAAACCAAGTCAAATATTCTAAGGCCCCTCTTTTCTCTTGGGTACCTTTGAGCGGAGGTGAGCCCATGTCCATAGGCCGGGGCCTGCTGGTGTACATAGCCACTGGGCCGTTGCTGCAGGTGGCGAGTAGGATCTACAAGAGTAGGATTGGTAGAAGGGTGGGTGCTCTGATAAGATTGGCTGGAGTAGTTGGGGGGCACCATGGTACCTGCAGGGCCTGCGTGCTGCTGTAATCCCACATGAGAAACATATGGAGTATAGCCCTAAAGGGAAGGAGAGGGAGGGAGTCAGGGCTGAACTAAGTGCAATCACCTGCCCACCTCCTACTACCCTGACTCTCCCCACTTTGCACTCTTACCTGGGAAGTCTGCAAACCGTAAGAAGAGCTAGGAGTCATTTGATGGACAGATGACTGGCCCAATATCCCCTGACTCTGCTAAAAGGCAAAAGGAGAATGACTCAAATTCAGTCAATACCTCCCCGGTCTCGTTTCCTGTGGCATCCATTCTGCATGCTGTGGTGAAGATGCCAACTAGCTCTATGACCCTGTGCCCCACCCCAAACTCTTCTCCCTGCTGGCCCTCCCTACTGCCCCTCTCACTATCTTTGCCTGGAGCTGCTGGCGAAGGCGCTGTCCCTGCGGCACTGCAGGTTGCTGCTGTCGGTACACAGAGGTCTTGTAAGAAGAAGGCTCTAGCCCCATGACGCCAGTCATGGTTGCAGGTAGCACACTGGGATATGGCGGCCGAGTTGTCAGCTTTTGCAATGGCAATCGCACGGGGCGGTAGGGGTCCACACGGGGACCACCTACAAAGAGAAAGCAGAAGATTGAGGTCTGATGGCCTGTGGCGCACCCTCCCTGCATGGCATCCTAATCCTGATATGCAGATGGATCACCTCAGAGAAGTGGCATCAGCTCCCTGGGTCAGAAGAAACTATACTCATTCCTAACAGCTAGTACCCACCTGCAGGCAGTGGCTGGTTCTGGGCATACAGGCCTAAGGAGCCCTGCCGGTAGCTCAGGTGTGGCATGGAGCTGGGGTTAGCATGGTGCAGGAGGTCTGCTGGCACTGAAACACCAAAGGGAGTACTCCGGCCTGGGCCCATGCTGTAGTCCTGTGAGAAGGGCAGAAGTTAAGTGAGCTACAGCTAAAGTGGGTACGCACAATGTGGGGGGACATCAGGGAAGAGAAGAGAAAGCAGCATGGTTAATTTCTGTCATTCTAACGGCACCGTATTCTCTCTCATACTCCCCACCACCACCACAGACACTCGCAAAGCAGAAAGTGAAATGAGTTCCAAAGGCAGAGCAGGGAATATTAGATAGCTCCAGGGACTGAGCACATGTGGGATGTCTGGGTTTCATCCCTGGTACTGCATATCCCCTGTCCTAGCAATACCAGGGCCACACCTGACTATTGGGTATGTAGTTCTTGAGTACTGCAGAGTGTGACCCCAAAGCAAACCAAAAGAGAGTCCTAAAGACAGTCTGTGAAGAAGCATAAGAAGGTAGAAAGAGGGTGATGTGAACAGCACCAACCTCTGTCTTTGCAGTTGTCTGAGTGCGCTTTTTGCTTTTGGTGGACTTCTTTTTACGCTCCTCGGTGGTGGGTGGAGCAGCCCCAGATTTGTCAGCTTTGGGGGGCTCTGGAGCCTTTTTCTCCGGCTCCAGCAGGGTGGGTACAGAGGGCTCTTCATCCTCTGGTGGCAGTGGCAGTGGTTCCAGGTAATAGGTCCGGGGCCGGGGCCTCAGATGTGTGTGATATAGCAGCAACCTCTGTTGCTCCTCCCCGCGGGCCACCCTCCGGTCAACCCGGACAGTTCCAAACCAGCCCCACGAGAGGGGTGCTGATGGCTTCAGCCCCTCAAAAAGATCCCAGGGAGAGATTTTCTGTTTGGTGGATACCTGGAGACCCTGCTTGAGAAAAAGAGTACCAAGTAACTGCTGAGACTTAGAAAACAGAAGACCTTGTGGGCACAGAGGTAAGAACGAAGTATTGTTAAAGAAAGAAAAAAAAATCGGGCCCGGAGAGATAGCACAGCGGCGTTTGCCTTGCAAGCAGCCGATCCAGGACCAAAGGTGGTTGGTTCAAATCCCATTGTCCCATATGCTCCCCCGTGCCTGCCAGGAGCTATTTCTGAGCAGACAGCCAGGAGTAACCCCTGAGCACCGCCGGGTGTGGCCCAAAAACAAAAAGAAAAAAGAAAAAAGAAAAAAATCATAGTTGTGTTCAAAGGAGTCATGAGAAGAAGACAACAAAAGAAGGGCACATGTGCACAAATACATGCACACACGGGAGTCAGAGGGGTGGGAGGAGAGAGAAAGACAAGCACATTAGATGTTCAGAAAAAAATAGAAAAAACCCCAGCAGTACAAAAGACAAAGACAATGGTTGGGGCTATATAGTACGGAGGGTAAGAGATTGCACATGGCCAGCCAGTTTCAATCCCCAGCATCCCATATGGTCACACACACTGCCAAGAGTGATTCCTGAGCACAGAACCAGGAGTAAGCCCTGAGCGCCACCAGGTGTGAAACCCCCCCCCCTGAAAAAAAGAACAACCAACTAAACATAAAGAACAAAGGTTAGGGCCCGGAGAGATAGCACAGCAGCAGCCGATCCAGGACCAAAGGTGGTTAGTTCAAATCCCGGTGTCCTATATGGTCCCCTGTGCCTGCCAGGAACTATTTCTGAGCAGACAGCCAGGAGTAACCCCTGCGCACCACCCGATGTGGCCCAAAAACCAAAAAAAAAAAAAAAAAAGAAGAACAAAGATTAAAGGGAGAGACACAGAGAAAGGCAAAATGAGAATTAGGTACAGACTACAGTTCAACTACAGTTGTAGTGGGGTATAGTCAGGGTTGGAGGACAGAAAGTAGGTGTATAAAAGAAAAAGGGTGGGGGCCGGAGCGATAGCACAGCAGTAGGGTGCTTGTTTTGCATGCAGCTGATCCAGGACGGACTTGGGTTCGATCCCTGGAGTTCCATATGGTTCCCTCAAGCCAGGGACGATTTCTGAGCACATAGCCAGGAGTAATCTGAGCGTCACTGGGAGTGCCCCCCCCCAAAAAGAAAAAGGGTGGGCTGCTGAAGGTGGCATGTTAAAAGGTGGGTGTGGGCAGCAAAGAGGTGGACAGACAGGGGTTAGTGACAAAAATGGGGAAGGAAGGAAAGACTCTTGACATGAAAAGAAATGTAAGGAAAGCTAAGTTATCAGGACACCCAACCCCCACCTGATTGATAGACTGAAGGACTCCCCACCTCCTAAGTCTGCTGATTCCTAGAAAAGGTGCTTGCATAAAGAGGAAACAAGAGGGTGGTAATAACACAAGCGGACGTGCCTCCTTCTTGAAGATGGAGTCAAAGCCAGCAATCTTGTTGCCTTTGGTGTCAATGAGGGAGCCCTGCGGCTCGCAGGTGATGACATCTCGAGTTGGCTTGGGCAGCGGCAGCAGCTGGTAAACCTTTTCCAGGCTGTCAGACTGACGTTCCGCCAACTCTTTCTGTAGACACAGGAAGATGGGACATGCAATTTAAAGACTGTACCTGGGGTTGTAGCTCAGTGCTCGAGTATGTACCTGTATATAAAGCCCTGTGCTAAAACCACAGCAACTCCTAGTTGGATATCAATGTCCCCCTCCACAAGGGTGTGGCTCCAAACGAAGCAAAATACTGTCCATTTAAAAAATGCCCAGGGGCCAAAAGGATGGCACAGCAGGTAGTATTTGACTTAACATGCAGCCAACCTGGGTTTGATCCCCAGAATCCCATATTATCCCCCGAGCTCCACCAGGAGTAAGTCCTGAGCACAGGCAGGTGTGGCTCCCCTCAAAAATATACGAAACACACCAAAAAAGGAGGGGCTCCGGGGGTGGCACAGACAGACCTGGCATAAATAAGTCACTGAGTACATTTCTCATAGTTCAAATAAAGGAAAAAAAAATAAATGAAGGGCAAGTCCTGAGACTGCAAAGCAAGTACAAGTTCAGGGATGAGGGCACAAAATGGACCTATCCTGTCCTGCTCACCCGCAGCTTCTTCACTAGGTTCATGTAGGCACGCTTGTTTTCCTCCATGCTGCCCTGTGAAATGCTGGACATGTCTGCAGCCAGGGTCCCATTGATAAGAACACTCAGCATGTCCAAAACAGTTGTAAAGAGCTCACTGTCAGGAAGCCAGGGAGAAAAGAGAAATAAGATGATGATAGACAAAGGCCTTGGGATGGGGCAAGTCAGAATCATGCTGGTAATGGTATCTAGGAGGCACAAAATAAGGTGGGAGGAGTCTTGGTCAGTGGCTTCTGGAGCATCAGCCACACACTGGATGAAGTGTGCCGCGCACTAGGCATGGGCAAAGGGGCAGGTGGTGGGGTTCAGAACTGCAGAGAAAGAGCAGGGTACTTTACTTATTGGACTGCATATCGACGGTGCCGCTGATGATGATCTCCAGGAGCAAAACAGCCCATTCCGTGGTCTGCTGGGTGCTGCGCTGTACCGTGTCGAACATGCCCCCCACCTGCCAGGGCCACACCTCAGTCAGCTGGCTCAGGAACACGTCCAGAATTTGGAGCCAGTTTAGATTAGAACTTGGGTTGAGAGTGACATGCCTGTTGTCCCTAAGATATGTCTTGTGAACTCAGGACATTGACTCAATCATTGACTTTTCAGGGACTTGGTTTCCTAATAAAACTATGGGAGTTAAACAAAAGGCTGGTTGGGAATCAGAGAGACAGAGTGCCAGGGGCTGAGCACAGGCTTTGTAGCAGAAGGCCCAGACTTACTCCCTGGCACTGTATCGTCCCCCAGCATCACCAGGAGTGACCCTTGAACTGGCAGTACCTCCCAGACACTTCTGGGTACAGCACCCAAATCCCACACAAATGGGCAAATGGATATCCAGGTCTCCATTCCATATTATTTCTAAAAACAAAAGGTTTTTAGGGCTTCTAGAGCTCAGCAAGGAGGATCCAGGATATTGAGAAATGGTCCCTCCAGTCCTTGTTATCACTTTCAGCTTCAGTATCATTTAGAAGATTGAGGGGGGGATTGTGGAAAACCCATGGTAGTCCAAGCCATCCACTCTCCCCCTAGTCCCTGCAGGCTCCTCAGTTCACCTGCTTGAAGCCCACCCGCTTCTTCCTTCTCCCAAGATCCCACTTCTCACCAGGTTGAGTCGCAGTTTGAGTGCCTCATGCATGAGCTGTTTGGGTTTGCAGTCGTCTAAGTACTGGTCATCCCGCCAATTGTTAACAATCTACAAAAGAATGGAGATAAGATGGGGCTCATGGATTGTCTCACTTCTATCCCAAAGCATTCCAGGCTTCATAGAGGACTACAAGTTCTGTGTCAATGGAAGCCTGGACAGTGCAGTCTGCTCTGCCCAGTGTCATGGCCTAGAGGCCTGTACCTGATGCACCTGGCTGTAGAGGGAGGTGAGCAGACCTTCCCGCTGCTCATCCTGCCCTTTCAGACATGTCAGTACCAGGGATAAGAAGGGCTGCTGGCTCAACAGGGACATGCTAAAGGTGAGAGAAGAAAAAAGAGGTCCATGGGTAAAAAGGCCATCTACATTCTTTCTCATTCTTCCCAGCCCCAGACTATACTCTCTAAGAATTCACCTCTACTCTGTCATACCCACTCTTCTATTGATTTTGATTTTTTTGGCTTTTGCATCACAACTGGCAGCGCTCAGGGGTTACTCCTGGCAGGCTCGGGGGACCATATGGGATGCCAGGATTTGAACCACCATCCTTCTGCATGCAAGGAAAATGCTCCATGCTATCTCCGGCCCCTGATTTTGACTTTTATTCTCAACCTTCAACCCCAACTTTTTTTTTTTTTTTGGTTTTCTTGGGCCACACCCGGTGGTGCTCAGGGGTTACTCCTGGCTCTCTGCTCAGAAATAGCTCTTGGCAGGCACAGAGGACCATATGGGACACCAGGATTTGAACCAACCACCTTAGGTCCTGGATCAGCTGCTTGCAAGGCAAACACCGCTGTGCTATCTCTCTGGGCCCAACCCCAACTTTTTGAAGTCCCATCGTTTGCAATACTATTCATGAAGCTCTCATGCAGAAGTTATTCCAATACTGCACCCACTACAAGAGTCCCTCCACCTCCACCAATGTCCCAAAGACCATTTCAATCCATCTATTTCTTTCCTTTCCAGGTAAGATCAATTCTGTTGACCAGTTCTGATGCCTTTTTAAAAACAAATTTACTTAATTTTTAAAATTTTGGGAAATACCTTGCAGTGCTAAGAAATCACTTCTGCCAGAGTTCAGAAGCTCCTATGTGATGTTAGGGATCAAACCCAGCCACAGGCAAGGCAAAATGCCCTATCTGTTGTACTATTTCTCTGACTTCCAGTTCTGTTAGCTATGACCATTTGCTGCTCCCTTTACTATGTAACTTTTGTTCAAATTTTATATTTCATAGGTTATTTGGGGGGGGGCACAACCGGTAATGCTCGAGGGTTACTCCCGGCTATGCGCTCAGAAATACTCCTGGCTTGGGGGACCATATGTGATGCCAGGGTATCAAACCACAGTCCATCGTAGGCTAGTGCAGGAAAGGCAAATGCCCTACCGCTTGTGCCACTGCTCTGGCCTCATCAGAGGTTATGTTTTTAATGGTTTTTTCTATTTCAGAAAATCATTTTTTTGTTTTTGGGCCATACCTGGCAGTACTCAGGGGACCATATGGGATGATGGCAGTCAAACCCAAGTCTGCTGCATGCAAGGAAAACGCCCTACCCAAAATCTTCTTCTATTTGTTCTTTCTTTTCTGTGGGAGGAAGCACAACTGGCAGTGCTCAGGGCTTAATCTTGTCTCTGTGTTTTGGCTCACTCCTGGCAATGCTCAAGGGATCATAGCTAGGTATCAAAACCAGGCTGGCCATGTGCAAGGCAAGTGCTTTACCTGCTATTTCTCTGGCTTTTGTTTATTTATTTTAAATTTCTTTTCTTTTTTTTTCTTTTGGTTTTTGGGTCACACCCGGCAGCACTCAGGGGTTACTCCAGGCTCTCTACTCAGAAATCACTTCTGGCAGGCACAGGGGACCATATGGGATGCCAGGATTCAAACCACTGTTGGTCCTGGGTTGGCCGCTTGCAAGAAAAATGCTCTACTGTTGTGCTATTTCTCCGGCCCCTTATTTTTTAATTTCTAAGTGAGTTTTTCTGCCATTTTTGTTTGTGAGTTGTTTTCACTTTCAAAGCATTGTGGCAACCCATCCCCAGCCTGCCCTCTTTCCTGAATGTCTCTAGCTACTGTACCTCTTCTGTTTCTGTCTATCACGTTCTTTGCGAGAGGAAGAGGAAGCCAGGTGTTGGCCTTTTTCCAGTTCTTCCCCAGCAGCCTTCAATACGTGTCCTTGGACTGAAGTAGGCAATTTAGCAATGAGAGGGGCCACCAACCAGACACCAGAGCGCTCTAGAGAACTGAAGAACAGATTAAGTAAACGGAGTCACAGAGGTGCAGGGCCAAATGGGAACTACCTGTCCCCACCTTTTCCAGCTGGGCATGCCAGATGTCTCCCAGTAGCTGAAATCACATACAAGACACAAAGAGAAACTCGGAAAGATTTGTTAACATGTTTCTACCCAACCTGAGCACAGGCTTGGTCTTGCTGTTGCTTGGCATGTTTCCTGTGGTGCTCCCAGAGGATGATCCTGTCTCTGCAGACTGCTGGAAAACCTCGATAGTGGCCTTGGCAATGTTCTCTAAAAGGGAGTTCATTTCCTAGGGAGGATGCAAAGTACAGGGGAGCTAGGGAAGGTACTTGGGCAAAAGAAAACAGAGGGTAGGAAAGGAAAGAAAAGCAGAAAAGACAGCAGTGGAGTTTGATGGGAGGCAAGGGACTGACACTGTCAAGAGTCATGTACTCTAGCAATTCCTTATGTCTGCAATTCCCCATTTTGGGGGGATATATACTTGGTGGACTATTCCTGGTTCTGCATTCATTCCTGGCAGTGCTCAGGGGACCATATGTGGTTTGGGGGACTGAACCCGAAGTTGGCTATATACAAGGCAAACACCTCTACCTCTCAACTTATATCCCTCCTTATTGCTCTCTAGACACAAAAAGAGCCTCCAGTGCTACCATCAACCACCTCCTCCAACCCATTACCCTTATCATTAGTTCCACACCTGCCATCTTCTTATGTTGTCTTATGTCTCAGCTCAAGAACTGAAAAGCAGGATGGAGTTTCTTCCCTGGTTATCTACCCCTCCTCAACACATACAACACAGAGCTGGAAATGGGCTTGGGAAAGGGAGGTCCTGAGCATCACTCACATTATTTGGGGTTTGTTTGATCATGAGCTGCAACTCCAAGGAAGACTGGCGCATGGTCCACTGGTCCAAATTCTGCGAGAAATAACCCACCTCAAAATTTATCATCATTCTGTCACTTGTAGCTGATTGTCACCTTGAGACCAGTTCTTGATCTCTCCCTGAGAATCTTAAGTGTCCAGTGATCTGAAAGGGACTGTCTTTCGAGAAGGTTCCAATCATCCAAAATGGCTAGAAACCTCCACTTGAATTTTTCAGACAGCCTGGGGAAGTCTTCCATGATACAGCTCTCTATAGTTTTCTGCTCCAGAGCCTCACATTCCTCTTTTGGTGGTGCCCAGGGCTTACACCTGACTGCACTCCTGGCAGCATTTGGGGACCACACAGGATGCCACGTATCGAACCAGGGTCAGCTACATGTAAGGCAAGTACCTTATTCACTGTACTAGTGCTCTGGCCCCTAGAGTTTCACATTCTTCATTAGGAAACTGCTTAATGCATAACTTAAACTTTTGATGTTAAATTTGAATCCTACTTTTCCTGACTATCTGCCCAAAGTCCTTTATAGACCTAAAGGTTACTTACTGTTGGCTAATCTTTGTCCAGCTTTATCTTCTCCAAGCTAAAAAGACCTCATTTTATTTCTTTCATTTAAAAAACTTTGGGACCATACCCAATGGTGTCTGACAGCTATTCTTTTTTTGACAGCTATTCTTGGCTTGTTGTTTTGGGGTCACTACCAACAGTTTGGAAGAATCATATAGTAAGAGGATTTGAACCCAGGGTTTGAGCTATTTCCGCAGTCCAAGATCTCACTCCTCTAATTTTTTCTCAGTGGCTCTATTACTTTTGGGGGGAGGGACACTATAACCAGTGGAACCTGCACTTAGGAATCACTCCCCTGATGGTGCATGGGGGACCACATAAGATGCCAGGGGTCAAATTTGAGTGAACCATGGTCAAGGCAAACGTCCTACCACTGTACTATCACTCTGGCCCCTTAATGGCTTTATTTTTCCACCCTCCAGCCACATAAATATTTATGAAGCAGTGTGGCAAAGCAGAGAACACAGTTAAACCTAAATGTTCTAGCTACATAACCTAGGGCAAGTTACTTAATCTCCTCAAGCTTCAGTTTCTTCACTGAGAAACTCATAACTACTTCACAGGGTTATAAGAGTAAAATGAGAAAACCTTCTCAGTGTGTTGCGCATAAGAGGGAATACAAAGCAATGAGTAGCTATTATTACTCCTTACTAAGTCAAGACCAAAATACCAAACATATAAGGCCCAAACAAGACATCCCAGATAAGCTCAGCACAGTCCTACTCTACAGATAAACTACACTAAAGTCTTACTCCACAGAATTGTGCCCTACCCACCAGTTCACTCCAGAGTCTAGACCATGATGGCTTCACTTGTCTTCTTTTTGGGATGAGAGGGGTATCCGGGTGAGAAGCATTCCCAGCAGTGTTTAGAGAACCATATTGCACCAGGGATCAAACCTGGGGCTCCCACATGCAAAACACAAATTCCAAATTCAAAGCCATTGACTCAACTCCAGTTTTCCTTTTAAGTCATGCTGGAGCAGTTTCTGTCAGCCTCATTCACTTACATCCTAGCTCATCTTCCTTGTTAATTCACTCCCCCTTTCCCACTTTTTCTCTCAAGGCCCCCATTGTTCCCCTGTCCCACTATTCCTTGACTTACCTGGAGAATACGTTTGATGCGTTGCCGCTGGGGATTTTCTCCATCTTCGTTGTCCAGTAGGCGATGAGGATAGCAAATTAGCTGCATGAGGCGCTGGGCCTGGGCACTGCTCAATACTGGGTCTTGGAGGTCATTGCTGTCCTCACATAGCGATTTAAGGCAACGTTCTCCTACCCATTCCTGTAGAAGGTGACCATTAGGAGACTGGAGCTACTGCATTAAGATAAAGCATGGGGGTGGGCTGGGGTGGGTCCAGGACACAAAGCATAGCTTTAAGGAGGTGGAGAGATTCTGGCAAGAAAGAGGACAACACTGTAAGAGAGGCATTTAGGATGCAAGGATTGGGGGAGAAGGTGAGACTGACCTGCTGGCAGATGCTGCGGAGCACATACTTGGCATAGACATCCAGACTGGCTGTCTCTACAGAGATGCTGCGGCCACCTTGCCTCCGACTACCACTACCACTTCCTCCCTCCTCCTCGGGAAGTTCTTCTGTTCCTCCCGTCACAGTGTAGCCCGAACCTTTCAGTTCTGCATCCCCTGTGGTTCACGGGCAGAAAAGAGATAGGGAAGGTAGAGTGAGAGCTGAACACTCTGTAGATGTGCCCTGGACCCATAAAGGCTACAGTTTTCCCAGCCCTGCCCTTATGGGACAGAAATGTACTTTCCTCCTGCCTCTCCTCAGAGGTCAGAGAGACCACTTTCAGGAGTTAGAAAGACTGTGCTCTGTAGTTCTGCTGGCACTGCACCCTCGACACACTTCTGGCACCACTCCTTCCTATCCCCATACCAAGCACAAACACTGCTTTGAGAACAGCAAACACAGCTCCGTCCACGATGCGGTTCTGGGAGGCAGCCAGCAGGTGGCGGTCACAGGAAGAGCGAATTCCTATGGTAGGCTTGTCTAGGGAGGGAGCTGAAGTTAGAGGAAGCCCAAGGCCACCAGTGAGGGAAGGCTAACCACACTCTGGAAGGCTAAGAATAAGACCCTAAAAGGGGGTCACCTACTTCCATCAGACTGGCAAGGATTGAGCTGAGGAGTCTTGAAAAGGTGCAGGAGTATACGGCAGGTAAGTCGGGCTCCTGGTTCTGAGTCCTGTTCACTGCAAGCTACAAGAAATAAAGTTCACGGTAAAGGACAAAGAGGAATCAACCATATGTGTACTTACAGGTGGGGAGGATGGTTCAAATATAGACACATAAGAGTGGGGGGAAAGGGGCCTGAGCGGTGGCGCAAGTGGCAAGGCATCTGCCTTGCCTGCGCTAGCCTAGGACAGACCACTGTTCAATCCCCTGGTGTCCCATATGGTCCCCCAAGCCAGGAACAATTTCTGAGCACACAGCCAGGAGTAACCCTTGAGTATCACCGAGTGTGGCCCAAAAACAAACAAACAAAAAGAATGGGTGGGATAGAAAACACTGAGGAGAGTTGGAGCAGTTAAGTACTATGTATGATTGGATGAGTGGCTATAAGCAAAGACAGAGACCTGGATGGAGCACTTTAAAAGATTCAATACTCAATGACCGGAGTGCAACCAGAATGTTTAGGCTGAAATCTGGGGTCCAGGGGACAGATATAGTACAGCGTAGATGGCATGTGCTTTGTACATGGCCAACCTGGGTTTTATCATCAGCACATGTGGTCCTTGAAGCTCTATCAGAAGGGATAATCCCTGAGACTGTAAGGTATGACCCAAAGACCAAAAAACGAAATACCCCCACCCCCTCAAAATAAAGGAATGTTGAGCAGGGTTCAGAAATTCTAGAGGTCATGTTTGTACTTCACCAGCATTAAGTAATGAGGGGATGGCAGCACAACGGATCAGGTCTTCCAGAAGCAAACACTGTCGAGCAATGAGGATAGCAACAAAGGTAGCCAAAGAGTCGTGGAAAGACAGGTCACTGACCTAAAGAAAAAAATACACCAGGCATCACAACTCACACCTCAAATTGGCAGGTATCTCTCCATGCTAATAGTTGCCCCTAGCTACTACCATGTTGTCTACTTTATTTGCCCCCCCCCATACCCCTTGTTCTTACATCTACATTGCAGAGGAGGTCATTGAAACCACAAGTGCCATTGTTGGAGGAGCAGCATAAAGCCTTCAGGACGCCTAACCATTCTGCACTCAGTGACTTGCAATAGCCAGTCAGTTCTGCACACAGGATTGCAATATCATTCACCCTGGGGAGGAAGCATAAATGCCTTTAGGAATACTATCAGTCCACAAAGCCTCCCACTTAACTTTTCACCTCTACCCGGTCAATATAGCAATATCACAGAACCACTTCAGGCATCTCCTCCCTCCCAACACAGGCAGGAAGCACAGAGCCCTGACCTCCCCCAAGAACACCGCATACCTATCGGGATCATGGTGCCCCACACAGACATGCATAAGGGCATTGCAGACAAAGCTGTAGCGGTTAGCAGGGTTCTCACTAAGGCTCTTGCCTAGCCCCGTGTAGGTGAATGTGTGAGCAGCAGGGTTCTCCAAAGTGTCGATCATGAACTCAGGTGCCCAACGCATATTGGATTCCGATGGCTCCACATTGCAGTAGATAGTATTCTTCACTTTGGAGCAGAAGTCGCTGTAGGAGTAGGGGGGAAAAAGAGTATTGAAGATGATCTGGTGAAGTCAGGCAATGATCAGGAAAGAAGAGGATAGAAACTTTAAAAGACAAAGTGTGACCTCCACCCCAGGATGATGGGATAAGAAAAAGGGAGAGTGCATAAACTGGGCAGGAGGGGAATCCATTGAAACTAAGGCACAGGGGTATCTGTAAAGCAAAGAGAAAGGGAGGAGGCCCTGTAGAAATGGACTGGAGGTAAGGATGATGATGGATGGTCCACTCTTCAGGATCTGAGATGCCAGTGATAACATAGTCCTCCAGTAACCTCAGAGCATGGCTGTGGGCTCTGCTTCACTCCCAAGTTGTGTGGGAACAGAAAGGAGATGGGGCTAGGTCCTGTTCTTTGCCCTCTCTCCCCCCCTTACCTGAAGAGCTCCCCAAATTTGCTCTTTAAATGGCTACAGGAGGTGTACAGATCATAGAGATAAGCAAGGATACAGCGTTCTGCAGAGGAGCCATCGGATCGGTTCATTCCGTGCTTTACTACCCCACAGAGCCTGTCAGGAGAGGGCAAGGGCAGGGGGGGTCAGTAGACGAGGCATGCAGGGATTGAGGCAAGTTCCAGTCTCTTGGCAACAATCTGTCCCTCACCCCACCAGGAACAGCATGTACTCCCACAGTGAACATCCCCCAAGCTCCTCACAGGACACTTTAGCTGTGCAGTCATGAGAGCCCAGTGGACTTTGGCTTCTTGAAGTCCCTCTTACCCCTCAAAGACCTGTGCCATCTGGTCCTGGTTGAGAATGAGGCAGGCGTGATAGTGCCGCAGGACAGCCACGATGCACAGGCACAGACTGGTCGTGTAGCTGCCCACCAGATCAGAGGATTTGAGAAGCAACTCAGCCTCAACAACACTCAGTTCATTTAGTAGCTAGCAGAGGAAGTGGAGGGGGTGGTAAGAAAGGAAAAGACATCCCTTGTGTTATCTAGCCTCCCTCTTCATGTGAGGATATTGGCAAGGCCAGGCCTGAGTCCCTTCCTGTGGGAGAGTCCCCTCCACACAGAGAGACACAGCTGCCGTGTGCAATTGTCCCCAATTCTGTTACTGATTCTATTACCAAGACAAAGCCACATGGATAACCTAGTCAATCTCCAGGACACAGTTCTATGAAGGCAACACGGAAGGACAGTGTGTGCCCCCAGGTGTGGATCCCCCCTGGGGTCTCCCCAGGGAAGCTCTTGAGTTTCTATTCCTGCTTCTGAGCTCATGTTCCACTCAAGTTGGTCTTCCTACTCCTCCACATAGACCTCCTCCTGTCTTGTTGAGCCCCTTCTACCTTTACCTTCCCAATGTTCCCACCTGAATGGCAAAATCGATAAGACCGCTGATGCTGAGTGAATATTCCATGAGATCGAAGATGAACTGCACGTGTTGCACCAGAGGCAAGTGGTATGACATGCCAAGGGCAAAGCTTGTGATCTGCTCCAGAACATTCCGGGAGACCTGATAAGGTGAGGAGGGAATGGAAAGTGGTGGAGGGATAAGGGAATCAGGCAAAAGGTAAAAGAGGAAGATTTAGCCTAACTAGGCATGGGGCAGTGGAGACGGGAAATAAAAGATGGAAACAAGAGGCCAGAAGGTGGGAAGGAGGCTGGACTAAGGCCCACACCTGAGCCGTGACCTGGTGTTGATCGTAATGTGAAAGGTGCTGGAACTTAGCAAAGATGTCTTCAGCAGTGGGAAAGGCTTCTGGCCGGTTGCGACGCCGCTTCTGCCCATCCTCCCCACCTGAGGGGACAGTGGAAAGGTGCCAGTTAGGGCAGGGAAGAGAAGGAGAGGATTAGGGGTGGGGGGGGGATATGGCAAGAAGGGTATGGGAGGGAGGGAATTGGGAAGGGGAGGATGGAAAGGAGGGAAGAGGGAATATGGGAAGGGTCCATGAAGGGTTGGGCTAGGATGATAGGAAGGGGATATAGTGAAGTAAAGGTTTCATGGACCACAGACGACGTGGACCTTAGAGGAATATGTACAGGGAGGTGCTAGGTAAAGGGAGGGAAGGGAGAGGGAGGATGGGGAGTATGGGGCTTACTGTGAGGTACCTAAGAATGTCAGGTCTCCAGGATTCAGAGGCACAATAGGAGCAAGCTGGTCTGCAGAGGGGGGGAATGAGGGGGGACGTTTCAAAAGGACTAGAGCTCTCAGGAGACTCCAAGAGACAGGACAGTGGGACATGACTGGGAGTGCCCTAAGCTGAGGAAGGGAAAACTGACTAGGGTGGCTCTTTGGAGGGGAGTGGGCATCTGCTCAAGGAGTCTCAAACCCACCAGTTTCTGCTGTTCCCTTGCGATTCAGAACCTTCAGGATATCCTTGGTAATTTTCTTGATGGCATGGCGGGCATCATCTCGCTGCTTTCCCACCCCAAACAGTACGACCAACCGCTGGTTGCACTCATGGCTGCATGACTCCTCCTGCATCCCGGCGGCACGGTCAGACCCCAACACTCAAGATTCCTGCCCACATCGCTCACCTCACACAAGCATGCCACATGCCCCTCAGCAGCCCAGCACTTGAGTCCCTTCCTGGCCTGCAAGCCCCTCCCCAACAGCTCTAAACCCCTTGGCAGTCCTTGGAAAGTGGCCTAGACTCCAAACAGAGGGATGCAAAGGGTTCTGGAGCAGTACCTGGGGAATGGGGAAATGAGTGGCATACTGCACATGCCGTGGCTGGTCATAAAGAATGCCAATCGTTCCCTCCAGCTTCTCCTTAGGTGGAGGCTTGGCCTCCTTCTCAATGCTGGGTTTCTCAGGGGATGGGCTACCCTTCCCCTCACAGGGCATAGTAGGGGAGAACAGCTGAAAAACAAGAGAGCAGATCATTCAGACAAAGCAAGGGAAGTAAGGGGACATCCAGACATTTCCCATAGAAGTATCCTTGAGAGGACTTCAAGAGCTGGATTCTCTCATTTCCAGATGCAACTTACTGAAAAGTCCGGCTTCTCCATATCCTCAAAGAGTACACTGGAACTGGGGTCAATGTCCATAGACTCCGAGAGTGTTGGATCCTGAGGACATGAAGAGAAGGGAAAAGGCTTGAGCCCCTAGAGAGTGGCTCTCTACCCTCTGTCAACAGGGCAGTTGAAAAGAGGAAAGCCCAGCAAGAGCTCTCGATCTGGACCAAGCCTTAACAGTCTCACCTAACATTGCTCTTACTTTCTTTCGACATATTTTAATGTAACTAAAAGGGGCCAGAGCCAATAGCACAGTGGGTACGGCATTTGCCTTGCATGTGGCCGACCAACGTTTGATTCCAGGCATCCCCTATGGACCCCTGAGCCTGCCAGGAGCGATTTCTGAGTGCAGAGCCAGGAATAACCCAAGAGAATCCAGGTGTGTCCTCCACAGTATAACCAAATAAAATAAAATAAAAAGTGGCTAAAGGGCCAAAGAGATAGAACAGCAAGAAAAGTGCTTGTCTTGCACATGTCTGACCTGGGTTCAATCCCTCACATTCCATATGGTACCCCGAGCACCACCAGAATTGATCCCTGGCATCATATGGCCTCCTGAGCCCTACGCTCTACAGAGTGGATCCTTTCCCCACTCTCCATGGTTGGGCTAAAGAGCATATTAGAAATGGCCCTTGGCCCGGAGAGATAGCACAGTGGTGCTTGCCTTGCAAGCAGCCGATCCAGAACCTAAGGTGGTTGGTTCGAATCCCGGTGTCCCATATGGTCTCCCGTTCCTGCCAGGAGCTATTTCTGAGCAGACAGCCAGGATAACTCCTGAGCACCACCAGGTGTGACCCAAAAACCAAAACAAAAAAAAAAAAAAAAGAAATGGCCCTTATAAAAAACTAAGATGGGGATCAGAAAACCTCATAGGATTGTTCTTAGGTGCAAAGGACCCAAACAAAGGCAACAAAACAAGTGGTGGTAAGGGAGTTTGGTAAGCCAATTCTTTGGTGGAAAAGAGGGCCTAAGATGAGGTCTCTGGGAGTTAGGAGCCTGCAAATCTCAGAAGCTACCATGCAGGATAAGTGAAAACCACTCACCTCTAGCTTACTACTGCTGCTACCCTCAGCCTCCTTACGCTCTGGGTCATCGGCAGGGTCATCAAAGGGCGAGGGAGGCCGAGGACCAGGGGCTCCAAAAGCAAGGTCCCCTCGGGAAATGAGGGTGCAAGTATACATGTTGTGGGAGAAAACATCATGTCGAATCAGTTCACAGAACAGCAGTACCAAGTTAAAGAATTCCACCCGTTCACTCTCACTTCGGGGGTCCGCTGGAGGGGTGGAGTAAGAAAAAATGAATTAGAAGAGCACAAAAGAGGACAGAGAGGGACCCCCTCTAAGGCCTGATGTTCTTTGAGTACACAAGGTAGCAAGTACAGAAATGACAGAAATGATAGCTAGGGTGCAGGTTTTGCAAGCAAGATACCTGGGTTTGAGCCCTGGCACCACTTGGTCCCTGAACACATGCCATGAATGACCCCCAAGCACTAAGTCAAGAGTAGCCCCTAAGCCTTGCTGGCTGTGGCCCATAAACCGAACAAAAATGGTAAAAACAGAAATGACTGAAAAAATTAACCCTAGGCAGTCATACACAAAACACGGCGTGTTACCCCACAGCTTGGTCCACACACACCCTCAGAGAGACACAGTCTCTTTGTTGGTATTTACAGAGTGAAAAATGAATGTTCTTGATTTTATTCTACCCTTTCTGTACTCTGCTCATTGTAAAATTATTCTAAACTAAAACTGTTCTACATAGATCCCAAGACAAAAAGATAGAAAACCCTTAATTAGGCTTTCTGAATATAGTGACAAGTAATGGAATCTGGGCAGATGTAACGAGAGGCCAGAGGGCCATACTTAGCATAGGGGCTTGGGTATCCAGGAATTGCAAGAGAACATCCTGGAAAATAGGAGCACTTGGAGCAGAAAGGGAGCCAGAAGCGATGGAACCTTTCTCATCTGCAGTTTCTGATTCACCACAACGCTGTAAAAGAGAACAAAGGAAGAATTGGTTTTACCTATTTCTTCACTCTTCCATTTATAATCCTTCAACTATCACCTGTTTCACATTCCCTCACCCCCACCCTGAGAGTCTCATTGTCATTCCCTGTTTGCTCTCCATTTTCTTACCACTTTTCAACTGAAGCCTTGCATACCACTCATCAACCCACTCACTTCTACTTTTATCTCATGTCCTGGTATTTCCCTGCAGATTCTCTACCACTGCTCTCCTCTCACCACTCTTGACTTGGGTCCCACTATTAGTTCAATCTGTCTAACTCCATATGTTTCTAATTCCATACGTCAGTGCCCCATGATGCCAGTTGCATTCTTCTATTGCTGCCTCCTAACCTCAGCCTCAATCTCTGCTTGTCTCTTCTCCAGCAGCTTGGCTACCACCATAGCACGATGCCTCCCAGAACGCTTGCAGCTGACAGCCCATTCACACAGTAATGATACCACAGCATCATCATCTGAGGAGATCTGGAGAGCAGAGGAAACCAGAGAGAAAGGCAGGGTTGAAGACAATCAAATTCTAAGTTCTTTACCTTTTTTAGATTTTGAGCCATATCTAGTGGTGCTCAGAGACTACTCCCAACTGTGTTGAGTTGCTCCTGGTGGTTCTGGGGACTATGTGGCGTCAAGGATCAAACTTAGAGCTACCACATGGGAACCATGCACTCAACCTGTTGAGCTATATCCCCTTGGGTCCTTCTCATTTACTTCTTTTTTTAAATTTTGTGGTAGCAAGGATCAAACCCAAGCTTCATACATGTAACTGAGTTCCAAGATTTTAAAGATTAGGCTCCCATCTTAAAACAAAATTATCTGGGGGCCGGAGAGATAGCATGGAGGTCAGGCGTTTGCCTTTCATGCAGGAGGTCATCGGTTGGAATCCCGGTGTTCCATATGGTCCCCCGTGCCTGCCAGGAGCAATTTCTGAGCCTGGAGCCAGGAATAACCCCTGAGCACTGCAGGGTGTGACCCAAAAACCACAAAAAAATTATCTGTTAGGGCCAGAGAGACAGTACAGTGGGCAAGGAATTTTCTTTGATCATGACCAATCCAGGTTCAATCCCACACGGTCCCCTGAGCACTACTAGGAGTAATTCAGAGTGCAGAAACAAGAGTAGCACCCGAGTACTACTGGATGTGGCCCCGAAACAAACAAAAAATCTTTTCTTCAGATATCCCCTGGTTTCAATGTTCCTCTTTTGATTATATTATCCTTGTAATGTTTTCTTCTTTCTTTGGGTTGTCCTTTTTGCTTACCTCATGACCATCCTTGCTAGGCCCCAGTCCAAATATTCGATTACAAAGAGAGTCAAGAGAGTTGCTAAAGTCAGAGCGCTCAAAACTATGGCTATCCAATACTTCCAGAGTATGGAGCACCCGTCCAATGGTGAAGCCTAAGGAAGAAAGGGGAAGTAACTACAGACCAAATACAAATAACTAGAGACTCTCTGGCTCTCTGTATCATTATATCCTCACCCTGTCCTCATTTTTCCTATTATCTACTCCATGACACCCACCTGCAGTAGCTTCCTGGCACTTATCAAAAGACCATCGAACCTCAACTGCCTGTCCTCGTTCTTTGATCTGCTGCTCAATCTCCCGCAACTTTGCCCGGACCTGTAATACCGAGGAGGACTTTCAGAATGTACCAAGACACAAAAAACGCTTGAGATGGCAGGTACTTCAAGTACCAGGATTCACATCACTATTTCTGAATGAATAATAACATTGAGTCTCTCAGCACCATTGGAGAGGGTAGGGCCAGGTTATTAGTTACACTTACCTGCTGAGTGAAGGCACTGTTACCCTCTGGCATGGGCAGGTTGGAGGGGGCAATAGGCAGGTGGTCAAGCGGGGAGCCAGTCTTAATTCGACTATCAGTTAGTGAGTAGTGCCAAACCAAGGCACTAGGACAACACAGGAGGATGGTCTGCCAGACAGAATGGAAGAGTTAAATCAACCTACCTTTGTTACCTCTCCAGAATCCCACTAATAAACACAACCTATAGATTTCAGGTCCAAAGTTAGAATCCCCACAGTTCCTCCCTTCACCTGAGCTCCTCCCCTTATTCACTTTTCTAAGAGGCTCTGGGTCTGCCAACTGGATCTGCCTGTAGAAGACTGAGAAGAACCCCCCCCAAAAAAAAAACAAGGAAAAGAAAGCAACATTCCCCAAACAAGTATTTGGTCTACCCCAGCTCCAATTTTGAATCTCCAAATCACCCTCATTCTCCAGATGGACATCCAACTCTTTCTTTTCAAGAAGCCTCTTAGTAACTTGCTTAGGCCCACCCATGACCTACCTGAAGGATACAGCTGAGGCCAAACACCAGTGGCCGGTGCTGAGGGCACATAAGAAGGTCACTAAAGGGCGTAGAAGGTGTGCTGCTTGTCGGGGGTTGTGGGGTCGGGGTGGAGGGCAGTGTGTTTGTTGACTGAGCAGACATAACATGTGCTGAGTGACTGCTCATGCCATCCAGTTGCAGGGCCAGTCTCCGGGTACAGAAGTAGGCAAGGCGGCGGGAGAGGTATGCAGACTGAACAAATTCCCCCGAGTACTGGAAAGACATATCAATCATAACCTCCAGTTGTCTTCCAAGAATACTGCTGTCACACCTTCCTTCTCAAAATCCCCTTGAAACACCCTCCTCAACCCTCAAGTCCCAGGCCTTACTCGCAGCAATAGAGGAAGCAGCAATTTAAGTAATTCATCCTCTCCAGGGCGGATTTTCTCAAAACACTCAAGTACCCAGGTCAGAAACTCATGTCGGTCCAGCATTCCATCCTATGAGTATCAGGGTAGAAAGAATAGTACTTTAGGCAAGGAACTTGTAAAGATGAGGCAGCGTTTCAATTTCTATAAAGAACCACAAGTCATGAGGACAAGTAGATTCTATACTAGCAGAATAAAAGATAGGATCAATCCCACTCCCATGTGCCTCATCTTAGTTCCTACCTGAAACATGAACATGGCCAGCTTCTCGTTGTAGTCCCACTGCCGAATTGCCACCTCGACATCATGGGGCAAAGGTCCGATAGTGGAACCACAGCCTCCACTTCCTGCAGGCCCAAGCCGGTAGTATTCTGCCATCTTCTGTAGCTGTTCCCATAAGTACTTGGTGATGATTTGAGTCCATTCTGGAAGTAAGATGGGAAAAGAGCTAATTTTGTCCATTCCTTGGTTTAGACTATTTTTACTCCCCCACCACCTCCACTCACCATACTTTTAAATCCTATTCATCATTGTGGGCTCTAGTCCAGTAGATTTCAATCTCTATATACCTGTGGACCAACACTGGTCCATGGCGCACTGGTTGAAACTACTATTAAGTCAGAATAACTACTTTCGCAGAATAGCAAAAAATTTGTGTGGACCACAGTCAGGTACTTGAAAATCACTACTCTAGATATAGCTATATATCCAAAGCACAGACTCAACACCAAAAACATAAAATCTAAGCTACAATCACCAAACTTTGTAATGAACCTGTCAAGGTGGCAGGCAGGGTTGGGGAATGGGAAGTGACAGAGTATGGGGACATTGGTGGAGGGAGATGGTGGTATTGAAATATATGCCTAAAAGTGAACTGTCAATCACTTTTTAAATCACAGCTCTTTAATTAAATAAGATATTAAAAACCCACTACTTGGGGCCAGAGAGATAGCACAGCGGTAGGGCATTTGCCTTGTATGAAGGAAGGTGGTTTGAATCCTGGCATCCCATATGGTCCCCCAAGCCTGCTGGGGGCGATTTCTGAGCTTTGAGCCAGGAGTAGTCCCTGAGCGCTGCCGGGTGTGACCCAAAAACCGCCCCCAAAAACCCCCACTACTCTAGAGATTAGAGAGAGAGTACAGCATGTAAGGTGCTGGCCGTGTATACCGGCATCCCTTATGATCCCCTGAGCAATGCTAGGAGTAATCCCTGAGTAAAGCCCAATGTACCTGAGTACACCTGGCTATGACCTGTAAACAAAACAAAACACTTCTCTAGTCAAATGACACTCTTAAAAGTCTTCCCAGGTTTTACCCACTGAAAAGCTTCAAAGAACTTTCCACAGTTGTTTGTTTTTGGGCCACACCCGGTGACGCTCAGAGGTTACTCTTGGCTCTGTACTCAGAAATCGCTTCTGGCAGGCTCGGAGGATCATATGGCATTCCAGGAATCGAACCACTGTCCATCCTGGGTCAGCCGCATGCAAGGCAGACGCCCTATTGCTGTGCTATTGCTCTGGCCTCTGAAATTTCCACATTTACGTATGTGACTCATACATACATATGCCTACACATTCCTACTAGACTTTAAGCATCCTAAGGCAAGGATTATGTACTAGTTACCTTTAGAATCCAGTATATACACAGAAATATACTTAAGGTGCTCAATGCTTACTAATGGAGGGAATGCAAGATTCAAGCAAAGAAAGGACTACAGATGAGGCAGGAAAAGATTCCAAGGATGTCCTTATCACTCTTTGATGTGACCTCCTGACATGAGGAGTTACTTACCCACAAAAGGATCAACATGTCTTTTTTTAACCTTGGTCTCTGAGATTGCTCCATAGTAGGCACATGTCATCTTAATGAGCCAAGCAGCCCGCATCACAGGTACTGTGTATTTGGTTAAGTACCCGAACACTTCTTCCTTCTTACTGAAAATGGGGACCTGGATGAACATTGAAAAAACAAAATTGTTGCAATGGCACCCACTTAACATAAAAATAAGAATAGAGGACCTGGAGAGACATTACAGTGGATAGGGTGCTTGCCTTGCATGTGGCCAACCCGGGCTTGATCTCTGAATTCCATATAGTTCCCATATACCTGCCAGGAGTGATTCCTGATTATAGAGCTAGGAGTTACCCCTGAGCAACACTGGATGTGGCTAAAAGGAAGTAGAAGTGTTCATTGTGGGGCCGGAGAGATAGCAAGGAGGTAAGGCATTTGTCTTTCATGCAGAAGGTCATCGGTTTGAATCCCGGCGTCCCATATGGTTCCCATTGCCTGCCAGGAGCAATTTCTAAACATGAAGCCAGGAGTAACCCCTGAGCACTGCCGGGTGTGACCCCCCAAAAAAACCCACAAAAATAAAAAAGAAGTGTTCATTGTAGCACTATTCATAATAGCCAGAATCTGTAAACAACCCATGTGTTCCAGAAATGAAGAGTCAATAAAGAAACTGTGGTACACCATGGAATACTATGCAGCTTTTAGGAAAATGAAGTCATGAAATTTGCTTATATATGGATGAATATAGAGATTATCACATTGAGCAAAATGAGTCAGAGGAAGGATAGGCATAGAATGATCACACTCATATATGGAATAAAAATATATTATGATAATAATACCCAAAGACAATAGAGATGATGGCCAGGAGGACTGATGCATCATGATAGGAAGCTTGTTGAAAAAAATAGGGAGTGAAGTGATGGCAGAGAATGAACCACTATTATAATGATAATTGGAAATGATCACTCTAGAAAAGAACTGGGTGCTGAAAGGAAGTAAAGCGATATACATAATACCCCCTTCAGTAGCAATACTGCAAACCAATGTCTAAAAAGAAAGAAAGGAAGAGAGAGAGAGTTAGAGAAAGGAAAACTGTCTACCATAGTCAGGTAGAGGGGAGAGCAGGAGGGAAATATGCATTGGTGAAAGGATGGTATTAGACATTGTATGACTGATACTCAACCAGGAACAATTTTGTAACTCTATCTCATGGTGATTTAATTAACTTTTTCTTAAAAGGAGGTACTGGAGGGGCTGGAGAGATAGCATGGAGGTAAGGCATTTGCCTTGCATGCAGAAAGATGGTGGTTCAAATCCCATATGGTCACCTGAGCCTGTCAGGAGCGATTTCTGAGTCTAGAGCCAGGAGTAACCTCTGAGCGCTGCTCCGTGTGACCCAAAAACCAAAAAAAAAAAAAAAAAGGAATAGTAAGGGGCTGGAGCAACAGCACAGTGGTAGGGCGTTTTCCTTACATGTGGCCGACCAAGATGGGCCCAGGTTTGATCCCTGGCATCCCATATGGTTCCCTGAGCGAGCCTGCAGGAGCGATTTCCGAGTGCAGAGCCAGGTGTGGCCCAAACCTCACCCCTCAAAAAAGGGAATAGAAAGAGACATGACACCCCTGATTTTTCGTCCCTTGGCCTTAAAAGCAACAAACAGTGCCTTACCTTTTTGGCTAGTTGTGTGAGTGGCTTGGTACCAGCCAGGTCCGTGAACCAGGTGTTAATGGCACTCTGGGATCGGGCAGTCACCAGCCAGAAGTTATCCTTTTGGTTTACTTGAGGCTTCCTGCGACCAGTGTCAGGGAGGGTGTTACATCGTAATTTCTCTGCAATAATGCTGCTGAAGTTGGAACTTATCTAAGGGAAGAAAAGTATGATTCAGGGGGGAAAGAAGGGACAGAGGGCAGTGCCTTTAAGGGACAGATGTCAATGTGGTTATCACTAGGTCATGAAAGAAAGCATCGCCATTTAGGTTAGCCATTTAATTATTTAAAACTCGGGGCCTTTGCTCCTTTTCAGATACTTCCAGCCTTTTCCTGGCAGGGTTGCCTCACCTTGGCAGGATTAAAGTTGACGTTCTTGGCACTGCCATGTTCATCCCCAGAGACAGCGGGCTGGTTATTGAAGCCTTGTTTTACATTTAAGGCCGTCAGTTCATCCTGAAGCAGGAAAGGAACATTTTAGCTTTTTTCTCCCCTTAGGAGTGGTCGTGGTGAGAGAGGAAGGTAGAAGAGCAGGGAACAAGAGTGGGGGAAGATCGAGGGCAGATTCTGAGTGGAGCAGCTTGTTATTTCAAACTAGGGGCGATCGATTCATTGGAACCCCACCCTCATGCCCAGTCACTGAGTCTCACTCTTCCCTCGCAGGCAAACACTGTCCCCGCGCCGCCTTCGATAACTTTCTGAGCTGGGCATAGGCAGAGGGAGGGGCGCCTCCAGCGTGGTCCCTACCTGGTTCCCTCGTCCCCCCAAAACCTAAAACCCCACCAGCGCAGCCCCCCCCCGGCCAGCGCCGCCCAAGCCAGGTCCCACTCTCCCATGGCAGCCCACCTTACTCTTCCTCCCCTTCCTGGACTTTAGCTCTTCGAAAAGCACCGCCCCCCCGAAATCACCGCTTCATTCTACAGCTCAACGCTCGCTCCGGGCCTTGGGAGAGGCCCCATTTCCGAACGCACCTCCTTCTGTTTGGGATCTTGAGGGTACACATCAGGAGGTCCCAGCCGCGGCCGCTTCAAGGGCCGGTGCTCGTAGCTCAAGATCCCGAAGGCCGCCATTTTGCCCAGCCCGTAGCGCCAGAAGCGCCAGCCGGGCCTGGCGGCGGGGAGGGGCGGGGGGAGGAAGAGGGGCCGTGGGGGGGGAAGGAGCGGAGATGGGGGCGGCGGTTTCGAAAACGGCCGTCGAGAGACAGCCGGGGGCACGTTCGAAACTCGCGATCTTTGCCGGAAACTACCGAGGGAACCCGAAGGACGCCGGGAACCGTCGGGCAACACCATCCGCAGCGGGGGCGGGGCTCGGCCGCAGGGGGCGGAGCTCCACTCCCCAGGCGCTTTGGGGCCGGGGCCGCCGAGGCGCGAGCTCACAAAGCGAAACTTAGCAGGGAACCGCTCCGCTCCCGGGCGGCGCGGGACGTTTGGGCCCGCAAAGCGACCCGCGGCTTCAGGATTGGCCGTTGCGAATGCAACTGGGTTCCCAGCGCCTGGGCTCAGTTTAAGGCCTAGGATAGGAGTGTTAGTTTCCATATCTGAAAAATGGGTGCACTCCAACCACCAAAACACTATCGGGAGATTCCAAAACTAGGCAGAAGAAAGCGCCAGTTAAACCCCTACAAGGTCGGGGCCGAAGCAATACCAAGGCGGAGAGGGCGTTTTTGCACGCGGTCTACCGGGGTTCGATCCCCGGTATCCCATGTGGTTCCACCGAGCCTGCCAGGAGTGATTGCTGAGCTCAGAGCCAGAAGTAATTCTTGAGCGCTGCTGGGTGTGCCCCCCCCCAAAAAAAAAAAAAAAAAAACCCTGCAGGGCAGGTTCTAATACCTCGGGGACTTTAAGGTGTATCTCTGAGAAAGGTTAAAATCTTTTTGATTCAAAATCCCTTTAAAAGGCTGATGGAAACTAGGCCTGTGCTTCCTCTTTATCAGTAAGAAAGGAGGGGCCTTCTGTGCTTGGAACTGCCTTCCCAGAAAAATGCACAAGGACGATGTATGAAACTGTAGATAACTTCCCAGGGACTATCTTCCTGAAGCTGTACACTATGTCCCCAAAGATTCTGGAACTCCAAGAGTGCAGTGCCAAAAACGAAAAGTAAAAAATGCAAAAAGAAAAATATATAAAAATAGAAATATATCTAAAAGAGCGGAGGGGTTGGAGCTTGACAGACACAGGGAATAGGGTGCTTGTCTGGCAAGTGGCCAACCTGAGTTCAATTTCCAGTATCCCATAATGATCCCCTGAGCACTGCCAGGATGATTACTGATCACAGAGCCAGAAGTAGCCTATGAGCATCACTGAGTTGTCCCAAAACAAAAAATGCACAGTATCGGAAATAAAATTTAAATAAGCACATAACAAACACTAAAATATTTCTTGGAGAGTGATGCTCGGGGTACCATGGTATCCTATGACTCTTGGACAACCAATTGGTAAGGCCAGAATAATAGGAAGGAGCTGGGACCTTTAGGTACCTGGGATTACCCAGGTCTCCTATGCAGGATTTGGGGGCCTCCAGGGCTGCACCCAAGGGATGCTAACACAGCCCACTCCATGCTAGACATTTGTCTTCCCCCTTGCACCATCTCTTTGGTCCCTAGCACCAATAGTCTTTATAAAAATAATAGAGGGTCTGAAGAGATAGCATAAAGTTTATAGGGATTTTCTTGCCCTTGGACAACTCAAGTTCAAATCCCAGCACCACATATGGGAGTAATCCCTGAACACAGAGCCAGGAGTGATCCCTGTGCACCACCATGTGGGACCCCCAAAACACAAATGAAATGCTATGGAATTATAATAAGAAGCTAAATGAATTCTGATTGGGATTAGGAAAAATATTGGAGGGGGTTCATTGACATTTGATCTAACACGTTTTTGTTGTTTGGGGGCCACATTTTACAGTGCTGGGGTTGGAGGACTGTTCCTGACTATGCTCAGGAGTGATCCATAGTGGTGTTCAAGGGACCATATTTGATTCCAGGTATTCAAACTAGAACCTGTGGCATGCAAGGGAAGCGACTTATTTTTCTATGCTATCTTTTTGTCTTAGTCTTGAGGAATTTTAACCCACAGAGAATTTAGGTGTGTTAGAGCAAAATATATTACCTGGGCACATATTAAATACTAAGTGAAGGTCAATTGAATCAACAGTTCTTATGACTAGCATCTCCAATCAGCTGTATTTGGAGGAAGAGAAATCTGGAAACAGAAAGAATGGATTATGAAGTAGGGAGCCTTTCCTAAGGGACATCAGTTTGTGGGTTCTAGCAATAGTCATGACTACAGGGAATGAACTTGGCTGTGATCATGGAAAGGCAGCTACTAGAAATAAGCGCCACAGAAGGAGAGCTAGATTTTCAGGTTGAGAAATGAGGAATAGGAAGATGACTTTGAGGTTTCAGGACTGGGACACTGAGAGGGTGATGATACCAGTAACTGAGATAGGGAATACAGGAAAATTTAGGGGAATATGAATAGTTTGAAGCTACTATTACTGTGCCTCTATTTCCAAAATCTAAAATCAGACCTCACCAAGCAGTCTCAACAGTGACCCAGCTCAACCAGCAACTAAGGAAGGATATTCTGGCTTGATTTGGTCAGAAAGAAAGCCAGCTATATATGTACGCACAGAACTATATTTCCCTGGACAGGAGAGATGGGTGAGGTACTTGCCTTGCATGCAGCCAAACCAGGTACAATCCATGACACTGTGTATAGGACCCCTGCCAAGAGTGCAGTGTCAGAATAAGCTCTGAGCACATAAGGAATGACCAACAAAACAAACAAAGCAAAGATTTTCCATCTACTCAAGTAGCACTGTGACAGATATTTTTGGGATCATTGAGCCTAAATCAACACAGGAATGAATATAGCTTAAGTAGGATGGGGTCATCAGACCCTTTGCTACATAATATAAAAATTATTTCTCTGAGCACATGTTTGGGCATAGTGGTGGTGATGGAGAACAGTTCCTTCCCTGGACTGTATTGATTGTAATACAATATTGTATTAGTTTCTTACATCATACCCTGTCCCAGTGCTAGTATTACATCTACAGATTAGATATAATACTCAGTCACCCAGATGACTTTAGCCTGTGTGTCACAGTATACATTTGCCACACCTCTGTTGAGCCCTGGTTTTCTAAGGTTCTTTCCACCGGAAACTATGACAAAAGGAAATGTGTGGGTGGGGAAGGGTAGAGGGTGAGGGGCCTAGGTTCCTGACACGATCGACACCCAGGGGACGAAGAGCAAGCACCATGTTGAAGTCATCATTGCCACTCAGCTTCCTCTTAATTCTTCACCTGCCTCTGCTGGCGGTGGGGCTGGCCACCAAGAATATCTCTTCCAGTGAGAATGAAGACATCGTAGCTGGTGGGAAACCTGAGACTGAAAGGGCTGGTGAGAAGGGAGACTGTGGGAAGGGGCAGTATATAAATGTGGAGCCTGACGGGTTTTTACAATGATATGAGCAGTGTTCAAGAGGACTGTGGGGAGCTGCAGGAGAAAGGTTCCTGGCCTCCCATGGTTTGGTTCCTTCTTCTGACCATTGGGTCTACCTTTTCCTCCCTGACTCCATTTTCTCGTGAATCCAGATTTCTTCCTGACAGCTCCACGGCCCACTGACACCCTCAGTGCCGCCATCCCGTCCCTCCCGGAGATTCAGTGTTTTGTGTTCAATCTTGAGTACATGAATTGCACTTGGAACAGCAGCTCTGAGGCCCAGCCCACCAACCTGACTCTGCACTATTGGTATGAGAAGGGAAGTGGGAAGAGGAGATGGACTGGGTAGGATAGACTGTGTGGGAACCAAGAAAGAGGGTACCCAACATCTCAGGTTCCCCCACTATTTTCTCTTGGGGTAAATCAACAGTCAATTCAGAGTTTAGGTGACAGTTTTTAATACTGTAGACCATCAATTTACTCCACTGTTGCTCTTTCCCAAGGTACAAGAACAATAATACATTCCAAGAATGTGGTCACTATCTGTTCTCCGGAGAGATCACTTCAGGTTGTTGGTTTCCAAAAGATAAGATCCATCTATATCAAACATTTTTTGTACAGCTCCAGGATGCCTTGAAACCGAGAAGGCGCGACACAAAGATGTTGAAGCTGCAGAATCTGGGTAATATGGAAAGAGGTTGAGACAAGGGGTATTGTGAGCCCCTGTAGTAGATGGGTGGAATATTCTTTTTCGTTTGTTTCATTTGGGGGCTATAGCCAGCAGTGCTAGAGTTCGGGGTACTCCCTGCTTGTTGCTAAGGAAGATTCTGGGCATTTCTTTGAGGACCATCCAGAGCCGAGGATCAAACCTGGGCCTCTAGCATACAAAGTCTGTACCCAGCACATTGAATTATCTCCCCAACCCCTGACATTGTGTTCTTTTATATGAATACTTGGGAGGTTAGATACATAATACAAAGATAAGATACTAACCTTGGCTGAATATGATACTGGTTTGATCCCCATCATTGCATATGGCTCCCCAGAATTTTCAGGAGTGATCCCTGAACACTGATCCAGGAGTAAATCCCGAGCACCATTGGGTGCAGCCCAAATTTTTTTAAAAAGAAAGACAAAAACTATATATAAGGGTACTTGCTGGGTTGGAAATATGTCTCAGTGGTAGAGTGTATGCCCATGCCTTGCATGTGGAGACCATGGATTTGATTACCAGTATCACTAAAAATAAAAATAACAGTATAATGCTTGTAATCATGGTGATTAAATAACTATATTAATAAATAAAAAATTCATTTGTAGGGGCTGGAGAGATAGCACGGCAGTAAGGCGTTTGCCTGGCATGCAGTCGATCCAGGACTGATAATGGTTCAAATCCCGGCATCCCATGTGGTCCCCTGAGCCTGCCAGGAGTGACTTCTGAGGGTAGAGCCAGGAGTAACCCCTGAGCACTAACGGGTGTGCCCCAAAAACCAAAAAATAAAAAAATCATTTGCAAAGCACAGTAAAAAAATCAAAATAAGGGTAATTGAGCAGAAAGGAGACGAGAGGTAGCTCTGAGGAAGAAAGGAAGGGATAAGAGACACCATCTTCAGGAACATGAAGACATTTATAGGGAATGACCATAAACATATACATTTCAACAGTGATCCCTTGGGCTCCAGAGAATCTAACACTTCGCAACCTAAGTGAATTCCAGCTGGAAATGACTTGGAAAAGCAGCTTGTCTGAGAATTGTTTGGAGCATCTGGTACAGTACCGGAGTAATCTGGACCACAGCTGGACTGTGAGTGATTCGGGATATGAATTTAGCAGCTAAGGCCAAGAAAGGGAGGTTAATGGATTCAATTTGTCAAATAGGATAGCCTGATGCCAAGTTCCAGATCTTTGCCCATTTTCCATCTTCCAACCTCCTTCAACTCCTGTCCCTATCTATCATCACTAGTGAATTTTCATTAAGATTTCTTTTCCTGGGGCCGGAGAGGTGGTGCAAGAGATAAGGCATCTGCTTTGCAAGCACTAGCCTAGGACGGACCATGGTTTAATCCCTTGGTGTCCCATTGGTCCCCCCAAGCCAGGGGCGATTTCTAAGCGCATAGCCAGGAGTAATCCCTGAACATCAAACAGGTGTGCCCCCCCCCAAAAAAAAACAAAAAAAGAGAGAGATTTCTTTTCTTACACTTCCCAATACTACACAGGCAATAAACAAATCAATGCCTTTCTAGATGTCTGGAGCAGACGCATAAGATTTTAGTCTAGGGGCCCGAGCAATAGCACAGCAGTAGGACATTTGCCTTGCATTCGGCCAATGTGGAATGGATCCGGGTTTGATTCCTTGCATTTTATATGATTCCCCGAGCCTGCCAGTAGTGACTTCTGAGTGCAGAGCCAGGAGTAACCCCTGAGCATTGCCGGTTGTGACCCAAAACCCAACCCCCCAAAAAAGATCTTTAGAACATGAATCATTTTGTTCTGTCTGATATTTCTGTCTTTCTACAAGTTGAGAAAAGAAAAAAAAGTGGATGGAACCCAGGGGCCAAGTGATTTCAGGTGCATTGAGTGAGGGGAAAATGGTCAAAACTAAATACCCATAACCAAAGTCAACGACAATAAAATCAAAAGACCTAAACTATAACAAGCTAAACACAAAATGGACCTGCTACACTAGTAGACCAGGGGGCTAAGAGTGGAGGTATGGGATACATTCTGGGAACTATGGTGGAGGGAGGTCAACATTGGTGGTGGGACTGGCCCTAATTCACTGTCACTATATGCCTGAAATACAACTGAGAAAGACTTGTAATTCACAATGGTCTCAATAAAAAATCTATTTCAGGAAGAGAGCAGTATGTCTTGCTTAGTCAAGGGAGGAGAGATAACTGTGTACACCAAGAACATCAATGTCAGCACCATTATAAATACAGTATCTTCATGATAATAAAAATTAATTAAATTAGGGCCCGGAGAGATAGCACAGCAGCGTTTGCCTTGCAAGCAGCCAATCCAGGACCAAAGGTGATTGGTTCAAATCCCGGTGTCCCATATGGTCCCCCGTGCCTGCCAGGAGCTATTTCTGAGCAGACAGCCAGGAGTAACCCCTGAGCACCGCTGGGTGTGACCCAAATACCAAAAAAATATTAATTAAATTAAAAGAGGGGAGAGAGGAACTGAAAGGTGGCATGGGGTGGAGTAGTACTTCTTAGCTACCTTTCTTTTATATAAACCTCCCTTTCTCTTACCCTTTTTCTACCCAAGGAACAATCAGTGGATCACAGAAATAGTCTTTCTCTGCCTAGTGTGGATGGACAGAAGCTCTACATGTTCCGAGTTCAGAGCCGCTTTAACCCTCTCTGTGGAAGCTCTCAACTTTGGAGTGAATGGAGTCACCCAGTCCAGTGGGGCAGCAATGATTTAAGAAGTAAGATGTGTCTCATGTGTGCCCTCAATGATGAACTCAGTACTCTAGAACTTTTTAGCATCACTGACATTTGCTCTAACATCCCATTCCATCTCTAAGTCCCCAGACTTGGTAGTATGTGTTCCCTCACTGTTCAATCCTGACTTCAGGGAAGCAGTATTTTGTAAAGTATGCTCACAGGGGAGACAGAACAGTTTAGATTGCCCTACAGCATTCCCAGAATGCCTGTGTTGGGAAGATGACAGTCATTTTTGTGTGTGTGCTGTGCTGTGTTGCTTTGTTTGGTATTGAATCCAGGGCCAGATACCTGAGTGACAGGTGCTCTATTGTAAAGCCACACTGGGGCTCTGGGAATGTGGTGTGACTTAAAGAAAAAAATCAAGTGGCTTTTTTTTTTCTTTTTTGCAGGGCGAGGTTCCAGGGCCCCACATATGCCAGGTAAGTGTTCTACCACTGAACTCTATAATCAGCCCCACAGCTGAATTTCAAAACAGACATACTTAGGGTTGAAAAACGGCCTTTGTCACTTACTACCTCTTTGATCTTGGGCACCTTACTATCACCTTTTATTCCTTCTTTCTCATCTGCAAAATGGAAATCATCATTTGCCAACTTCCACAGTAGGTTGGTGGATTAAGTGTTCAGACAGTGCTTAGCACCAAGTGGAGAATCTGCAAATGTTGGCAGTAGTGGGGATAAATGTTTGTTCACTTTTCCTTTCTTTTTTTTTCAGTAGAGAACTTTCCATTGTTTATGTGGGAGATTATCCCCCTTGGCTCTATGGCTCTGATTATTGGCATCATCTGCATATATTGCTTTTTGAAAAGGTGAGACTTGGGCAACCCAGTTAAACTTGGAAAGTAGGAGTAGCTGGGCATAATAGGGGAGGGTTATTATAGGGTCTTTAGGCATAAGGGGTGTAACAGTCAGAAAATGAGGGATCCTCCCCAAGTGGGCCTGATAATGGAAGGAATCTGTCGACATAAGAGATTCCTTCATTCAGTCTGGGAGACCTGACAAAATGGTGATCTTGCTCTCTTTTCCTCCTGCTTAGGGCCATGCCCCGAATTCCTACCCTCAAGAACCTAGAGGATCTGGTTACAGAATACCACGGGAACTTTTCGGTGAGAATGTTGTCATAAGAAGAGCACAATCTGTCTATTGCTAACTGTCTACTAGTAGGACAGAGTAGAGGCTTGAGTGGAAGGGAGTGGAAGAGGACCTATACTAAACTGTCAAGATGTGATGACAAATTTGGAGCTGAAATGAACAGAGCTGCAGAGGGACTGATTATAGAGGCAGATGAAATCAGTGGCATGTGTAGGAGTGTGGAACCACAGTCTGTGTGTACCTTCTATTTCATCGGTCCCTTCATGGGTTGCAGATGTTGGGGAACTCCTTTGGCAGACACCCTAGATCTTTTGCTTCCTGTCTCTGATTGATACCTGACCTTGAGATATCTGTCTTTAGGCTTGGAGTGGTGTATCTAAAGGATTGGCAGAGAGTCTGCAACCAGACTACAGTGAAAGGCTCTGCCAGGCCAGTGAGATTCCTCCCAAAGGCGGGGCCCTTGTGGAGGGACCCGGCGGCTCTCCCTGTATCCAGCATGGCCCCTATTGGCTTCCCCCCTCATGTTATACAATGAAACCTGAGACCTGAATGCTGAAGCTGACAGAATCACAGAATTCTGTAGTCTTAAATTGTACTAATTTACCCTCATCCAACCAGCTTGACTCCAGTGCCAACCTTTCAGCACCACAATCTCCCATATTACCCCAACTAGTTTTGAATTGTGTGTCCCTTCATTCATTATCTTCTCCTTTAAAAATGCCTCTTTGCCCTGCACATACGTCCCATCTCCCCAAACTAGTCTTTTCTCTTCACAGGATTTTTTTCTCTTTCTTTTTTTTTAAATTTTTATTTTGATCATATTGGCTTACAGATTTTTTTCTCTTTCCACTGCACCCTGCCTCTTTCCATCTACTCTTCTGTTGTTCCAGAATAAATGAGAAATAAAGTTTCCATTGACAATAATTATGAATGTCTGTTTTGTGGGGTAAAAAATATGGGAGGTCTGGTACTGAGAAAAGGGGGAGTAAACTCAGGGTGTGAAAGCCACAATGCTATCAATTAACTAGCAAGGAGGACTGTTTCAGAAACTTTAGGTGGCCTACACTCCTTTCAGGGTTCCATTTAGAATTAAATTTTCCCTTTTCCCCAATATTAAAGATATTTTACAGACCACACCCAAGTTATTTTCTTATTACTCCACTTTGCCACACATGGAACCTCTGACCTCATAATACCTCTGCTGCAGTCAAACCCCTTAGGATACTGCTTATTCATAACTCTAGTGGTCTCTTGTCTACTCCTTCTAAGCCATCTATACCTATGCATCCCAACTGGTTCTCCAGTCCCCTAACCAAATGGGGCCTTTATTTTGCTACTCTCATGTTTTTAGAGCACCCTCTATAAGTATGGCTCGCCATACTTCTTTCTGAAGAGTGGGACCTGGAGGCCATGTTCATCTATATCAGGCATGGAGGTGAGGGGTATGATATAGTTGTCTGTGTGGAGAATTGCAGAGGTTTGAGGGTAATAAACATCATAGGGATTCTATATTGAGAGAAGGGCCCCATGTACCATCTCATCTCTTCTTAGATAATGAGCAGTTTCTGGCCAATATCAATTGCACTATCCTCCAGTTATTGCTGTACACCAGGAAAAAAGTGGGGTTAACCAAAACAGGTGAGGAGTTTGGGGAGGGGACTAATAGCCAGCGGTTATAAGTAGTATTTCATCTCCAGCCCCCATATCTTTCCTTTTTATGGAGGTTGGACCACATCTGTTGGTGTTTGGGAGTCATATAACCTGCATAACATGAGCTCAGCCCTTTGTGTTATCTCTCTGCCCCCCAAACAAACTGTTCTTCTAGCAAGAAGAGTGTTCTTTGAATACTGATAGCTTTCTTCAGCCCACTCTGGATACGTTCACTGGCCCTTTTGCCTCTGCTTTCTTTTCTTGTTTCCACAACTCCAGACATCATTGATTTGTGTGAAGAAAATGGAACAATGAAGATGTTTTTCCTAATGAAAACACCAAGAGACTATGCCACCAACTTCCTAACATCTCGAAACACATACCTTGTTTGTAAAATTGAGCGTGGACTACCAGGTAGATATGTAACACATCCCCAAAGATAGAGGAGCCTCAAGAAGACTCATAAACCTTGTTCTTAAAATATGGTACCCTCTGGCCAGAGAGAAAGTGCACAAGGCTGAGCATATGCTTTGTATACTAGAAGCTTGGTTTGATCCCTAGAACCATATGATATTGATCCCTCAACACTACTGGAAGTGATCCTCAATCAGAGCCAGGAATAGTCCCTACCACTGTCCAGTGTAGCCCAACTCCCACACCCTAATAGGGCATTCTCAACTAGATCCAAAATGACCAACTTTAGTTAGTATAAGAAAGACTATTGTGGGTGACCAGAGAGATAGTACAGTTGGCAGGGTGCTTGCCTTGCATGCAATGGACCCTGGTTCATTTCCCAGTACCCATAGGATCCCCTGAACAGAGAGTGAACCCTAAGCACACACCAGGAGTAAGCCCTGTGCACTGTTTGGTGTGCCCCCTAAACAACAATAAAAAATACTACTGCCTCAGTGATAGAGAGATAGGATAGCAAATAGGCATTTTCTTTGCATGAGATCAGTGTTCCATCTCTGGCACTACATATGGTTTCCCTAGCACAAGTTATCTCTGACCACAAGAGCCAAGAGTAGGCTTTGAGCAGTGGCAGGTGGGTCCCAAAACCAAAAACAAAAAGAAAAAAATCTCTGCTTCTGTGGTAATAGGTCAGATGTCATCCATGTCCCTGACCTGATTCCATGTAAAGTCTTACAGAGAAGAAACAAGGCACAACAGCACAAGACAGTGTTGCACAAGAGGGTCCTAAAATTTTGTGCTTTGGAAGGGTGCAGACTGGATGATAGGGGCTGAAAGATATATCATTATGTTCACAGGGACCAGAATTGCTTTTTCCTACAGAGCTTTTGTGCCCCTTCTGAAGAACCCAGAACCTGAGCTGTTAGGTAAGGAACATGAGGAAGATGGAATTACTATGCTATGTAATAGTTGAGTCAGTGAAGTACCTAGAGTATGACTGGTATGACTGGTGTGATACAGTAGCTGGAATTTCAGGATCTTAGGAAAAGTGGAAGGGGATCTAGGTTGACTTTAACAAGGAAGTGTGTCTCAAACTTAGTAGTGTGCATGTCATCTCCTACCCTCCTATTTTTTTTATTAAATCACTATATCCACTTTTCTTGGCTATCTCAGTATACTTCCTATCACCTCTCCATTTTTATCTTCTCCTTCAACCTTTTCACTTGCAATCTTGTGTACCAATCTCCACCAAAAAAAGTAAGGCTTAACCCTTTAGATCAGTCCAAGATGGACCTGATTACTCCCAGTGATCCCTGGGCCAAGAGAGGACAGAATGTATAGGTTAGGTTGTCTAATGCTGAGTGTGTGTGTCTGCTTCCTAGAATCTTTGCGCACACAATGTGAAACCCTGGAGAGGAGCCGAGTGAAAATGCTTAGAATCCAAGAGGCCAAAAAGACCCCTCCTGTAGGATCCTCTGTGAAACGTCCAGCAAGACTTGTAAGACTTTCCTTATCTATACAGATTCCCCTAGCACTAGTCAACAGAACTGGGGTAGAGAGTGGGGGTGGCAGAGGGACTTCATTTATAAATCCCAACCTCCCTGCCCAGGAACTGCCTCCATTTTCTGTACCTCTGCCTTTGATACTAGATAGCTAAAAGATTCTTGTAGGGGCACATTTATGCCATACACTCTCCCTTTCCTTTTCCAGTCAAAACTAGGACGACATAATGAAGAAGTGTCCCATAAAAAGGGTCCACCCTACAAACCCAGAGCAGACTTGATTCGGAAGGATAGACATCGATGACCCAAGTAACTATGTTGATGCAGTGATACTAGTATAAAGTAATTGCAGCTTGGTTGTTTTTGTTTTGGAGGGGGTCTTCCATTGGTGTTCAAGAGATCCTGGAGACCCCTCCTAGGGATCTCAACCAATAAGTGGTTCAATGTGAGGTTCCAGGATGGGGTGCTGCTCCAATCTTGTGGTAGTCCAGAGGAAGTGGTAATGGCATCAGAGCCACACCAGAGATGAAAAAAGTTACTCAGGGGACCATGTGATGCTGGGGATCTAACCAGAATTTGTGGGATCATATCAACCAGTTACAAGGCCTGGTTTAAGGTGAGGCTCCTTTTCCAACAAAGACTCCTAACATCTGCACCAAGGTGTTAATATACCCCTGGCCCATGGAGGCCCTGAAGAGCCGGGAGGAGGGTCAGAGGAGAACTCTGGGCAAAGGCTTGGGTAAAGGAGAGGAAATACTGTAAAATCCACAGTATAAGGATTCTTTGTAGGTGAGTAGGAGATTGGAGCTTCTCTAATCAGACTACTTCTTGGGAGGCCTAATCCAGCCTACCTACTACTGCTGGGTTAGGTGACCAGTTTGCCCTCCTGGCCATCTCCTCTCAAATTCCCCACAATCACCCTGTAATTCCAAGCGGTCCCCCCTTTCCCTATCCAAAGTAGGGAGGCAGAAGATATGATAGCTGGTTGTAGGCATTATTGAATTTATTCTTTTATTGATTTGACACACTTCCCCACTCCAATCTAGCATGTGACAACAATCTGGGTAGGCTAGGCACTGATGCAGGAAATGATGGGAACCCACAGCAGGAGTGGGGGAGGGGACAATACAAAAGGTGGCTCAGGAGGAGGAGGGGCTACTTTGGGGGCCAGGAATAGGAGAGGGAGCCTCCCTATGGCCTCCCTGGCAGGTGCAATAAACCTGATCCTCATTCCTCTCCTTGGAGAATCATTTTCCAGACTAAGGGTGCAGCTCCCCATTCCGGGTCCCGCCTCCCTGCCCCTACACAGAAGCTTCCACATAAGCCCTGCAGTCTGTCAAGGTCTCCTGTCCAACTTCACCACCCTAATCCTTCTCTCCTGCTCTGCTTACCACCCCCAGCCCTTTCCTCTGGCCACAAACTAATCCCAAATCTCCAGGGCACTCTCACTTAGCCCTAACCTTTATGGAGACTGAGCCATAAAGAAGTGTGGTTCCCCACCCCCAACACACACTTCTGAGGCACAGTCAGAGAATAAGGGGTGGAGCTTTCTCTTCAGGAAACTAAGCTAGTGCTGCATAAACTACATGAAATCTGGACTGTGTTCTTGTCCACGTGGGAGTTTTGCTAGTTCAGCTCTTCTCTGTACAGCAGTATCCCTGGGTCCCTGCTCTGTCACCTGGAGTCCTCTCCCCTCCATCTCCCACCCCCCACTTATGTTTCCCTAAGTATCATCTGTAGTGTTTGCTTCATATCACTGTGACATAGCCTTCAGAAAGAAAAACACTTGCTTCATCACTAGCACCTTGCCATTCTAATATTTGTTTTTACTTCTATAAAGGTTTAGAAAAGTCTTCCTATTTTCTTCAGCCCCCCAAAGATGATTTGGCCTGATGAGTCAGTACTCAGACCTTAGCCCTTCCAGGTCCCCACTATCCTTCCCTCCTCCTATACAAACACTCCACTGGCCTAATGGGCTACTTCAAAAACAAAAAAATAAAACAACCCCCCCCCCCAAGTTCCATATAGCCTGGACCAACTCAGATAAGACTACAAAAAATTCTGCCCCCAAAGGCAGAGGTAAGGCCACTGGTGATTTCACATTTCCAACAGCACAGCCCACCCTCACTATAAGGCAAGGTGGGAATGAGGGCCAAGGGATGGCTCCAAAGAGGGGACCTTACTCAGTAATTGGCACAGTGAGAATAAACCTGCTCCCTTCTTCCATCCCTTTCCCTCCCCCACCTGAGAGTCCTTGTTTGGGGCATTTTTTTCTTGATCATTTATTTCTTCAACACTTGTGTGAGCAGACCCCACTCTAGTGCTAAAGTAGGGGCCCAAATTCCTGGGATAGAGTCAAGGGTAAAGAGTGGCTATGGGCACACCTGGCTCCACATCTGAAGCAGGGAGAAAAAAAGCTTCCAGCCAAGGCTCAGGGATCTGTGAGAAGAACAGAGACCAAGGTAAGAGGATCATTAGGTGGATGTGGGGAACTGCTGAGGGCCCAGAAATTCCATCTAGAAATGATGCCACTCCACTGAACCGCCTCCCTCCAATCCTCCCCCAGTAGGGGTGCTCCAGGGATATACAGCCTCCCACCTCTACCCCCTGTTCTAAATTTCCCCTTGGCTCAGGTCCAGAATTAACAGAATACCTAAGTTGTGCAGTGCTACCATGCTTTGGGAGGGGGCATACCTGACTCAAAGTTGAAGTCCAGTCCTTCATCCCCATCCATGAGATCGCTGATGATGTTATCCATGTCACACTCCAGGTTCTCCATATACATATCGAGATCCAGATCTTGAGGCATTCTTTCTTGGCTTGGAGCTTCAGCAGGAGGGGTGAGCACAGGCGTTCCCAAGGCCTTAGGGATGGGAGCACCCACCATGACAGAAGGGGGTGCTACAATAGAAAGATGAGGAACCAGACTGCTGGGGCCTGGGGCCTCAAGGGGCTTGGGGCCTAGGCCTACTCCGGTAACTAGTTTGCTGGAGGAAGGAATTCCCCCCAGCAAAAGAAGGGCAGGTGCCTGGGACAGAATGGGATCTACCTGCGTCATCAGAACATCAGCAGGAGGGGGTGGCTTATCAGCAGCTAGCAGGGTCTCCAGAGACTGAGAGCTGGAGAAGCACCCTTCTCCAGCAGCCAGAGACCCCTCAGCTGGGCTGAAGAGGGAGGTGCTGTAGGTGTGTAAAGGACCTGAAACCCCTGAATGCTGCAGAGAGAAACCAGAAAGATTGCTCTGAGAAAGCAGGGAGTGGGGTGATGTGAGATTGAGCCCGTCTAACAGCTCGAGATCTTCACTCAGGGTGGGAGGGACACTGCCTGCATAGCTGCTGACTGAGGCAGACATTTCCTCTTCTGCCAGCACCTCAGACTCGGGTCTGATGGGGGAGAGCCGAGTGCTGACGGTGCTGGCATTGGAACCGCTTCGTGGACGGAAGGTGGTCCACATGTCGGCTTCCTCGCGGTTTCGGGAGCAAGGGCTGCCGGACCACTTGGAGAAGTGGCCTAGTGGACTGGTTGGCGTGGCGCCTTCAGGCGGAGTAGGCAGCACAGTGGATTTCTTCTTGGGGGCCTTGCTGCGCCCCCCCCGGAGCAGCTTGCTGCTGCTATCCATCGAGGCTGCCCGGCGGCGGGGTGCCTTGCCACTCTTGCCTCCCTCGGGATTCAGCATCCACCAAGAGCTCTTGCCGGTGGCTTCATTGTGAACCTTGATGAATTTGCTGTGCAGGGACAGGTTGTGGCGGATTGAGTTCTGTAAGTGGGGAGCGGAGGGATCAAGAAAGGGGAGTGAGGTGTTTGTAAGGGAGAGCAAGGGTCAGCCGGCAGGAAGTACAAAAGGCTGCTAGGACACACATCAAGGGGATTCCTGGACTCTCAAAACTAGTTAAATCCAGGAAGGGGGGAGCAGGGAGGGGTGTGGGGGAGCAGGGAGGTGTGTGTGTGTGTGTGTGTGTGTGTGTGTGTGTGTGTGTGTGTGTGCGTGCGCGCCACACATGACAAGCATTCCACAACTTCCTCCCTATCTTTGAACACAGGTTTCGGTGGAGTTCTCAGGAGACTGGTATAACATCAACTCAGGACTAATCCACTCTGTCCTCAGCCAGTTCTCTGAACAGGCAGAGAGGCTGGAAACTCAGCAGGGTAGGCACTCTACCCTACCCTCTGCAAAACTTAAAGATTTTTTTCTTGGAGTTCCCTCCATTCTTGATCACTCTTGCCCAACTATATTGGGGCCAGGATTTCAAGCTGTGCTGTGCTACATATACACAAGGCACATTCTCCCCTTTCGTCCTCTCTAATCCAGAGTCATCTTTAAAGCCTGCTAGTGTATCAAGACCAAGTTATGTCCCAACCCCCTTTTCTGGTTTTTGGGCCACACCTGGTGATGCTCAGGGGTTACTCCTGGCTATGTGTTCCTGGCTTTGGGGACCATATGAGACGTGGGGGATCAAAGCGAGGTCCATTCTGGATCAGCTGCGTGAAAGGCAAACGCCCTAACGCTGGCTATTATTCTGACCCCATGTCCCCTTTCTTTATAAAATGACCATTTGAGGGCCTGGAGAGATAGCACAGCGGCGTTTGCCTTGCAAGCAGCCGATCCAGGACCTAAGGTGGTTGGTTCGAATCCCGGTGTCCCATATGGTCCCCCGTGCCTGCCAGGAGCTATTTCTGAGCAGACAGCCAGGAGTAACCCCTGAGCACTGCTGGGTGTGGCCCAAAAACCAAAAAAAAAAAAATGACCATTTGACTTTTTCAGCCTAACTTCTTGTTGTTTTTTGTTTTGGGACCATACTTGGTGGTGCTCAGCAGTTACTCCTGGCTCTAAATTCAAATTATTCTTGGCAGGTTTTGGAGACCTGCCTTATGGGATCGAACCTGGGTCAGCCAAGTGCAAGTCAAATGCCCTACCCACTGTGCTACCGCTCTATCCCCCAATTTCTATTTTTTTTGTATGTTTGTTTTTGATTTTTGTGCCACACCCGGTGATGCTCAGGGGTTTCTCCTGGCTATGAGCTCAGAAATTGTCCCTGGTTTGGGGGACCATATGGGACACTGGGGGATCAAACCGTGGTCCATCCTAGGTTAGCCATGTGCAAGGCAAATGCCCTAACAGTTGTGCCACCACTCTGGCCCCAACCCCCAATTTCTTTTTTTGAACTAATCAATTTTAATTTTTTTGTTTTTGTTTTTTGATCACATCTGGCAGTGCTCAGGAGATCATATGGGATGCTGGGATTTGAACCACCGACCTTCTGCGTGAGAGGCAAATACCTTACCTTCATGCTATCTCTCTGGCCCTGAACTAATCAATTTTTTAAACACCTTGGTTATAAAGTTACTCAGTTGCTTTTTTCACAGATAAATTTGTTCATGATTGAGTTATACAAAGTATAACAATCTTCACTCCTATACATTTCCCACCAGCAGTTTCCCACTCACCTTCCCCAATGCTCTTTCTCCTTCATCCCCCAATTTCTTATAAAGCACATTTTTTTGTTTCTGGGCTACTCCAAGTGGTGCTCAGGGGCTATTCCTGGCAAGCTAGGGGGACCATAGGGCTTGCTAGGGATCGAATCATGTGCAAGGTAAATGCTGTATCCACAATATTATTGCTCCAGCCCCAGCACTTTTTCCATTTGTTCCTCACAACTTTACCTAATCTATATTGTGGGTTTTACAACTTTTTAATAGGTACACCAGGTGAAAGTGCCAACACTGTAGAGGGCCAGGTACATATTTAATAGTTGCTGTCTGCTGACTGGTGATGGTCCCGATAGTGAGTTCCCCTCAAAAGTCTATCAGCTACTACTGCTCATTTTTTTTGTGGAATCACACTCAACATATAGGGGACACTGGAAATTTGAATTAATGAATAAATGCCTAGAAGGTGGCAAGGTAGTTAGGTGCTCTAAGCTGGTGTAGTGTACTTTTTTTCAGGGCTCCCTTTGTCAACCCTTGTATGCCATGGATGTTGGAAGCTTAGTTAATGATATTTTGCCTCTTTAGCCCCCAGAGCAGTTATTTCTACTGGTTTCCCCAGGAAAACTATACCATCCTAATGTGTTTCTTTGTCTTTACCCAACTACTTTTCTCTTTCCTACTTCCTTTCCCCACTTCTCAGAAATTTGTGCATAAGATCTCTAACCTTAGGGACATTTGACCTCCCTCATGGAGCTCTTTCTCATGTTTAGAGCCTAGAAGTAATTGAAGCAACTGGGAAGTTGAAGTTATGGACAGTCAGAAATCACTTCATATACTAGCTCCTGATAAAAAAGACCCTTTGCCCGGGGAAAGATGCTGGAGTGCCTTTTAGTTACAGCACTCTCTAGTCTAAGAGCTCCTGTTCTCTTTGGGACCCTTTAGTAATGGCACTTCAACTACTTTGGCTGCAGTACTTCTGGTTTCCTTCAGAAATCTAGCCTGGGTTCTTAGGAACTGAGGATCACAGTGAATCGTGACATCTTTACGTGTCCTCCTTTTATCCTTTAACTCTAGATCTCCTCAGAAGGTATACTGCTCTTCCTACTTCTCACCACGCACGAGGCACACTCCATTTCTTTTTCAGGCTTCAGAATCAGTATTGGTATAATCCCTTCTCTGGCAAAGTCATTCTCTAGAAACCCATAATTCTTACCTGTTAGATGTAGAAGAGGTGACTGCTAATTGCTTCCCAAGCCACTGAAATTATTTACTAAATTGAGATTTCTTGTTCTAAGCGGGTGCCGCCCCCTGGTGGGGTAGGAGTAACTTTGGCAGTTCGGGCATGAGCGCTCCACACACACACAAACACACACACACATACCCGCACACACACACCCCACCCACCCCGGGCAGGGAATGGAGAATGAAGGGGCTTGGAGGCCCTGGGTTCAGTTGACTCTGCCATCATTTCAATGAAGAATCTGGTGGTCTGATTAGCAGAAAGTACATGTGATTTATAATTAGACTCTAGTAAAAGTCCACATTCCACTATTAGGTGAGCTTCCTAACTTTACTACCCCGAAGTTTCAGAAATGTAAAATATGGAATCTCAGAACTGCAATAAGATGAAGAGAATAAAAAATACCTAAATGAGTCTATAATTAAAGCATTCCATAGAAGAGTCAAATAGGGCCCAGCCTTCGGTTATATCCAGGCACTGCAAAAAATAAAAAACCAAACCAAACCAAATCAAATCAAACAAAAAACAAACTATAAATCAGAAACAAAGTAAAAAAAAGAGTAAAGAAGAAGTTGAGGATCCAGTATAGGTGGTAAAGGTTCTTGCCTTGCACACAACCTACCTGAATTCAATCTTCAGCATTCCATAGAGTAGTTCCCTGAACCCCTCCAAGAGTGATTCCTGAACAGAGCCAGGCATAATTCCTGAGTACCACCAGGGGTGGCCTCAAAACAAACATAAAAACAGAGTAAAGCATAAGGAGGGACTACAGTCTCACAGTATTACTAACAGCTCATAATTATGTTTTCAATCCTGGAAAAAAAAATGAACCTAAGGTAAAAGAAAAACAGCTGTGTAGGATGGGTCCAAGGAGAGGAGCTCTTTCTGAACTAAGACTGTGGTGTGGCAGTCTACCCAGAAATAGTGCCAAGGGTCTCAGTCAGCTGTTCTGCCCATTTTTGTGTTCTGCTGAAACCACAGAGCTACTGAATTTTGGATCCCTTGGTTTCTAATGTCCAGAGGAAGATCCTCTGCTCAACCCTGATCTTACTACCCACTGTGATCTAAGATACCAGAAAGAGTTGAAGCACCTGGCTATGTGATTAGATCTCTAAATTTCTCTGTTGTTTTCACTTGGGGGGCTTTCTTTCTAGTTCTAGGATCTGACTTAGGTCTTATGTATGCAAGGCTTTATCTTTGAGCCACATTCCTGGCCTTGGAATCCAATCATTTTCAGAACAAATTTTCATAGCATCTCAATATCTTTATGGAAAGTCAAATTAGTACTGCATCTGTGTTCTCAATTCCAAGTACTGTCCCTGATTTTCATGCCTAATAGTCCTCATCAGTATATAAAGTTGTTTCTTCTAGTCTTTAATGGCCCCCTTCAATGGAGAATTTTATGGCATTATATGCTAAACCGATGCAGGTAGCAGCTCACAGCTACTTTTTCTAGTAGAAGATCAGTTACCTTAAAATATAAATACCAATTTTCTTGGTCTATTTTTGGGTAATATCCTGCAATACACAGAGGGGGTGATAGTGGTGGTGGACTGAGACAAAGTAGTGCTGGTGATCAAACCTGGCTTCCCACATACATGCAAGGCATGCATGCCAGTCCTCTCAACTCTCTCCGCAGCCCTGAATATCACTTTTAAACTCCATTCTCTCTTCCTAGGTAGTGAGTGAGCAGTTCTGAACAGTACCTTCACACTGAGATTTTGGGAGACAAGCAGGGAATTCAAGCAATACCACAGGAATGGGAGAAAAGGTGTTGGGGTGGGTAGTGGGGAGGTTAGGTTCAAGTGGGGAATCCACACAGTTCCTGCTTTACATAGGATAAAGACTTCTCTATGGGAATATGTGTTTGAGGACAGTACAGGTCAAAGTGCTGGGAATATTTAGCAGGGAGCAGAGAATTCAATTTTCTCCAGGGCAAGGACAGTGTCTTATTCATCTGTGATCCTTCAGCATCAAGCCTAGAGCATGGCCTAAGTAAATGTTTGTCTAAATGACTATTGAAGGTGGATTTCTCGGGTGGGGATGGAAAAGGGGCCCTGGATTAGAACTAAGAAATCTGGGGCTCAGGGACAGATGGTGCTGGGACAGAGATCAAGGGGGAATCAAAGTTACCTTCCATCCTGCTGAGCTGTTGCTGTCACCCTTGTCCTTGAAGTAGGGCACGGTGCGGACCATCCACTCATAGATCTGGGCGAGTGTCAGTCGCTTCTCTGGGGCGCTTTCAATGGCCTGGCTGATGAGTTCTGCATATGACTGATTTCCCCAGGCATTCCGGCGGGAGCCTCCCTTCCGAGGACCTGTTACAGCCCCCAGGATCCCGGACTGGGGGCCCCCTGCCGGCTCTGGGAGCCGGGTGGGCAACAGGATCGGCTCTGAACGCCCCTCCGTGTGTACCTTCTCTCCCAGACCAGGCTCCACCTCGAGTGGCCCCGACGGCTTAGTAATGAGCTCTGGTTGGGGAAGGGGCCAGGTGCAGGACCGGGGACGGCTCTGGGGTTCGAAGTCAGGATCGAGGTCTAGGATCGAGGCAGCCCCTGTGGCTGAATTCTCGTTCCCTGGATCCATACGTGGAGTTGGACCTCCGCCGCTCAGCGTTCAGAGGAGCCTGCCACAGTCCCTAATGATGCCTCCCCCCAGGGGGGAAGCACCGATGGCCAGGAGGCACATTCCTGCCAGTCTTCAAAAAGTCTGCAACTCCCCCCTCGCCCTCAGACGCTAGTCCCTTCCTCAAAGTGCTCAGACCCCCTCTTCCACTACTGCCTGCAGCCCCAGAGCTGTTCTGGAGGCACCACCTGTAACCTCCTCCTAGAGAAGGCACTTTTTCTCTGGTTTCTTCCTACGCTTCCGGCTCTTTGAAACCCAATGCAGGGTATCCCCTCATACATTGCGCTCCCATCACCCAAAGTCCCTAAGCTGCAGTTACCTCCCCCTTTTAAGTTACAGCCCCCCGACACTCCTCCCAAATTTCCTCTACCCGTGTCACTGCCCTCCCCCACGCTCTGAGCCTCAGCGTCACTTGCCCCTCCCCTGGCTCCCCCGACCCCGCCACCTCCCTTTTCTCTATTCCTAGGGGGGGGCTACGTCCCTACGACCTCAGCCTCTTATTCCCGTACTGATTCCTCAATCAACCCCCCACCCCCCACCCCCCGGATTTCCCTTTTGTTTTGCTCCAAGTAGCACCCCCGCCTGACGTCTCTGTTTACCACTCGCTGGGGCAGCCATCTGCGCACGCGCTTAGAGAGCCACTTGGGAAACCGAGTTCCTCCGTCGTGCCGCACTAGTCAGGCTCGAGGACTACATTTCCCGTCCTGCTCCGCGGCCGAGCGCCTGATAAGAAGGGCTGGAGAGCAGCGTGGCAGGATATAGGGAGGTGGAACTTTGATTCCTAGAGGTCGTGGCGGACTTTTTCTTTAAGAAATAATTTTCCTCCTTTCTCCCTTTTCCACCCACTCCCTTGCGATTCGCGGTCGCCTAGTGACCATGTTGGAAACTGCTAGAGTTAACTCCTTGGGTTAAAAGAGGGAAAAACTGCAGTCTCTACCAGAAGCCCAACAGGAAGCAAAGAACCGAAAAAATTAGCAGAAAAGCAGAGAAAGCAGGCTGTTTCCACGTTGAGGAGATGGCTGAAGAGATTTCACAAGGCTAGCTGATTTTGGCCAGTGCATTTCACAATGGCATTGCAGTAAACTGAGCAAACAGTTGAGTTACTGCTTCTGCTGGCCTCCCCTTGAATACTGATGTTCTCCACATTCACATTTTCCTGGTGCTTCAGTTCTCGAATTCAACAGGTCCCAAATGGAGCTCTGTATTCTAACTTCTAAGTCCCTATCTTCCGACTACTCTTACCACTGAATCTGGTTAATCGTTGTTAATCCGTGTCCTGCTTTTGGAGTCTCCCAAAGCTAGATAGGCCCTTTACCGTTTTAACTTCCACATCCAAGTTTTAGTTTAAGGTTGTATCTATAACGGATTAAATTCTAATAACTTGTTTAGGCCACACCTGGCAGTGTTCAGGGTTTGAATCATTCCTGGCCGGATGGGGGACCATATGGGATGTCAGGGATTGAACCCGGGTGGGTCATGTGCAAGGCAAACCCTACCCACTGTGCTAACACCAGGCTCCGGCTCCAAATTCTAATATCCTAATGGGACCTCCACCATCAGTTTTCTTAATACTAGTTTATGTTTTGTACTACCAAAAAAGTTACTTAAGAAAACACAAGAGAGAAGAGAAAAAAAAGAGTAGAGAAAGGAATTTCAGGGGCAGGAGAGAGCATGTTATTAAAAAAAAAGAAAAGAAAAGAAAACACAAGAGGAGCCGGAGACATAGCATGGAGGTAAGGTGTTTGCCTTGCATGCAGAAGGACAGTGATTCAAATCCTGGCATCCCATATGGTTCCCCGAGCCTGCCAGGAGCGATTTCTGAGCATAGAGCCAGGAGTAACCCCTGAGCGCTGCCGGGTGTGACCCAAAAAACCAAAAACCAAACAAAGAAACAAAAAAAGAAAACACAAGAGAGAGACATATTCCTATGCTGCAAGAGTTGCAACCTGCAATATGTGTACTCTCTCTTCTCCCTTTCTCTTAACTCATGTTTATAAACTCATGTTTATACTTGCACATATTCTATATAGTTTTTAGGTCACATCAGTATTGCAGAAGAGATCATGTGATGTATGGTGAATATTTAACCTGAGGGTCCTACATGCCATGTCCTTTGGCTACCTCTGAGCCGTCATTCCTAATTATAATAGCAAAACTGTGTGGAATACTTTAATGCCAGATCATTAGTTCATTTAAACCTCAAATCAGTCCTCTATTCTCTTCTTCAGAGGTTCCCAAACTTATTGGGCCTTTTACAGAAAAAGAAATTGCTCAGCAACTGCCTGGAAATTCACCTTCGAAAAGCGAACAAACAGAATGTACCTCCCCCAACGTTATCCAAGGCTACTATCACCTCCCTAGATTGTGTCACAGGAAATGGGGGTTGCATATAACTCAATTTGGGAAAGACTTATAAATGAAGGTCCCAATGCATAAAGTTACTAAGAGGCGGGAGAACAGTGTCATCTAGATTATTTACAAGTAATCATATAAAATCTGTTTAAGAGTTCTGTGATTCCTGGAAACTGGATACACTGGTGGTGGAAAATGGTCAGGGGTGAAGGGTGGTGTACACTGTAAGACTGAAACTCAATCATTAACAACTTTGTAACCATGGTGTTTAAATAAAAGGAAAAAAATGAATTTTTCCATGTGATTTCCCATACCATTCCCTCCCCATTGCCTAACTTAAAATGCCCTACATACATACATATCTCTTTAGATTCAGGCCACTTTCTACTTTTTCTGGTTTTTCATCTTCTAAGTTCCAACCAGTCAGACTTGTATATTTTTTTATTTTACTTTTTGAAGTAAAAACAGGTTTTTATTTTAGAAATCCAGATGAAAGGGAGAGAGTAACACACTCAAGAAAGAGCGGGGTTCTTCAAAGGTGGAGAGGTGGGTATATGTCCCAAAGTTAAAGTAGGAAAGTAAGAAAGCATACACCATAAGAGGGAGGTACAAGTAACATGTGCTTGGCACTGAGTACTTAGGCAACATATGGACACATGGGTCCAAAGAGCACATGTACATTCTGTACTCTTTTTTTAAAAAAAAATTGTGTTGATGGGCCCGGAGAGATAGCACAGCGGTGTTTGACTTGCAAGCAGCCGATTCAGGACCAAAGGTGGTTGGTTTGAATCCCGTTGTCCTATATGGTCCCCCGTGCCTGCCAGGAGCTATTTCTGAGCAGACAGCCAGGAGTAACCCCTGAGCACTGCCGGGTATGACCCCCCAAAAAATTGTGTTGGTATATCTGGCTGTTCTCAGGGATCACTCCTGGTTATGTGGTCAGAGCTCACTTCTGATGATCCTCAGGGAGCATATGTGCTGCCAGGGATTGAACTTGCATCAGTTGTATGCAAGGCAAGTACCCTATCTACTAAACTCTCTCTCCAGCTTCAAACTTAAGTACTTTTTCATGTAAATAATTTACTCATTTTTGGGGCATCAGAACGGGTTACACCTTGTGGTATCAGCTTATGGAGCCATCTCTCTAGTTGGGGAAATACAAAACTCAGACCTTTCTCTGTGCATTCTGGAATGTCTTCCATCTCATCACCCACTCCCCAAATCTCTTACTCTAGAAAATTTCCATCCAATATTCCCCATTTCCCTCATATGTAGTTCTTCCTTTTCTTTATTCCCACACACCATGTTAAAACTTATGCCATACAGATAACCCTCAGCTTAAGAAGGAGTGGCTGGAGAAATAGTGCAAAGGATGAAGCCAAACTATGTTCAATCCCTGGCACCAATAATGGTTCCCCATGTCTTACCAGAAGTGATCCCTGAATGCAAAGTCACAAGTAAACCCTGAGCACTGCCTACTGTGCCTTCCCCTAATTTTTTAAAGTACACAAGTCTAATTGGTTGGAACTTAGTGTACCCCACTGGATGTGGCTCCAAAACAACAACAATAACAACAACAACAACAACGTTGGAGTTATTTCCTGAGTCATCCATGAGCCACACCTGGCATCGCTCAGGGGTTGTGCCTGGCTCTAAGCCCAAAAGTTACTCCTGGAAGGCTCGGTGACCATATGGGATGCCGAGGATTGAACCCAGATTGGCCACATGCTAAGCAAATGCCCTACCTGCTGTGCTATTGCTCTGGCCCAAGAGAGTACCTTTCCATGGAACCATCTTTATAGGACTAATCATATTTTTTAAAAATTATTTGTTTATGTGTATGTATCATCTACTAACCTGAACTAAATATAGAGACAAATATTTGTATGTATCACTGTGATCCCAGTTTGGGGTTACACGCAGGGGTCTCAAAGTTGCGGCCCACGGGCCTTTTGCGCCCCTCCATACAACATTTTGTGGCCCTGCCCTAGAGGAATCTTTTATTGTTTTGTTTTGTTTTAGTTGTTTGGGTCACACCCCCCAATGTTCAAGGCTTACTACTGACTTTGCACTCAAGGATCACCCTGACTTTGCCTCCTGCGGCCCCCAGGTAAATTGAGTTTGAGACCCCTGGCAGAGTAGATCTTCAATAAATGTTGGTTAAATTAATGGCTTTAGGAAATGAAAGACACTATATCATAAAAAAATGTAAACAATACTTCTCTGGGTCTGAAGTGATAGCACAGCAGTAGGGCATTTTCCATACATGCGCCGACCCAAAATGGACCCTGTTTTGATACCCGGCATCTGATATGGTTTCCCGAGCCTGCCAGGAGTGATTTCTGAGTGCAGAGCCAGGATTAACACCTGAGCACTGCTGGGTGTGGCCCAAACTCCCCCAAAATATAAACAATGCTACACAAAATGTTGCACTTGTATTTTTGATGATGTTTCAATAAATGTACCATAAGATACCTAGCAAGTGTATTTTCCTAGCTACGTTCCTCTTTTCCTTTTAGCAAGCTCCTAGAGTCAGGGATGATAAATTTACTTGTGTATATAGTACCTAGCATTATATGACTTGCAGTCATTACTTGATATGTGCTCTGTGATGATTAGGTCTTCCTTCTGTCAGGAAGAATGGCCATATAACCCAAGGTTTTCCACTGATGGCAGCATATAGGCCCTTCAAAAGTATTATTTCCCTTCATATATAACCATTGGCTCATACCTTCTACTTCTACTACAATATGTGTTTGTCCTCCATAAGTCATGCATAGGGTAAATAGAAAACCATACAGAGGCTCACAATGTCTGCAAAATATTTCCTCACACAAACTGCTTCCACTTGTAGCACAGTTTTGAAAATTAGGTAAGTACTGCATGGGCAATGAATTTGGTAGAAAAGAGAGCCTGATCATGAGGAGCTTGTGTCAAACTGAAACAGGTGTGATGGCAGTTCCTGCAGAATTGCTGAGATAGGCAAATGACTGAGTAGTTGCAGAGTTTCTAATCTACTTAGGGAGACAGTATGCCCTTATGACATAAAAAGTCATAACTACAAACAAAATTACAGAACACACACTGGTCTTATAGAGATTCAGGACGTGGAAAACAGAGAAGGGATCTGTCAGACTGCTCTAGTTTGATTTGGAAATATAAAGAGGTGATGAACCTGAGTTGGTGGAGTGGTGGGCCTTTGTCAAACAAATGAACTAAAGGAGACAATGTGACAGACATATAACTCAAGCCAGGACAGGTTCCTGCTCTGCCCAGCCGTTTCTCTGACTCAGTGATTCTTAAGGAGTTACTACCATGGTTTGACTTGAGCTCTTAATGACCAGGCTCTCTTCTCTGTCAAATTCACCACTCATGCAGTACTTGCATGAGTATACAGTGTATGTTGCAAGAAAAAGATATATGTGAGGAAGTGTCTATAGTACACAGAGCCTCTCGGGTATGCCTTCTGGGTATGCCTTCTGTTTACCCTCTGCATGGTAGATGGAGAATAAGTACCGTATTTTCTGGCGTATAAGACAACCGGACGTATAAGACGATCGGACGTATAAGATGATCCCCTAACTTTACAGTTAAAACATAGGTTCAAAGGTTATACTGTAATAGACTTCCTCTCTGACGCTGGCCAATCTGAGCAGCCTTTTGACAGTGTAGATTCGGGTCCAAAACATTGTCTAATTTGCATGCATAAAAAGCCTGCTTGGATTGGCTGAGTTAGAGAGGCAGTTCGAACAGCCTTGCAGTGATTGGTGCAGAATCGAGTTGGAAAATTTGTTTCATGGCAATATCCAGACGGATTTTGTTTAGCAGCATGTCAAAACATTTTTCGGAATATACTCGGCGTATAAGATGAACCCTGATTTTCGGTTCACTTTTTTTTTTTCGTTTTAAAAGTCGTCTTATACGCTGGAAAATATGGTAGCAGGAATGAAACAAGGTGGCTATTGTTTTAAGACTTCATTTGGTTTTGACTTTTTTTTGGTTTTGAGGCCACATCTGGAAGTACCCATGTGTTACTTCTGGCTCTGCACTCAGAAATTGCTCCTGGTAAGTTCAGGGGACCATATATGATGCCGGGGATTAAACCTGGGTTGGTCGCGTGCAAGACAAATATCCTACCTGCTGTGCTATTGCTCTAGCCCCTACGAAGCATGCACTTGGGTTATTGAACTGATTGTCTCTTTGACACCCTCCCCCCACTAAGCCTATGGGCCTCTGTATTCCCAGGGGACTCCTACTTAGGTGCCAAGCCTCCTAAGGCTACTGTCAAGTCAGCTTTGTTAACATGAATTGAAATAGACTCATCAACTCTTGCCTTCCCTACTCTTTTCTTCATACCCATGTATCAGCTCCCACAATGAATTTGCATATATTGTTTCAAGTAACTAAAGGGATATGCACAAGGTGTTTGAAACAAAAATAATGAGAAAATTCGATCTCAGAAAGCCCCACCTCTATTCTTGGTTTTTGTTTGGGGGCTACATCTGATGGTGTTCAGGATCCACTCCTGGCTCTATACTCCAGGACCATATCTACATGATGGTGTTAGGGATGGAACTGGGTGTTGTCAGGAAATGCAAGGCAAGTTCCTAAAACCTTGTGCTATCTCTCCAATCCGTAATTCTCCTTGATCATCAGAGATGTTAGTATGTGGAAAGTGCAACTTTTTGTTATCACTTTCTGCTTCCTTATGTCTTTCTGGAAAAGATTTCTAGTCCTTTTAGAAGCCCACTCTTGCAATCCTGTAGTTGTTTAAGAAATTATTTCTGGGGGCCCGTAGAGATAGCACAGCGGCGTTTGCCTTGCAAGCAGCAGATCCAGGACCTAAGATGGTTGGTTCGAATCCAGGCGTCCCACATGGTCCCCCGTGCCTGCCAGGAGCTATTTCTGAGCAGACAGCCAGGAGTAACCCCTGAGCACCGCCGGGTGTGGCCCAAAAACCAAGAACCAAAAAAAAAAAAAAAAGAAATTATTTCTGGACCTAGGAACGTAGCTCAGTGTAGAGTGCCTGCCTTGTAGGCACTATCCCACATGCTGAGGGGCATGTATGCCCGAGTGCCTTGTAGGCACTGCCCCACATGATCCTTGAGGCACTGGGAACTCACTGTCATTTTTGATTTCAGAGCAACAACTAATTGTGACTTCGCCACCAGTGAGCACAGTAACCACAGTATGCAAGTACCACAATGTGTAACTCCCTGGTTAGCAAAACTACAACAGGAAGGGACGAAAAAATCTTTTCAGTTAAGAAATGTGGATTTTCTTTTAAAATTATTTTTACATCTATATATTAAAATTTTAATCACTGTGAATTACTGTGTTCCAAAGTTATTCATTATTAATAAGTTTCAAGCACACAATGTTCCAACACCAACCCCTTCACCAGTGTTCACTTCTCTCTATCAACGTTCCCAGTCCTCCCCACCAAAAAGTCTGCCCTTGTGGCAGGCACTTTCCCCCTTCTCCTAAGTCTTAGTGTTCCCTTCACTAGCTTATCCCTTCAGCCCTATCCCTGTGACAAGCTTCCCACTGAAGCATAATTCTGCTTTGTAAACATGTATGCTCTCTTTTTCTCTTATCTCTCCTTCCTTCCTTCCTTCCTTCCTTCCTTCCTTCCTTCCTTCCTTCCTTCCTTCCTTCCTTCCTTCCTTCCTTCCTTCCTTCCTTCCTTCCTTCCTTCCTTCCTTCCTTCCTTCCTTCCTTCCTTCCTTCCTTCCTTCCTTCCTTCCTTCCTTCCTTCCTTCCTTCCTTCCTTCCTTCCTTCCTGCCCAGTGATTCCTAGGGCTTACTGCTAACTCTGCTCTCTGTCAACCTCCCTGGTGGAACTTACAGGACCTTATGTTGTGCTGCAGCTCAAATCAACTAGGCCCCTTAGCAAGGCAAGTGTCTTAATCTCTATGCTATCTCTCCAGTCCAATAAACATTTCTGAAGAGTTTATGATTTTCCAGAGATTATGATAGGTAGTTTGATGTAAATGTTTCATCAGACCAAAGTCCTTAACTTTAACCCCAAATAGATTTGAGTTAGTAATACTATGATCAAGGCAATTCTTAGTTGAACCCTGGAAGTGAACACTATGCAGTGAAGAACACTAGATTCAATCCAGAGATCTGAATTCTTGTCAGATCTCTGTCATTAACTAGTTGAATAATGATAATTATACTACTAGTAGTATCATTTTATTGCATTTTTATGTTAGGCATTGTGCTAAGTGCTTTATGTAGATTCTCTGATTTAATCCCCACAATAAGAATGGATGGAAATACTATTAGTATTCTCATTTCAGAGAGGAAAAGGAAAGTTACAGTGAGTAAAATGTCCAGTTACCCACTATTATGACTTTCCAGACAGTCTATGAAAGTCAGTGCACCTCTTGTGGCTTTCTTTTCTTTCCTGATATAAAATGAAAATGTATTAGAATGACCTCAAGCATCTTTTCCTAGCACTAGTATTTGATTTCCTAGGATTTCAATGACCTTTTGACCTTAGGCTGCCCTGAACTTCCACTTCTCACACAGATAAATTTGGTCCTGGAACTCCTGAAGAAGATTCATATAATATTCATAAAACATCATCCCTCATATATGAAGCTTACTTCCACTGACCCTGGAACTTCCTCTACGTTCAGAAATCGCCCCCGGCAGGCTCGGGGGACCATATGAGATGCCGGGATTCGAACCACTGTCCTTCTGCGTGAAAGGCAAACACCTTACCTCCATGCTATCTCTCTGGCCCCAATTTCCTCTTTTTATGAGGGGTTCATACCCAGCTGTGTTCAGGGCTTCCTCCTGTCTCTGTGTGTTTGCTCTTGGTGGCGTTCAAGGAACATTGCTGTGCTGGGGATTGAACCACGGTCAGTCACATTCAGGGTTGAAGCCTTATCCCCTATACTATCCAGACCAAGGATATGTGAATCCCTTGGAATTCTTCTGGTAAGATATTATTTAATAATTTCAAATACATAAAAAAGCCTTTATTTTAAAGTTATATGAAAACAATGGCATGATACTTTATGTACTACATCTTCATAATATTGTGTAAAGTACAATAAGTAATAGAATACTACAAAACTGCAATCAGGGTTTACTCCTGGTGGTACTTGGGGGTTATATGCAAGACAAGTGCCATACCCACTGTATTATCAATATGGCACGATTTTTCTTTATATTTTTGCTGTTTACTATGAGTGTGTTCAACTTTTAAAGTAGAGAAAAGGCTTGATTTGAAACCCCATTTACTCCTGCAAATATACAAATGTTCTACAATGATAGAAATGGAATATCAAAACTTTACAAAGAGGGCAGGAGCGGTGGTGCAAGTGGTAAGGCGTCTGCCTTGCCCTTGCTAGCCTAGGATGAATCACAGTTCGATTCCCTGGAGTCCCATATGGTCCCCCAAGCCAGGAACAATTTCTGAGCACATAGCCAGGAGTAATCCCTGAGCGTCACCAGGTGTGGCCCAAAAACCAACCAAACAAACAAACCCCACCAAAACAAAAAAAAATTTTAGAAAGAAAAAAACTCAATATGATGATTTTACAGTAAATGAATATTTTGCAGTTGTCAGGGAAAATAAAATTAAACAATTCTTGTCACCAGCAGACACACAGATGGTCTGGAATGATTGTACAGCAGGTAGGGTACCTACCTGACTTGCATGTGACCAACCAGGGCTTGGTTCCCAGTACCACACATGGTCTCCTGAGTCCCTCAGGAATGATCCTTGAGTTCAAAATCAGGAGTAAGGTCTGAGCACAGCTGAGTGTGACCCAATAGCAAACCAAAAAAGGAAAGAAAAGAAGACACACAATAAATCCTCACGAGAGATAGAGATTTTGCTGTCACTAAATTACTTTTCCTCCCAATTGAAAAGACAGAATTACAGTAAAGAAACATTTTGAAAAAGCAAAATATTTATAATCCCATTGTCCTAATACAATTTTTCTCTTTGCCCATCAACCTATAATCTTTGTAAATGGATTCAAATAATTTTAGAAAATTATAGCTAGGGTCTATATACCAATTTGTGTTCTGTCTTATTTCAATTAACATATTTTAAACATTTTCATATCTTATATTTCAAAACTAATTGATTTTTGCTTTGGGCCACACCCAAATGTACTTAGATGTTACTCTTTTTTATTTTTGGGGGGGGGCACACCCGGTGACACTCAGGGGTTACTCCTGGCTATTCTCTCAGAAATCGCTCCTGGCTTGGGGGACCATACGGGATGCTGGGGACCGAACCAAGGACCATTCTGGGTCAGCCGCGTGCAAAGCAAACGCTTACCGCCATGCCACAGCTTCGGCCCCATATGTTATTCTTTTTTTTAAGGGTTTACTCTTTATTTTTCTCTCAGGTATTAATTACTCATGCAGGGTTTGGAGGACCATACGGAGTGCATGAATCAAAACCAGGTGAACCATATGAAAGTCAGTGTCCTACCCACTGTACTATCTTTCCAGCACTTGAATTTTAAGGTTTATTTTTGCCACACCTGGTGGTGCTCAGGGGTTATTCCTGGCTCTGTACACAGGAATTATGCTGGAGTGCTTGGTGAACTGTATGGGATACCAAGGATCAAATCGGGATCAGCCTGCATGAAAGACAAGGACTCTACCACTGTTTTATCACTTTAGACCCAACATTAAAGCATTTTTGTAGGGGGTGAGCTAATATGGTTTAGGCATGTAACCTTCTGGTGTTCTAACTTGATCTGAGGAAACAACTTAAAATGCTGCCTAAAGGGGTGGATGGATAGAATATCCCTTATAATATATTACATAAATATCTTTTATCATAGTCAGATTTTTGACAGGAACTTAGAGGCTGACCACACCAATTTTCTAAGAAAGGCCAGAATTATTGATACATTTGGTTGTTGACTGAAGCTGCATCCATATGTTCTGTAAGTCAGATGAACAGGTGGTTGGGTGACAGGGTTGACATTCTGGCTTGAAAGTTGAGAAGCCTGACCAGTGGTGTTGCCAGCATGGAAATTTACTTCACATTCCCATGGAGGTAGAGTGCAAGTGCTGCCAGATTTTTCTTCTGAAGCAGCTTTTGTAGCTAAGTTCAATGCCACAGAGGAGTAATTTATGGTCTAAACCATTTTCAAAGTTCATATATCAGGTGACTTGGCATATAAATATTTTAGTGGAATTTCAGCTTTTAGGAGATACAGGGCCCCAGTGTGCCTGCTAGTATGAATTGGCTACAGAATGAGATTTTATGTTGATCATTTGAATTTTGGAGACTGTCACCAAGGAGGACAATTTTTTTATTTTTGTTTTTGGTCTGCACCTAATGATGCTTAGGGGTTACTTCTGGCTCTGCACTCAAGAATCACTGCTGGTGTGCTCAGAAGACTATGTAGGGTGCCAGGAAATTGAACCTAGGTGGGCTACGTACAAGGGTAATTGCCCTACCTGGTGTGCCATTGCTCCAGCCCAGGAGGACAATTTTTTTTACATAAATGATGTTAGCTGTTATTTCTAGCACTAACTTATACAACAAACTAATGGCCTTTTAAGAACTATACCTAAGGGGCCCAGGTATTGGTTCAACTGGAACTTGTCTATCTTGTAAGAATAAGACTGAAGTTCAGAACTCTTTACTCTGTGCCCTCCTGCGAGTTCTGTGTTCATCCTCAACAACCCATAAAGTCCCCTGAACCCACCAGTAGTGATCTCTAAGCTCAGAGCCAGGAGTAATCCCTGAGCACAATTGGGTGTGGATCCCAAACCAAAACCAACTGAGCAAAAAGCATGCTGTACCATGACCACGAGTGAGTGAGTACCAAAACGGAAGCGTGCACCTCTTGCAAGCACTGTGTTCCAGTAGTCCAATTCATGGGGAGCATATGTGTGAGTAAGACTGGTACATAACTATTCTATCTTCCCACGGCAAGTCCTATAACCAAACAACCATAACAAGAAGATTGCAAGTCTCAGTGAGCACAGGTACTAAATGTTTAACTTCTGGTCAACAGCACAATCAAGTGTGGGGGCCCCACAATCAGATGCAGGGAGATGTGCTTCCCCTCACCCTCACCTCCACAGCACAATAAAAAAAAATAACATGGGCAAGGCAGGGGAAAAAAGGTCTACATATAAGGGAAAAAGGAAAAATAAAAGAAAAAGTGCCAGCTATAGAGACAGTCTAGGGGTATGAATAAAACTGGGAACTCTGGTATAAGGAAATAGATATTAATGGAGAGATTGGTGTTGAAACACTGTAGGCCCGAGAGTTAATCATGAATAACTTTGTAATTCATAGTTATTCAATAAAAACAAAACTCTGCACCAAGGCCTGAGAGTGCAGTGGGCAATGTGGGTAAAGTGCTTATCTTGCATGTAGCTGACCTGGATTCAGTTTCAGCACCCCATGTAGTCCTCTTCCCAGCTTGTCAGGAATAATCCCTGAATGCAGAGCCAGGAGTAAGCCCTAAATACTACCAAGTATGTCTCAAAAACCAAATCAGGGGCCGGAGAGATAGCATGGAGGTAAGGCGTTTGCCTCTCATGCAGGAGGTCATCGGTTCGAATCCCGGCGTCCCATATATGGTCCTCCCGTGCCTGCCAGGAGCAATTTCTGAGCCTGGAGCCAGGAATAACCCCTGAGCACTGCCGGGTGTGACCCAAAAACCACAAAAAAAAAAAAAAAACCAAATCAAACACACAGAAAAGATATATGCCCAACATGTGATAAGACTTAGTCAGAAGCCTATATGGTTCCACGAGCTCACCAGGAGTGAGTTCTTATTTCAGAGCTGGGAATAACTCCTGAGCATGATCAGGTGTGGCTCAAAAGCAAAGCAAAGAAAGTTTTGTGTAAGTATATAGATAATTAACAATGTTAATACAAAAATTGAAAAATAAAACAAGCAAAAATGTTTTATTTTATTAATATCATAGTCATGAAACAAGTAAAAGGTGGGGCCAGAGTGATAGCATAGTGGGTTTGCCTTGCATGCGGATGACCTGGGTTTAATTCCTGGCGTTCCACATGGTTCCCCAAGTCTGCCAGGAGTGATTCCTAAGTGAAGAGACAGAAAGTAATCCCTGAGTGCTGCCGAGTGTGGCCCCCCAAACAAAAACAATAAAAAAAATTAGAGAAAGGGGCACAGGGCAGCTCAGTTGTGAAGTACCTGATTCATTGTCATGGAGCTTTGTGTGCTCAATTCTTGGCACATGCCCAGTGTTATCCCTGGTAGCACAACAAAGTGTGTTATCTCCAGTAAGCACCATAAACAATTATTTGAGCACACAACGAAGTGTTTGTGTGTGTGTGTGTGTGTGTGAGAGAGAGAGAGAGAGAGAGAGAGAGAGAGAGAGAACCCTGGTTATTGCAATTACAGTGACAAAGGGAAAGCAAGGGTGAGTATAATAAAACTAGAGCATGAGAAAAAAATTATATATAGTGCAACTATCTTTAGGGTTTCACATTTCTCTTATTTCCACTGTCTTTTACATACTTATATTGTATATGTGTAAAGTCCCGCTTTAATCATTGTGATTAGAAAAAATACATGAGTATTATTTCCATTAAAACATCAATAACATTGGGAGCCTGAGTGATAGCACAAGCAGTAAGGCATTTGCCTTGCACACGGCCAACCTGGGACAGACCCAATTTTGATCCCCTGCATCCCATATGCTTCCCTGAACCTGCTAGGAGCAATTTCTGAGCTCAGAGCCAGGAGTATCCGGAGTTCGACCCGTGTGGCCCCAAACAAAACAAAACAAAAAACCAATAACATTGGAGGCTGTAGCTCTCTGTTAGAATACAAATCTCTAGTGTGAAGCCTTAGCTTCATTCCCTAGCATTCTCCCAACAATAAAGTAGAATTTAGAACACTAGTGAAAACCATTAGAAACTTTAGAAAGAGCAAAAATTCCTTTTGTTCCCTCATATTATTCACCATTACCTCTTCCCTGAAGTTGACATTGTCATGAATTTGATATATATTTTCAGATGTTTTAGAGTACATTCTGAATATAATAATAATAATTATTATTATAATATAATATTATAATATACAATGTTATATATAATATTGCATATATATAGGTTTTGGGGCCACATCTGGTGACGCTCAGGGGTTACTCCTGGCTATGCGCTCAGAAATCACTCCTGGCTTGGGGGACCATATGGGACTCTGGGAGAGTCCTAGGTCCATCCTAGGTCCGTCCTAGGTCAGCCACATGCAAGGCAAATGCCCTACCTCTGCACTACCACTCTATATATACTATATATTTTTTCCTTTTTATTTGTTCTTTTTAATTTTTTGTTTATATAATATATTTTATAGAAAAATTAAAACATTGTATACTTTTCTGTGTAATATGTGATTGCATTAAGCAAGTGTTCTTCCATATAAAAGTGTTTTTGAGATCTAACCTTATTGATGCATCTAATTCATTCCTTTTCATTCTTTATTATAATGTCAAGAAGGCTAATAAGTGTGCTAAATTACTTTTCAAAGTAATTTATGAATACAGACAGGCAAAGATACAATATATACAACTATGAATACAGACAGGCAAAGATACAATCTGAAGTAAAAAAAAATAAAATAAGTCACTTTACAAAGAGAGGGAAAGATGCCTAGTCCCCAGACCACTACCCTATGAGTCTAGACTCACGGTGCTATCCAATAGAACATTCTCTGTTGAAAACACTGACCTATTGTACATACAAAATGTCACCAGGCAATTAAGGAACTGAAGTTTCCATTTAATTTCAATTTACTGAATATGGCTAGTGGCTTTTATATTAGATAGTATTAGACTTGAGCACACGGCAATGGGAGGGGAATCTTTTATGCTACATGGGGAGCTCTAAAATAATTCCATCTACCTTTTAAAAGTCAATAGATGAAGCTCAGGTTTTGATTGAGTCCAAATACATGTTCTTCCTTTAAGCTTAAGTGTCCTTGTTCCTGGTTTCCGGATGGGTTCGATGCATTATCATCCAGAAAAGCCAAGGTTACAGAAAGCCTGTCTTTCTGGGAAATGATTATACTCAAGCCTCATAGAAATTTAGTTCTAATTCAAACGCCCTCACTTGACATTTAATAAACTAAAATCCTCCATCAGTCATCCATTAGTTTGCTAAAAGCTTTATGGATAACACAAGTAGTACACAAAAGCTACATAATAATATAAAAATCTTGCAAAAATGGTATTGGCAGTAAGCCAGCTTTGTTCAGTTAGTTGGGTTGTATGTCACAAATGAGGTTCAGATCCAGAGAAAACTAATTGATGTTCTTATTTTCCAAAAATGCATTTTGGACTTCTGAATCCCCACCCAGATCTCCTTTATAATCAGAAGGTTCCTCCTGAATGTCCCATATAGCCTGCTAAATTTCTAGCTCACATGAGCGTGTGGTTATGCAATTTACTCAAAGTTGGCTCCAAAATGACCAGATCTAGTGTCCAGTTGATCTTCCTTGGCAGCATTGGGGAGATAGAGCAGCATATGTGAGCTGAGGAAATTCAAAGACTGCATCTGGGAGAAATGTTGAGGCACAAGGGAAAAATATATGGATTCATAATATTTAACAATAAAATAACAATGAAAGACATTCTTGCAATAATAATTTTCAGACACAAAAGAGAAAAGAGCTGGAAGTTCCAGCTCACCTCAGGAAGCTCACCACAAAGAGTGATGAGTTTAGTTAGAGAAGTAACTACATTTTGAACTGTCCTAATAATGAGAATGTATGAGGGAAATGGAAAGCCTGTCTAGAGTACAGGCAGGGGTCGGTTGGGGAGGAGGGAGACTTGGGTCATTGGTGATGGGAATGTTGCACTGGTGATGGGGGGTGTTATTTACATGACTGAAACCCAAACACAATCATGTATGTAATCAAGGTGTTTAAATAAAATAAAAAAAAACAATAAATAACAAAAAATGCTATGTCTAATATGAAAGCGTTTCTTGTTATCTGGGTGCTGATTTATAAAAGCATACCTACAATGTTGTCTTTTCCTCCCTTTTCTCAATTCCTATGTTTTTTAAATGTTTATGTTTCTCTGATCTCTTTGCTTTGTTTCTTTCTCCTATCTCTGGCAGTTTTCACTGCTGATTCCCTTTTTCTTTTCCTGAGGCCAGTCTTAGAGCATCCTTGGACAAGGTCATGCTTTCAGTTAATCTATAAGTGGTATCAGCCCATTAAAGATAAAAGTTAAAGAGAAAGAAGGCTCAAACATAGTTCTTTTTAAAGTGTAATTGTGGTCTGGTATCACATGGATTTTTACCTACTTGAATCTTTATTTTTATTATTATTGTTATTTAGAAATGGGCACAATAAAGATATTATTGTACTGCTAGGATAATATTTCTATGTTTAATTTTAACTTTATTTTAAAAAGTATACATTTTTGTACTGTGGTACCTTTCTGCTGTGGTTGACACAATCAAGACTCACATAGACTTGGTTTTAATGTACCAGAGATGACACACTTTCTTGTGTCTTCAAGGGTTCAAAATGGCAGTGCCCTTGGGATAGGACTGAGAGCACTTAGGATGGTACTTGAAGCTGGAATTAGCTGTCTCATGCTTGTAAAATAGGAATTATGCCACTGAGCTATTCCATATAGTTTGTTTTTTAGATAATATTTTTATTGAAATAACATTGCATTATAATGTATTGCAATACTTAAAATTAACATATGTATGAACTACAATACACTCACCACTAGATTTCTAATTTTATGCAATTGTCTCCTGAGACTTTCATTTTCTTTTCTTTGAGAGGGGTTTTGAGTTTGGAGGCCATAACTGTCAGTGTTCAGGGTCTATTCCTGGCTCTGTGCTTAGGGATCATGCCTGGGAGTGCTCGGGGATCACGTGAGAAGCCAGGGATTAAATTTGGGTCAGCTCTGTACAAGGCAAACATCTTAACCCTCATATTATCACTCTAGCCCCTTCTGAGACTTTCATTTTCTTTCCTCTTTCTTTCTTTCTTTCTTTCTTTCTTTCTTTCTTTCTTTCTTTCTTTCTTTCTTTCTTTCTTTCTTTTTTTCGTGTGTTTGTTTCTTGCTTTGTTGGTTTCTTTGTTTATTTGTTTCTTTCTTTCTTTCTTTCTTTCTTTCTTTCTTTCTTTCTTTCTTTCTTTCTTTCTTTCTTTCTTTCTTTCTTTCTTTCTTTCTTTCTTTCTTTCTTTCTTTCTTTCTTTCTTTCTTTCTTTCTTTCTTTCTTTCTTTCTTCCTTTCTTTCTTTCTTTCTCCTTCCTTCCTTCCTTCCTTCCTTCCTTCCTTCCTTCCTTCCTTCCTTCCTTCCTTCCTTCCTTCCTTCCTTCCTTCCTTCCTTCCTTCCTTCCTTCCTTCCTTCCTTCCTTCCTTCCTTCCTTCCTTCCTTCCTTCCTTCCTTCTTTTTTCCAACTAGAGTCTCACACATGTGAAGTGTGAGATCTATCCCTGAATCACAGCCTAGACCCTGCTGAAATTTTCTATTCTATTATGTATTTATTTATTTTTACATTCTATTTTAGATGATACAGACTTTATTTTATATTAGTTTTTTATATTAATACTTTATTTAAGGACTATGATTATAAACATGTTTGTAGTTTGTTTCAGTTATAGAAAAGAACACCCCCCCTTGGGGCCTGCGCAGTAGCGCTAGAGGTAAGGTGTCTGCTTTGCCAGCGCTAGCCTAGGACAGACCGCGGTTCGATCCCCCGGTGTCCCATATGGTCCCCCAAGCCAGGAGCGACTTCTGAGAGCATAGCCAGGAGTAACCCCTGAGCATCACCGGGTGTGGCCCAAAAACCAGAAAAAAGAAAAAAGAAAAGAAAAGAACACCCCCCCTTCACCAGTGCAACATTCCCACCAACAATACCCCCTTTTCCCTCCTCCCCCACCATCTGCCTATATTCTAGACAGGCATTATATTTTTCTCACTCATTACCATTGTCATGATAATTGTTAGTGTAATTATTTCTCTAACTGCACTCACCACTATTTGTGGTAAGCTTCATATCAAGGACTGGTCCTTCCAGTCCTTATCTCTAAAGTTTCTGGGTATTATTACACTAATGTCTTTTCTTTTCTTTTATTGTTATTGTTATTATTATTATTATTATTATTATTATTTGGGTTTTTGGGCCACATCCGGTGATGCTCAGGAGTTACTCCTGGCTATGAGCTCAGAAATCGGTCCTGGCTTGGGGGAATATATGGGACACCAGAGGGTGAAACCACCATCTGTCCTAGGTCAGGGTGTGCAAGGCAAATTCTCTACTTCTACACCAGCCCCTTCTCTTATTTTTCTTTCTTTCTTTCTTTCTTTTCTTTTTTTTTTTTTTTTTTTTTGGTTTTTGGGTCACACCCGGCAGCGCTCAGGGGTTACTCCTGGCTTCATGCTCAGAAATTGCTCCTGGCAGGCTCTGGGGACCATATGGGACGCCGGGATTCGAACCGATGACCTGCATGAAAGGCAAACGCCTTACCTCCATGCTATCTCTCCGGCCCCCTCTTATTTTTCTTAAATCACATAGATGAGTGATACTATTCTGTATCTATCTCTCTCCCTCTGACTTATTTCACTCAGCACGATAGTTTTCATACTCATCTATATATAGGAAAATTTTATGACTTCATTTTTCCTGATGGCTATACAGTAATTCATTGTGTATATGTACCACAGTTTCTTTAGCCACTCATCTCTTGTCAGACATCTGGGTTGTTTTCAGATTCTGGCTATTGTAAATAGTGCTTCAATGAATATAGGTGTGCAAAAAGTGTATTTGTATTGAGTTTTTGTGTTCCTAGGGCATATCCATAGGAGTGATATAGCTGGATCATATGGGAGCACAATTTTCATTTTTTTGAGGAATCTCCATATCGCTTTCCATAAAAGTTGGACTACACAGCATTCTTACCAGCAGTGAATGAGAGTTCCTTTCTCCCCACATCCCTGTCAGCACTGATTGTTCTTGTGGTTTTGTTGTTGTTGCTGCTGCTGTTTTTTGTGATGTGTGTAATTCTTGTGGTGTGAGATGGTACCTCATTGTTGTTTTGGTTTGTATCTCCCTGATGATTAGTAATGAGGAGTACTTTTTCATGTGCCTTTTGGCCATTTGTATTTCTTCTTTGAGGAAGTGTCTGTTCATTTCTTCTCCCCACTTTCTGATAAGGCTAGATTTCTTTTCTTATTAAGTCTGTCAGTACATTTTATATCTTAGATATCAGCCCCTTATCTGATAAGTATTGGGTGAATAGTTTCTCCATTCTTTGGGTGGTGTTTATATTCTAGTCACTATTTTCTTTGATGTGCACAAGCTTCTCAGTTTAATATAGTCTCATTTGTTTATCTCTGTTGCCACTTGTTTGGGGTTTGATTTCTGGTGATGGTGTAGAAAATCATGGTTATTTCCATATATGTTATCCAATGTTCAGGGGTAAATGGTCAATGTCTGATCTTCTGAACCAAATCGCTATGTCAAATGTTCAGGGTGTAAAGCCTCACTGCATTATAAAATTTATGTATTCCTATCTCTATTAGATAAGTGTTGCAATTCAGCCCCTGAAGAGGTTGACTGATGGAGGGATGGAGGATGAGGTCTTTCCCCTCCAGCTTGGAGCACTAGTCTGGACCCTGTTCAGCCAGTGGTTCTGAGGTGAAGCGGCGGGTAAACAGCTCACAGACAGTCAGGCTTGTGGAAATATTAGCTTTATTCGGTGGACAAGACTGAAGTCCAAAGCCTAGCCTCAGTTCCAGCTAAAAGCCCCTCGCCTTCCACAGACCCTTGTTTTTATCCCCCAGAATCAGGTACCACCCAAAGGTGGGATCAGATAACACCCAATGGTGGAAGCAGAATCAGTTACCACCCTAGGGTGGGGGCAGAATGCCAGGTCACACCCTACGGTAGGGCACAATCACTGATCAGGGTAGGGTCAGTAACATAATAATCCCATAAAATGTTTACATACACAACAATTCCCCCGTTTGGTCCGGAGAGATAGTATGAAAATAAGGCGTTTGCCTTTCATGCAGAAGGTCATTGGTTCGAATCCCGGTATCTGCCAGGAGCGATTTCTGAGCGTGGAGCCAGGAGTAACTCCTGAGCGCTGCCAGGTGTGACCCAAAAACCTAATACCAAAAACCACCACCACCACCACCACCAACAACAACAACAAATAAAGAAAAGGTGCTTCTTCTCACCTGCTACACAACCTTTCTGGCGTCTCTTCGAAGATCTATGTACGTCTTAGATTTATCTTCTCAGGAGCTTGTATTTGATTCCTTGATACATGTTTCTGGTTTTAGACACCCTGTATTTAGGTTAGAAGTTTTTCTTTACATTTTCCTGTGATGTGCTTATGCAAACAGCCGCTCTTTTATTATTGACTAGTTTTTCCTTTAATAATTGTAGACAATATTGTTTGTTTACTAAAAACAAACGGGGGAATTGTGTATGCAAACATTTTATGGGATTATTATGTTACTGACCCTACCCTGATCGGTGATTGTGCCCTACCGTAGGGTGTGACCTGGCATTCTGCCCCCACCCTAGGGTGGTAACTGATTCTGCTTCCACCATTGGGTGTTATCTGATCCCACCATTGGGTGGTACCTGATTCTGGGGGATAAAAACAAGGGTCTGTGGAAGGCGAGGGGCTTTTAGCTGGAACTGAGGCTAGGCTTTGGACTTCAGTCTTGTCCACCGAATAAAGCTAATATTTCCACAAGCCTGACTGTCTGCGAGCTGTTTACCTGCTGCTTCACCTCAGAACTGCCGGCTGAACAGGGTCCAGACTAGTGCTCCGAGCTGGAGGGGAAAGACCTCATCCTCCATCCCTCCATCAGTCAACCTCTTCAGGGGCTGACTTGAAACAGATAAGAACTTGTTTGCAAACATAAGATTCCTTTTTTAATGTGCCTATGCAAAAAAGAAACAATGCTACAAGGTATTACTGGTATGGAGATAAAGGTAACAAGCCCAACAGTCCCCATAACCTGGTTCTAACATGAACTCTAAACACTAGAATAATTTATCTACTAGAATTCCCTACTAAACAGATCCCCCAAAATGGAGGAAATTGCAGCTACATACAATATTAAATAAGGGTTATACATACTAAGGAAATACATTTAAAGAAATATTTAAAGGATATATATATATATCCTCTTTACATCTTTTGAAATAGACTGGGAGGGGAAGGAAAATCTGGAGCACAGCTTCAGCCTGTGATTTGGTCTTGTGAAGTCTAAAAAATGTTTCCCAGCAGTCACATATCAGGAAATATTCTCGAGCAAGGGGCTTCTCAGAAACAGACTCTGGTAGCAAGCAAAAGTCCACAATGAAAAGAGATGGGGAAAAAGAGCCACCTAGAGCAAATCAGTAGCAACAGGCTATCAACTTCTTCTCAGGCTGAGAATCTACCTTTTCACTTTGGGAGCTGATTGGTAGCTGGCTGGGGTGGAGAGAATATTCCGCTTTGTGTGGAGTTAAGAACTCAGGGTAAAAAGGTTTAAATGGGGGAGTTAACAGATGTGGGATGAAAGTGTGAAGGGCTAGAAAACAATTTGTAAGATGGTAAGCTAAGGGGGAAGGAATGAGATAGGGAAGAGCTAGAAAAGAATTTATAAGATGGTAAGCAAAGGGGGGAAAGAAGGGTTCTATAATATGGAGGGAAGGACAATGTATATCATAGACTTTTATATATTACAGATGGACATTAGACAGACATTTAGATGGCCAACATATACACTCATGTGCACATATAGACAGACACTGAGGACTGATCCATGGTTACAGTTGAAAAGCTGACCCAGGTGAAATGGACAGAATGCTTAAAAATTATAAAGCCTGCAAGTCAGATGGAAAGGATTTCCATTTTCTAGGCCAATAATGATCAGTGAGGGTAAACTTTACTGAAGAAACGCTTAGTGAGTTAGATTGTGTATAGAGCATTCTTTAAAAAAACATAATTTTCAAGTCTAGAAAACTAAGTGATATGGCAATGACACTGTAAGAGGAGTATATACCATGAAACATCATCTAGCAGGTCTCGAGCATTCAGTTTTCTTTCGTAAAAGAAATCTAAAATTGGGGTTGGTAAGGTGTCTGCCTTGCAAGCACTAGCCAAGCAAGGACCGTGGTTTGATCCCCAGAGTCCCATATGGTCCCCCCAAGCCAGGGGCGATTTCTGAGCACTTAGCCAGGAGTAACCCCTGAGCATCAAACAGGTATGGCCCAAAAACAAATACAAGAAATCTAAAATTATGAGCATTATGGTATATTAAATTCTGAACATTTATGGTAAACTACCTACAACTGAAAACAGATTGCAATAACATATTCAATGAATGAGCTCTGTAACAGGAGTTTATGGCATGCAGTTGCATATTCCATTGCTATCTGTGGACATAAACATTAGATTATATTAACAGGTATAATAGAGTAGAAAATAAATAAATTAGAATTTTTGTCTTGACATTATCATAATGAGCCCTGTTTTCTGAGTCTAATATAGTATAGCATTGCAATGTGAAACTGGGATGACCAACCTATATCTCTAAGTACCACTGTAAACAAAAAAGATCAAGGAGTTATTATAAACGTAGTAAAATTAAGACATTAAAATTACTGATAGTGAGCACTGTAGTGGAAGTCCATGGCTTCCAAATGCATTCTGCACCCATTTCTGTGGATAAAAGCATTAGAATATTATTATAGATATCTATAAAGATCAGTTGATTGGGGGCAGGAGCGGTGGCACAAGTGGTAAGGCATCTGCCTTGCTCGTGCTAGCCTAGGACAGACCGCGGTTCGATCCCACTGCATCCCATATGGTCCCCCAAGCCAGGAGCGATTTCTGAGCGCATAGCCAGAAGTAACCCCTGAGCGTCACTGTGTGTGGCCCCAAACAAAACAAAAAAGATCAGTTGATTGAACACCTACTCAAACTAAACAGCCATATCCATTCTTGATGAGAGAGTTTAATCTATTGACATTTATGGAAGTTATTGACAGAAAGAGCTGTTGTGCCATCATCAATAATTCTTTTAAATATTTTGCTGGTCCCTCATTGAGTGCATATATGTTTAGGAGTGTGATTTCTTCCTGTTTTATATATCCCTTGATTATTAAGAAATATCTATCTTTTTCCCCTATAACTTTTTTAAGTCTAAGGTTTGTGTCATCTGCTATTAATATGGCTATCCCTGCTTTTTAGGGAGTTATTTGCTTGGATGATTGTCCTCCAAACTTTGATTTTGCATCTTTTTTCTGATGTGTTTCTTGTTGGCAGCAGAATGTTGGTTCACTTTTTGATCCATTTTGCCACTCTGTGTCTCTTTTTTTTTTTTTTTTTTTTTGGTTTTTTTTTTTTGGGCCACACCCGGTGATGCTCAGGGATTACTCCTGGCTATGCGCTCAGAAGTCGCTCCTGGCTTGGGGGACCATATGGGACACCGGGGGATCGAACCGCGGTCCATCCTAGGCCAGCGCAGGCAAGGCAGGCACCTTACCTCTAGCACCACCGCCCGGCCCCACACTCTGTGTCTCTTAACTGGCACTTTTGGTCCATTGATATTGAAAGAGATAATTGTCATTAGATTTAGTGTCATCTTTGTGTATGAGTTTGGTGTGTCTTTTTTGTCTGTCTTGTCTTAGAGTAGACATTTTAGTTCATCTTTTAAGGTTGGTTTTGATTCTAAGCTATTGTTTATCCATGAAGCTATGTGTACTTCCTTCAAACATGAAAGTGAGTCTAGCTGGGTGCAGTATTTTAGGTGAAACATTCATTTGTTTGAGTTTTTTCACTATATCCCACCACTTCCTTCTGGCCTTGAGGGTTTCTGCTGTAAAGCTTAAGGACACTCCTTTGACCATAATTTCTCTTTTTGATCTTGCTGCTTTTAGTATTCTATATCTATCGGTGAGACTGATCATTGTGACTAGGATGTGAATTGGGTTGCTTTTTTTCTGTATGTCTTTTAGCTGGTACTCTTTGGGCATGCATGTTTGGTTGCATGCACTATTTAGCTCTGGGAGTTTCTTTGAAGTAATTTCCTTGACTGTTGATTATTTCTGGGTCTCTGGGATTCCAATGATTATTTTGTTGTTTCTGTTGAAATTATCAAAGACTTCTATTTTCATCTGTTTACATTCTTTGAGGATTTTATCCACTGTCTAATCATTTGTTTTAAGGCTCGTTTTTGCTATTTTGTTTTATCTTTGGACCACATCCGGCAGTGCTCAGGGGTTACTCCTAGCTCTGTGCTCAGAAATGGCTCCTGGTAGATTTGGGAGACCATATGGAAAGCCAGGAATAGAATCACCGACCATCCTGGGTCGGCTGCATGCAAGGCAATGCCCTACCACTGCACTATCTCTCCAGCCTCTTGTTTTAAGGCTCTTTTTCAATCTCTTTTGTTTTATGGAGTTGTTATGCTTCTCATCTTCCAGCTCACTGATTCTAGCCTCAGCTGCTGTTACTCTGTTTGAGAGGCTTTCCATTGAAGTTTTCATTTAATCTATTGAGTTTTTCAGACCTGTTATTTTAGTTTGGAGTTTTCCGATTTCGATCTTCATATCCTCTTTTTTTTGTTTGTTTGTTTTTGGGTCACACCCGGCAGTGCTCCGGGGTTACTCCTGGCTGTCTGCTCAGAAATAGCTCCTGGCAGGCACGGGGGACCATATGGGACCCTGGGATTCAAACCAACCACTTTTGGTCCTGGATCAGCTGCTTGCAAGGCAAACGCCTCTGTGCTATCTTTCCAGGCCCCTTCATAGCCTCTTGATTCTTTTGTTTTGTTTCGTTTTGTTTTTGGGGGTCATGCCTGGCAGCGCTCAGGGGTTACTCGTGACTCTAGGCTCAGAAATCTCTCCTGGCAGACTGAGGGGACCATATGGGATGCCGTATTCAAACCACCGTTCTTCTGTGTCTAAGGCAAATGCCCTACTGCTGTGCTATCTCTCCAGCCCCTTGATTCTTTTTTGGGTTCTGTTCAGCTTGATCTTTTCTTTCTTTGAGTTCTATGAGCAATTTCCATATTTCTTCTCTAAACTCCTTATCTGAGAGGCTAAGTAGGTGATTGGCACTTTTCGGGTAATCAGAGCTGCCATCTTCATTCTCCATGGATGGTGTTGGCCTACATTGTTTCCCCATTATTGCACCTGTAGTGTGGTGTTTTTTGTGTGTTGTGCTATGGTTCATTGACTAGGAGATGTTTGCGGCACGGAGTGAAGCAGAGATATCCTGGCCGGGATACTCTGGCTACACCTTTGGGCAGTGACAGCTCACCTTCGATCATGTAGCTTCCACGGATATTTCTAGGTGGGGTTGGTCCCCAAACCTGCAACAGCAGGTCAGGACAGCAGCAGCAGCTTGTAAGGTATTTAGTGGCAATCAGGCTCCCTACATTCCATTTTAAACTTCTAAAAAAGTTCTCCCTGCACTCTTATAACAGTAAACATGTTTATTATTGAAATACATACATTTTTGTTTTGTTTTAGGGTCATATCCTGAAGTGTTCAAGGGTTACTCCTGGCTTAGTGATTGAGGATTTCTCCTGGAGGTGTTTGGTGGATTATGAAGTGTATTGAGGCATGTACTATTTCAGCCTTGGAGCTGTATACTCAGCCCCCAATGTACTCTTGCCAGTAAAAACTACAATTCATATTTTGCTGTTTTTCTCTATGATACTATTTTCCCCTTCTTTATAGACTAGAAATGTTTTTGCAATCACAATCTGTATATAATTTTGTGGGTTTTGTGTATTTCTACCCACTCAACATATAAGAATATTTTCATATGATTACATGGGTCCATAAATTAAAGTGTAGTACCTGTATAATATTCTATCAGTTGGATTATGCACTTTAGCAATTTCTATATATTAGCCAATTTTTCTTGGAATGGTATTAAAATAGAAAGTTACAGAAGCATTAATTGCTATGTTAAGCACATATAGATCATACTAGAAAAAGTAATTGCCTCTATTTTCATAGAAAAATGGTAGGTCAAAGAACGTTATGGGGTGTTTTTTGAGAAGGTGACTCCTGGGGAGACCACTCAATTCTGGGATTTAGTTCAGGGACTTGAGCATGCATTCATCTATCTACCCACTCCTATAAGCTTCAGTATTTCATGTAATAGATTTTTCCATAAAATCTAAGAGTATTTTTTTTTTTGGTTTTCGGGTCACACCTGGTGACTCTTCGGGGTTACTCCTGGCTCTGTACTCAGAAATCATCCCTGGCAGGCTTGGGGGACTATATGGGATGCCAGGATTCGAACTGCCATCCATCCTGTGTTGGTTTCATTCAAGGCGAATGCCTTACCGCTGTGCTATCGCTCTGGCCCCAGAATCTAAGAGTATTTTTGTAGTGAATATTTTATACATATATATGTATATATATATATATATATATATATATATATATATATATATATATATATATAGGTTTTGGGTCCACACATGGTGGTGATAAGGGGTTACTCCTAGCTCTCTGCACTCAGAAATCACTCCTGGCAGGCTGGGGGATCAATATGGGATGCCCGGGATTGAACTCGGGTTGATCTCAGGATGGCTGCATACAAGGCAAATATTCTACCCGCTATGCTTTTGCTTCAGATCCAATTGTAGTTAATCTTAAAAATCAAATTCTCATTTCACCTTGTCAGTGGGTTCTTGAAAATTGTAACTTTAGGTAAAATAAAAACATATAATGAGGGGCCGGGCGGTGGCGCTGGAGGTAAGGTGCCTGCCTTACCTGCGCTAGCCTTGGACGGACCGCGGTTCGATCCCCCGGCGTCCCATATGGTCCCCCAAGCCAGGAGCGACTTCTGAGCGCATAGCCAGGAGTAACCCCTGAGCGTCACCGGGTGTGGCCCAAAAACCAAAAACCAAAAAAAAAAAAAAAAAAAAAAAAAAAAAAAAAAACATATAATGAGGTCAGGTCCTCAGACCACATCATTTTTGTTGAACATACGTTGGAGCATTTCCTTTCCTATTAACATTATAAAGTAACCATGTTGAATAGAATAATGTTATTTTAGAACTGGCTGTATTAGTACCAGAACCTCCCTCTCCATGATAACAGTCTGTTCTGAAATGAGTCTTTCCTTTATTTAATAAGTAATACTTGAGTATTTAGTACATGGAAGTAGCTATAAATATACCAAATAAGAAAAATATGGACTAGAGAGATAGCATAGAATTTAAGGCACATGCATCGAACTCTTGTCCCCTGAAAATTGCCAGAATATCACCCTCAAGGCTCAGAGCACAACTAGGAATGGCCATGGAGATCCCTGTGAACCGTATAGGGGACTTGGTGGTCCCTGAAACTTGCAGGACACAAACAGCAGTCTGGCAGCTTTTTGGTTTTGCCTATTTCTCTTTTTTTAGAGTCACATCTAGTAGTTTCTGAGGCTTCTTCTGGTACAGTATTTGGGTTATTTCTGGTGGTTCTTAGGACCATGAAATATCAGAGATTGAACTTCCAGCACCAGAATGCAAAGTTTGCCCTCCAGCCAATTGAATTTTCTCCCTTGGCTTACCTCCTGTGACTTTTTAAAGTCCCAAGATGAGAATTTCTAACTTAATTTTAGTTGAGTAGTCATGCAGTTATAAAAGTAGGAAACTGCTGATGGCTGAGCAGTAACTGAACCTTCAGGCCTACAAGGCATGATTGAGTAACTTCAGAAGTAGTTCCCAGGGTCTCTGAGTACTGCTTTTAGTTCCCCTGCCCAGCATACCAAATAAACAAGTGAAAATGGGAAATATGCATCATGCTGTTTATTTCAATTTCTAACTTTCTTTCAATATCTGCTTGCTCTTCTTTACCCTACAAAGCATTAGGAGGGAGTCTGTGTATGTTGTATCAAAAGTTGAAGGTTATTTATTAAGAAGCTGTGACATAAAATAAAATGAATTTATTTCCTTTTTTCTTTACCTAGTGGTGCTTAGGGTTACTCCTGGCTCTAGGCTCTGGGTTTGTTTCCAGAGGTGCTTGTGTGTGTCGGGGGGACATGTAATGCCAGGGATTGAACCTGCCCTCCTACATTCAAAATGTGTTAATTTCATTGAGCTATCTTTCCAGCCCCTTTCTTTTTTTTTTAATTTTTTTTATTTTGAATTATGAGAACAAAAGATGCAAAGAAAGAGGACAAGGTAAAGTTACAGTGGAAGGACAATCACCCATAACATAATTCTCAGAAGAAGTCCCCTTGCTGATATCTTAACTTTGAACTTTCAGCCAAAGAAAGTTAAGATAAATAAAAACAAAATCCATGTGCAATTACTTTGTCCCTCAAGTCCCCAGATTGCAGCACATTATAATATTTCTTAACAGCACACAAGGCAATCTAAAGCCATCAAACTTACGTAACTCCTTAAACATTAGAGGCATAGTATTTTTTACATTTCCATGTACGTGCATATTAGCTTAAGTTAACCTCAAATTTTAAGTGGGTGCGTTTTAAGGATTAGAGTCAAAGGAGCACAGTAAAAACGGTGTTAGAGTGGCAATTGTTGTTTGCATAGGCCCACCAAAATATGAGAGGCATGGAAAGGAATAACCTTGTCCAGCCCCTTTCTTTCCTTTTTTTTGATGGGGTGCTGGGAATCAAATTAGGGGCTTCATGCATGCTCTACTACTAAGGCAAGTGCTCTATTATTTAGTGACCCCTGCTCTTGACTTAACAATCTGCCTGTATTATCACTAATGTTCTCTTCCTCTTCTTTTTCTTATTTTCCTTCTCATTCTCCTCCTTTTTATTTGTGAGCCACCCCAGTTGTTCTCAGGACTTATTCCTCTAAGTGCTTGAAGAACTATATGCATTATCTGAAATAGAACCTAGGTTGGCTTCATACAAGGCAAATGTTCAACCTTTGGTGCGATTTCTACAGTCCCACCCACATTCTCTTCTTGACCAGAGAAAATAAAAGGCTGCTTAAAAATGATTTAATCACCATGGTTACAGAGATGTTCATAGTTGGGGTTCAGTCATAGAATATACACCACCCTTCACCAGTACAACTTTTTCATCACCATTGCCCTCATTTCAATCCCCCAATTTCCAGCCTGTCTCTGGAACAGTCATTCTGCTTCTCTCTCACTATCAGGATTGAATGAGAGTTTTTTCTCCCAGCATTTACACCAGTGCTGATTGTTCTTGTTCTTTGTGATGTGTGCCAGTCTCTGTGGCATGAGATGGTACGTTATAGTTGTTTTAATTTACATCTCTCTGATGACTTGTGAAGTAGAGCATTTTTTCATGTGCTTTTTGGCAATCTGTATTTTTCTTTAAGGAAATGTCTGTTCATTTATTATCCCCATTTTTAATGGGGTTAGATTTTTTCTTGTTAATCTCTGTCAGTACTTTGTATATCTTAAACATTAGCCACTTGTCAAATGGGTATTGGGTGAAGTTTCTCCTATTCAGTGGGTAAAAAGACTGATTTTTCTTTATTTTCACCCTGCCCTCTACAGGCTAACTTTTACAGTTTTTTTCCTATCCTCTCTTACCTTTGGTTGAAGCTAAAATATATTCTATTCATTTAGTTACTTAGCAAAAAGGCATTGAGCACAGCATTGTGCTAGTCATTGAAGTAACTAGAGTAAGCAACAATAGACTTGACTTCACAGAGTCTGTCTTTTTAAGGTGCTCAAAAGTCAAGCTTTCAAATAACTAGATCCAATCATTTTTACTCAGTTTTATCCTTGCTTATTTATTGCTCCTTTTATTGTTACTTCTTTCTTTCTTGTTTTGCTTTTGGGTCACAACTGGCAGTGCTCAGGTGTTACTCCTGGTTCTATACTCAGTTATTACTCCTGGTACTTGGGAGACGTATGGGATGTTGTTGTTTGAACACGGGTCAGCTGCATGCAAGGCAAATGCCCAGTCCACTATCCTATCACTGATTCTCTTAACCAATTTCTCCAATCTTACTGTCTTTTACTCTCATATTTCAAGTTTTTGTCTTTTTCATTTTTCATCCTTTTCCCTTAGTGGTTTTCTCAGTCTTAGTATTTGGATCACCATTTCCATGTGCAAGTGTGTTTTAAGCCTTGACTTATTTTCTGAGATGGGAGTTTAATTTCAGCACTTGTCTTCCTCTGGCTGTCCTAACATTCACATTAACAATAACACTTATATAATAATATGTAGTCAAAACATAACCTATGTTCTTGTCTCTAACGTTACTCTTCATCCTGTGCTTCTTTAGTTCATTGATTCCTGATACTGGAAACTTATTACAGAAGAGCTTCATCAGGGCAGTTATGAAGGGTGGATGGTTTGACATTCAGGGAGTTTGGAAGTTCCTTCCAATCCTGTGCTCCTTTTATATTTTTAGCATAATTTTGCCTTTTCTTCCAAGAATCTCATGGTCAAATAGTGAAAAACAACAACAAAACAATGAGTGATAACTGGTCTTAATCTCACACGCAGTGTACATTGTAGTGAGAGATACTAAAGGTTGAAGATTTTGGGGTTGGGCAGAGGACAAAGGGCTGGAAAACTCACCTTGCATGAAGGAGGTCTAGGTTTGATTCCCTATACAATTATCTCCACAGCACCATTAGGAGTAAACTCAAATCACCTCAGGAGTAGCTCCTGAGTACCCCTAGGTGGGTCCAAAAGAAAACAAAACCAAGAAACAAACACAAAACAAAAAATAAGTTGAAACTTTGTCTTGTTTCATTTCTTTCCCCACAGTCCCATTCTCTTCATATTGTAGAAACCTTTAAAGACTTTTTGAATAAATTTGTAATTAATATTGATGCATATCGTGTTCACAGTGAATGCATAGTTCTTTACTAAATGTTACAGAGGTTAATCAAGTTTGATGTAGTTACTGATCTTTTTTTGGTCAGTTGACCAACAAATATTTACCGGAGGCCTATTATTTGCAGTACACCGTGCTAGGCATTACGGATGATAGAAGATGCAAGAGAAAAAGAAGTCATAATTTCTTCCCTTAGGGGGTTTACAGTTAGGTTGGTAAGATGAGACAGAAATGCACACAAGAATTAATAATTAAGAATGTGAATTCTTATTTTTTTAAATGTGAATTCTTTGAATGTTTAAAATTCTTAATTCTATCTAAGAATTCAAATCCTGGGCAGGGGAGGTAGTTTTAAAAGCTGAGTGTATGCTTAGCAAGCATGAAGTCTAGGTTCCATTCCTGCACTGAATGACTCCTGTGTACCATCAGGACTGACTCTAACCACTGCCCTTGTATTAGCCACTAAGACTCCTGGAATGGCACCCAAACAACAACTTAAAGGAATGTGAATCATAAGGGCTGGGAGATAGTATAAAAGTTAGGGAACATGCCTTATATGTTCCAGACCCCAGTTAAATCCCTGGCACCATATGGCACCCAGGCACCAAGGCAAAAGTTGTATAGTACAGTGGGTAAGACGAATGACTTAGGATCTATTTCCCAGCACCCATATGTTCCCCTAAAACCCACCAGGAGTCATCCCTAAACACAAATCCAGGAATAAACCCTGAGCACAGCTGAGTGTGGCCCAAAATTTACAAGAAAAATATGACTCTCCAAGGACTTTAAAGTGGCCCTGGTGATTCCTGGAAGAAATAACACAACCTATTGAATTCTTGCATTAAACTGTTTGGCCTGGTTGGCTGAGAATTACCAGGACTTGTCCCTAGGGCCTCTGAACACCATTTGGGTCTCCCAAATGCAAGCCATGAACCAAATGAACATTACAAGCAATAAGTTTTCAAGAAAAAGTAAAGCACAGATTCTTATAAGCTAGACTGAGATTGAGGCTTTGTGGAGGAGGTGGGGCTTGCTCTATGTTATGAAGTATGAGCAGAAATCAAATAGGATTGAAGTTATCATAGATACTAAGATAAAGTTTAATGTAAAATGTTTCAGACTAAAGACCAAAGATATGAAGAATATCTAGTCACGCTGGAGAGATAGTAAAGTGGGTCTGGCATTTTCTTTGTACATGGCTGACACTAGTTAGATCCCTGGAGTCACGTATGATTCCCCAAATATTGTCAGGAATGATCCCTGAGCACAAATTCAGGAATGAACTCAGAGAACCATTAGTTGTGTACCTGACCAATAACATCTATTCAAGTATAGGGAGCTAACACCAGAATGTTACTGGATAGTTAGTAATGTTCTGCACCTTTCCACTGTACACATTTTTGGTGGGCACACCCGGAGGCACTCAGGGTTAATCTTGGCTCTGCTTATTTCCTGTATGTTTAAAAAAACTTTAAGAGGTGGATTAAAAGTCCCAGGCCTAAGACCTGAGCAATAGCACAGCCAGCAGATAGAGTATACCTTACACATGGCATACTTGTGTTGATTCTTGGCATCCTATATGGTCCCCTGAGCCCGCCAGGAGTGATTTCTGAGCACAAAGCCAGGAGTAGCCCCTGAGAACCAGCAGGTGTGGCCCAAACAACAACAACAACAACAACAACAACACAAATTCCAAGCTCTAAAACAAGACAGATATATCTGGCTAATCAAATCTTGGCTATTACTGTTCTACTTTTTTGCTGTGTGATTTAGTCAGGTTGCTAAAACTATCTTGTATTTTTGGTCTAGAACCTATGTCATAGGATTGTTGTAGAAATTAATCTAAAATAAAAGGTGTTGGGGCCAGAGCAATAGCGCAGCGGTAGGGTGTTTGCCTTGCACGTGGCTGACCCAGGATGGACCTCGGATCTGTCCCTGAGTCCCACATAGTCTCCCAAGCCAGGAGCAATTTCTGAGTGCATAACCAGGAGTAGTCCTTGAGTGTCACCGAGTGTAGCCCCAAAACAAACCAACCAACCAAACAAACAAAAATGAAATATAAGATTTTGGGGCCAGGGTGATAGCTCAAAGTGTTATGCGGGATATGCATATGCAGTGCATATGCAGGATCTTCAGGTTCTATTTCTAGCACTCCAATCACTGTTGGGAGAGAACCCAGAGCACTGAAGGGCATGATCCATCTCTCCCCCTGCTCCGAAAATACAAAGTGCTTTAAAGAGTACCTACACCATAATAAGTGTTCAATAAATGTTAACTTTCACTAAGGGAAGAAGGCAAATTAATTGAAATATTATTATCTTCCTATTTTTTATTGTTCTGTTTGCTTTTGGAAAACACTCAAAAGTATTCAAGAATTACTCTTGGCAGTGCTTGGGGGAACAATATGTGGTATCAGCGATGAAAGCTTTCCAACCATTATGTACTCTCTCCAGATTCTTCCTAGGTTTTACTCTTCCTAGGTAATTTATTGTATAATTAATATCTGACTGAAAGCTAGTGACCCAATTCGTGTCATCCACAGTGTTTCTCAACTTCTATTTTGACCATGGCCCTCTTAAGACCTTGTTTCCATTCAGTGGCCCCCTGTCCTACCAGTTGATTCCCTAGTATCATGCTATGATCCCCCATACTTATGCAACTCTCACCTGTGGCCCCCTTGGACTATCCTGGGAGAAAACAGGGCCATATGGGTTTGATCCTCAGTTGATAAATGCTGATCTAATGGATTAAATCTTTAGCAATAAAGATAAACATGCACAGATGATCCCAAACTTAGGCAATACTACTTTCTTCCAGATTTCCCTCACCCCTATGAAACCTAAAGATACTTAAGTATACAAGTTGAATAGTAAAGGACACTTTATCAGTTAAGAGAGGGAACTGACAACTTTCAAAAGAGGATTATTATTAGGGAGGTACAAGATAAAATTAGGGTAGAATAAATTTCAACAAGAGGAGAAATCACTAATGGTTGTGAGCAGCTGGATAAGTGTGTTTCTAAAGAGAATTGGGCTTCATGGAAAAAGTTAAGATCCCAGAAAGAATCCTCATTCCTTGGCATATATCTATACTTATACACACATATTCCACTATGCTGTTTTGACTTTCCTCATTGCACTGTCTTCACTCCCAAGCCCTGTACGATTACTCCCTACTTGCAATTGTACACTCTCTTGTTTTCCTCCAAACACCTCAACTTTCAGGGGATTTTGGTTTTCTATTTCCTTGAACAGTCCAAATAGATGCTAGAAAGATTTTGTCAGTATGCTTGCATAACACTGAATTAAAAATTATGCAATATCCTTTGGGGAAAAACTAAGGGCAGAAAGAAGAATATGGGTCTGTTTAAGGTACAGTATTGCTTGTGGGTCAGAGTATGAAGTAGTAAGATTTCTTCCAATTTAAATATCATAAATTTCTGTCATGCCTCCCTTTCTACTTTAGCCTTCATTTTAATATGGTTCAAAGTGAAACATGTTCAAAGTGAAACATGTTCAAAATGAACATGGTTAAAGAAACCCAATAGAGAAAAACAGTTTTGTTCTTATCAGGTACTGATGCCACCTGTTTGCCAAGACCCATTCAATTATTGTTTCATTGGGGGTTGCTTGATATCACATTCAGCAATGTTTAGGTCTTGGTCCCAAATCAGTCCAGAGGGGTTGATCCTGGAAATGCTGAGAAAAGCATATTTTGTGCTGGGAATTGAACAAGGGTTGGCCACATTCAAGGTAAGTAAGTACCTTACCTTGCTGTATTCTTTGGCCTCTTTTGTTTTGCTTTAAAAACTTTTATTTTCAGTGCGTAATAGTTGAGGTACCAAGAATAATTACTTTGTAACATCACTTAGTAAATGTGAAATTCTGTGCTTCTCCTGAAGAGTATAAAGGTCTCTGTGTGTGGGAGGCACAGCTATCCCTAATACTCTACTGAAACTCTAGAGTTTTTGACAATTTACGTAATTGTCAAATCTAGTGGCCGTTTCTAAGGATTTTTAAACTTGGTCATTTTGTATTAAACATTGTTAACTACTTATTCTTTTTGTAGACATGTTTTATCCCTCTGTATTAACATCACTATTGAGTAATCTCTGTCCTTAGAAAATTATATTATTATTTTTTCTTTGTTTTTTTTTGTTTTTTGTTTTTTTTTTGGGCCACACCCAGCGTTGCTCAGGGGTTATTCCTGGCTGTCTGCTCAGAAATAGCTCCTGGCAGGCACGGGGGACCATATGGGACACCGGGATTCGAACCAACCACCTTTGGTCCTGGATCAGCTGTTTGCAAGGCAAACGCCGCTGTGCTATCTCTCCGGGCCCTTTTTTTCTTTGTTTAAGGTCCTTACCAGTGGAGATTACTCCTGGCTCACTGCTTGAGAAGTCATTCTTGGTGGTACTTGTGGGAACTAATGGGGATCAAATCTGTATCTTCTGCACACAAAGCATACTCAGTTTGTTGAGCTATCTCTCCTGTCCTAGAAATTTGTTTTAAATGTATACATAGAAGTCAATTTGGCCATTCACATATGAGATCACGTTTTATAATACACATGGCTAAGATACCAATTTTACAAAACATAATTCATTATTTTCATTTTAGTGGAGAGTTTGGGCCTCATTCAGTGGGTGTTTGGGAGACACTGCTGGGGTGTTTTAGGGATCATATTTGGTGTGGGGGATCAAGCTGGGGTCAGCTGCATGCAAGGCAACTGCTTTAGTCTCTTACTACCACGCCAGCCCTAGAATCCATTGTGCTTTTGTAAAGCTTGTCAAATAATTCAAATTGACAAATTAGAAAAAGTGAGTACAAAAATATTTCATTGTGGTGCCAGAGATCTAACCCAGTGTCTCATACATACATGGCTGCACTCTTCCTCTGAGCCACATCCTCAACCTAAAACTTTTACTATTAAAAGCTAGGTTACAAGACTGAAGAGATAGTGCAGTGGGAAGGGCACTTGTCTTGCTTGCAATCAATCTAGGTTTGATCCCTGGGATCCCCTATGGTCCTCAATGTACTGTCAGGAGTGATTCCTGAGTGTACAGAGCCAGGAGTGACGCTTGAGCATTGCTGGCTATGAATCAAAAACTAAAAACAAACAAAAACAAACAAACAAGGTTACATAGTTACTTAGGTTACATAGCTACCAGATTGGGGGGGGGCACACCTGGCTGTGCTTAGGGTTTACTTCTGGATATGAGCTCAAAAATAGCTCCTGGCAGGCTCAGGGGACCATATGGGATTCAGGGAATTGAACCTGAGTCGATCCTGGGTTGGCCACATTACCATATTTTCCTTTGAATAAGTTATAAAAGTGAGGAATCAGAAAGATAGTTCATGAGTATTCAGAGAATGTGCCCCAGATACACAATGAATTAATTTTTGAGAAAGGGGCAAGAAATGCAAAATGGAGCAAGGAAAGCCTCTTCAACAAGTGGTGTTGGCACAACTGGTCAGCCACTTGCAAAAAAGTGGACTCAGACCTCTATCTAACACCATTCACAAAGGTCAAATCCAAATGGATTAAAGACCTTGATATCAGACCCCAAACCATAAGGTACATAGAACAATATGTAGGAAAAACACTCCATGACATTGAGACTAAAGGCATCTTCAAGGAGGAAACAGCACACTCCAAACAAATGGAAGCAGAGATAAACAGATGGGACTATATTAATCTTAAAAGCGTCTGCACCTCAAAGGAAATAGTGCCTAAGATACAAAAGCTACCCACCGAATGGGAGAAACTATTCACCCAATACCCAATCAGATGAGGGGCTAATATAAAAAATATACAAGGTACAGACAGAACTTAACAAGAAAAAAACATTTAACCCCATCAAAAATGGGGAGAAGAAATGAACAGACAATTCCTCAAAGAAGAAATACAGATGGCCAAAAGGCACATGAAAAATGGTCTCATCACTAATCATCAGGAAGATGCAAATCAAAAGCAGGGATGTGGAAAGAAAGAACTCTCATTCACTGCTGGTGGGAATGCTGTCTAATCCAACTTTTATGGAAAACACTATGGAGATTCCTCAAAAGACTGGAAATTGAGCTCCCATATAATCCAGATATACCTCTCCTATGAATATACCCTTGGAACACAAAAACATAATTCAAAAATGCCTTCCTCACACCTATATTCATTGTAGTGCTATTAACAATAGCCAGACTTTGGAAACAACCAATATGCCCTTCAAAAGATAAATGGCTAAAGAAACTGTGGTATATATATATATATATATATATATATATACATATATACATATATATATATATATACAAAGGAATATTATACAGCCATCAGGGGAGATGAAATTATGACATTTTCCTATACATAGATTATGCTGAGTGAAATAAATTAGAGGGAGAGAGATAGACACAGAATAGTCTCACTCATCTATGGGTTTTAGAAAAAATAAATGATATTATTGTAATAATACCCAGAGACAACAGAGATGACGACTGAAAAGACTGGCTCTCAATATGAAGCTCACTACATAGATAGTGAGTTTAATTAGAGAGATGACTACACTATCATGACAATGTTAATGAGTGAGAGAAGTAGAATGCCTGTCTCAAATACAGGCAGGGGGTGTAAAAGGAAGGATATGGGGGCATTGGTGTTGGGAATGTTGCACTGGTAAAGGGGGGATATTATTTTTATGATTGAAACCCAACTACAATCATGTGTGTAATAAAAAAAAAGATAGTTCAGGGGCTGCAGCAGTGACGTAAGCACGTGCTAGCCTAGGATGGATCACGGTTCTATCCTCCAGCATCCCATATGATCCCACAAGCCAGGAGCGATTTCTGAGTGCATATCCAGGAGTAACCCCTGGCATCACTGGGTGTGGCCCAAAAATCAAAACCAAAACAAACAAACCAACAAAATATAGTTCAGTGGTCTGGAGCACATGCATTGCATACGGGAGGTTTAGATTCAACCTCCATAACCACACAGTCCCTTGAGCACTAGTAGGTGTCATACTTGAACTCAGAGCTGTGAGTAGCCCCCACAAGTCCCAAATAAATAAAAATTATTGGAAGTGAATTTTTAGGCAATAGTTTGGTAAACAATATTTAGATATTTACATCAAGAAAAATAATGGCCAGTGCAATAATATGGCAGATGGGATGGGGAGTTACTTGCCTTGCAAGTGGCTGACCCAGGTTCAATCTGTGAGCCTTAGTAAGAGTGATCCCTGAGCACAGGGCCAGAGGTAAGCTCTCCCTGAGCACTACAGGGTATAGCTGAAAAACAAAAAAAGGTTTTAATATATAAAAATAAAATAAAAATGAAAGGAGATGAAAAGTTAGTTCAGAGATTAAGGTAGATGCCTCTCATGTACTCAAAACTGGTTTCATTCCTGAGCACAGCTGGGTGTGTTTCTGAATGCCTTGAGCACTGGCAGCATAGGAGGAATAGTCCCTGGCACTATAGAGCCAGAACAGCATCACATTCTCGGGCTGTCACACTGTATTGTTAGCTTGGTGGGTAGAGAATTGTTGACAGAGACCCCCTGATCACTGCTTGGAAAGCCCAAAAGAAAAAAGAAAACAAAATAAAAAGCTACTCTCCCTGACTCCTGGTCTTCAGTTATGCTCTCCAGAGACAAGTACTACAAGCTTCTTAAGTTCAGCTTTTTTTTTAAATTTATGAACCATGGCTGGCTACTGTAACTTATTTGAAAATCTTCTGTCCTTACTTATTTACATTTCCCCCCTCCATTTCATGTGTTGACCTCCTCAAATGTCTATTTCTAACTCTGTCACACTCTGCCACACCTTTCACTTCCAGTACTTTCAGAAACTGTGCTGGACATCTGAGAATCCTAAGGATAGCCCAGATTTCTCTAAGCTGAATTTATTGTCTACCCCCAAATTTTACTGTTATTTCTGTAATTTTAACTTAATCAGTGGTACAGGTATCCACTTAGTATTCAGCAATATATACCTACCTAAACCCATTGGTTCCATCTTCCTAAATTCAGGGATCTACTTAAACTCAGTCACCTACTTAAGTTAGAAACCTAGAAGTAGATTTAAATGACTTTTCTCTACCTTCAAAAAGTAATAATATCATGAATGATTGCTATTGGAATATATTCTATTTCATTTTATTCATACAGAAGTACTGGAGGGAGCTTTTATTTTTATTGATTCTATTTCACAGATGAGGAAAACTATTTGGATAACTTGCTTACATTTATATACCTAGGAATAAGTGTTTTAAACCAGGTAGCTTCAGATCATGGCCCATATGCATATGCCTTATATTATAGCTAATCAGCGTTTATTTATGTGTGTATTTATATAGCTATTTATTTTTGTTTGGGGGCCACAAATGGTGGTATTCAGGGCTACTCCAGGCTTAGTGCTCAAGGTTTGCTCCTGGTGGTGCTCAGGGCATCATGCAGTCCTGGAATCAGATCTCCTAAATTCAAAGCATGTAGTTCTGTCTGGTTCATAACTTGTATATATTTCATTTTAATTCCTCAACTGAAGTCCTATTTCTTCTTTTTTATACTTTTCCACCATCACCACCTTATTATAAGTCTTATTGTCATGCTAAAGTAAAATATATCTTTCACATTGCCATTAAATAATTATTCTAAAATACAACCTCATAATGCCTTTTACCTATTGAGCACCCTTCAGTGGTTTACTATCACCGATATCATAAAGCCAGAGATTGGATATTTAATATAAAAGAATTGTCCTTGTGGTCCATTTCTAGTCAGCCTGTTTTGCTAAGAACTTTATTACACAATTTGAATTAATGATAATTTCATAAAAATACATTGATGATTCTTAATGACTGCACACACACCTGCACAACATTTTTCTATTTCCACTCCTATTTTTTATGTCTGAGAAATCCAGAAGTATTCCTCTATAGGAAGCTTTCCCCAAGACTTATTCTGTGTTTGTCACATTACATTAGTTTTGTTTGTTTCCCTTTCTACAATGTAGGCAGAGACTCTTCTTATTCAACTCTAGATCTTTAGTGGTTAGCATGATGTGTATCACATAAGTAGTTGCTTAATAGATATATTTAAGTTGCAAAATTCTAGGCCTTATACTCTAAAGAATTTCAGGCATCAGAGATATCGCAAATGCTTTTTTAAGATTTTTATTGCAGTTCTAGAAGTCAACTCAGGGTCTCCACACGTTGAAAACAATTTTACTACTGAATAAATTCTCAGGCCTCAGAAATACTTTCTTGAGCAGTAAAGAGAAGGTGCAGGGTGAAGAAAAGGTGACTCAAACTACACCTAATGGGGGGAGCATAAGCCTTCACGTGGATTATGTGTGTGTATGTTTAAGGTTTTTTGAATTCTAGGTCATACCCGGTTGTGCTAAGGGGCTATATACAGTGCTAGGGATAGAACTCAGGTCAACTGAATGCAAAGCAAGAGCCTTAACCACTGTATAGTCTCTGAGGCCCCATCATTTATAAATTACACAAATACTAGTATTTCTAGAGGTGTTCTCCTTTAGACATGCATTCTGTCTCCATTGAGGATTGCAAGCAACTTCAGAGCATGCCGAGTCTGGAATTCTGCCAGGGAGCAAAACGAAGTAAACAGCTTCAATTTGCTGAGAAATGTAATCTATGAGAACATCTAGATCTAGCCTTTATGGGCAACAAGCAGAGGAGGAACTTATGTCCCAATTTTCCTGAAACGTGCAAACGAGAAATCATCTTCATCTACTGTATTTTCGCTGCTTTTGGGGGCACCGGGTGACGCTCACTGGGTGCTTAGCTGTGTGTGTGTCAAGACTTAACACTCTCCGTGAGCTGTACAAGCGGCTGAGCTGCACTCTAGGTACTGATATTGTGGGAATTCCACTTTTGGGAGAGACCACCCTTGTATTTTCGTGCAGAACACCAATTCACATTCACCGGGCTTCAGTCTATCACAGTTAGTTTGCGGGGCAGTGCGCATTCTGGACGGATATAAAGTATAAGACCATTTCTTGAATTGACATCAGTGAGATGCGGAGATCGCCAGTATGAGCTTTCCAGAATATTGGGTGGGGAGTATTGGCGATACAGATTCCGGGGTGGCCCTGAACACCATCCGGAAGCCTGAAATAAACTGCTCGGCCGAGGGCTCACCGCTCCCTGCTGGGACGTGATGCCGAGTGCAGGGTTCCCGGCCAGCGTAGCCTGCGCGTGCGCGTGCGTGCCGGGCGCATGCGCAGCAGCGCGGCCTCGGGGTTGGCTGCTGATTTTTTGCCAGCGGGAGGGGTCGCGCGCGCGCTCCTGCTTGCAACCTCGGTCCTCCCACCCCCTTTCCCCCCATCCCGGTCTCTTAGGAAAGATGTCGGACACAGCCGTAGCGGACACTCGCCGCTTGAACTCGAAGCCGCAGGACCTGACCGACGCTTACGGACCGCCAAGTAACTTCCTGGAGATAGATATCTTTAATCCGCAGACGGTGGGCTTGGGCCGGGCGCGCTTCACCTCCTATGAGGTTCGCATGCGGGTGAGTTGGAGCTTGCGGGAGACAGCCGAGGGAGGATCGGGGATCGGGTGGCAGCTCGGGGTGGCTGTGCGGAGGCGGCGGGGGTGGGGAAAGGCGGCCCCTGGGGTGGCTAACGGCGGGGTCGTGGGGGGGGGTACGGGCTTACTAGATTTGGGGAGAAGGCTCCAGATGCAGCGGTGGCTCGAGGACATGGCACGCTCGGGGGGACACAGGTCTGGGCCGAGCAAAAGCAGGTGAGCCGAAGTGAAGCTGCTTGGCTGGGGAGGATGGAAATATTAAGAGCGAGGGATTCACGGAAATAGCAACCAGGACTAGGGCGCCAGAAGGAAGAAAGGGAGAGTTGAAGGCTGGGGGATGGAAAGCCAAGGCATTAGGTCGCTGGTGGCTCTAACTGAACTAGATTGGGAGAAGTTAGTCCGAAGAGGGTGGCGAGCAGCCCGCCGCCACCCACTCCCCTTCTCCCAAATGAGGTCTCCCGAGGATGCTGGAGTTCAGCAAAGCCTGGATTCAAAGGTAGATGGGTGCCAGGAGAGACAGAGGGCTTGGCAGAACAGACCTAAGACAGTTCCCTTCAGTCCTAGTGCTTCCCTGATTTGTCTATAGTTATCCTAGAAGGTCAGACATGTTTCATGCTTAAGATTTCACATGCTATGTATCTTCTGGTGAAACCTGGCTTTGTACTGACTTGGCACTGGTCAGTCCTGCTCTTTCATCCTGTGTGTTTTCTTTGGATTGGATTTGAAGTGTTCCCAATTGGAATTTGATTATTTATGGATTCTCACTTGTTTTTTTTCTGTCTGTGAATAAGCTTTTGCCTTTTTAGGTCTCGAAGAACTTTTTTGGATCCACAGTCTGGTCTACAGTTACTTCAATATATATAACATTCAGAGCTGCTTCCAGTAGAACTTCCTTCCAACGTGCACCACATAGGACTATATTGTCAAATTCTTAGTCCACAACACAGGGATGGGATGGGATGTACAGATTATATAATTAATAGTTTCTATTGCTCCAGTCAGTGATTACAGGCAAAAACGTTTGAGAGTTGTTTTCTTTTTCTTTGTTTTTGGCCACACCCAGTGGCACCCAGAGGTTACTCTTGGGTCTCCACTTATAGATTACTCCTGGCAGGCTCGGGGGAGACCATATGGGATGTTAGGCATCGAACCTGGGTTGGCCCTGCCCACGGTGCTAACACTGAGCCCTTGAGAATCTTGTTCTAGAGCTCCTGTGGATTTTTTAGACGATTGGGTCAGAATCTTGTTATTTAAACAGTAGTTGAATATTGTATTTGTGGTTTTTTAGAATGAATGAATGAATGAGAAGAGTTGTGATCTCTTACCTGAGCTTTGAAATTGAATTGATAACTGATTATCAAATTCTAGATATATATCCAAATGGAAAAAGAGAAGTGGATAGTGATTATCTAAAGATGACAAAGGGAGAACAGAGGTACTCAGTGACTTTAATACATGCTTTATATTTAGAAGGCCTGAGTTTGATCCTCAGCACTGCATGGATCCTCCACCCCAGCATTTCTGGGTGTTTTCCTCAACAAACAAAAATCCCTCAAAATATGATAAAAGCTGAGAACTCTCAGGGGTACAGAATTTAATTACCTAAGACTTGTAGCCATAATTTGTTTCGTTAGACTTTGCTATGGGGGTTTGGAAGCACTGTCTTGAAGTATAACCAGAGATTCTTTTTTATTTTTTAATATAAAATCTTTATTTAAGCACCATGATTACAACCATGATTGTAGTTGGGTGTCAGTAATAAACAGAATATTTCCCTTTCATCAGTGCAACATTCCCACCACCAATGCACCCCTCCCTCCTTCCCACACCCTGCCTGTATTTGACACAGGCATTCTAATTCTCTCACTCACAAAGATTGTCATGATAGTTGTTAGTGTAGTTATTTCCCTAACTGCACTCACTGCTCTTTGTGGTGAGCTTCATATTGTGAGCTGGTCCTTCTGGCCCTCATCTCTATTGTCTCTGGGCATTATTACAATAATGTTCTTAATTTTTCTTAAAACGCATAGATGAGTGAGACTATTCTGTGTCTACCTCTCTCCCTCTGACTTATTTCACTCAGCATAATAGATTCCATGTCCATCCACATATAGGAAAATTTCATGACTTCATCTTTCCTGATGGCTGCATAATATTCAATTGTGTATATGTACCACAATTTCTTAGCCATTCATCTGTAGAAGGGCATTTTGGTTGTTTCCAGATTCTGGCGATAGTAAATAGTGCTGCAATGAATATAGGTGTGAGGAAGGGATTTTTAAATTGTATTTTTGTGTTCCTAGGGAGTTTTTTTGGTGTGTGTGTTCCCTAGGAGTGGTATAGCTGAATCATATGGGAGCTCAATTTCCAGTTTTTGGAGAAATCTCCATATTGTTTTCCAAAAAGGTTGGATTAGATGGCCTTCCCACCAGCAGTGAATAAGAGTTCCTTTCTCTCCACATCCCTGCCAGCACTGATTGTTCTTGTTCTTTGTGAAGTGTGCCAGTCCTAACCAGAGATTCTTAGGAATTATGATGTATCAATACTTCAGACATTTTTTTCAGCCCCCCCCCCACTTCAGTCCTTTTTTTGTGTGGTTTTTGGGCCACACCTGGTGGCGCTCAGAGGTTATTCCTGGGTCTGTGCTCAGAAATCACTCCTGGGAGTTTTGGGGTACCACATGGAATGCCAGGGATTGAAACCTGGTGGGCCGCATGCAAGGCAAACACCCTATACACTGTGCAATTGCTTTGGCCCTACTTCAGACATTCTGATAACATCTGGGATGGTTCATTTAGTGCTTCCAGTGTGCCATGAATTGAACTAAAGTTTAATTTTGAGTCCTTATAAAAACCTCCATTTTGCGCAAGAATGATAGTACAGTGGGTAGGACCTTTGCATTGCATGCAACTGACCTGGGTTCAATCCCCCGGTATTCCAAATGGTCTTGTGAGCTTGCAGGAGTGATTTCTGAGCGCAGATCCAGAAGTAACACAAGTGCTGCCAGGTGTGGTTCAGTCCCACCCTCCAAAAAAACCCCAACTCCCCAAACCTCCATTTTACAGATAAGACATGGAAAAGGAAAGCAATTTAAATAATTTCATTCTTGAAATTTATAGTCATGCAGACCATGAAATATACTGTCAGTTCCAGGGCTGGCCTTTGAACTCAGGTCTGACTCCAAAGCTCAAAATAGACCTCCCATTATGTTTGAGTATTTCTGCTAACTCTTAAGAGTAATTTTTTGAGGTTCTAGGGATTGGATTTGTGGATGTAAGGGATGCACTATGCCAGTGGGCCACATCACTAGCACATTTTGGTAAAACTTAGTTGCAAAATTTTAGCATGTACTTTTTTTTCTACCCACTAAGCTTTTCCCTTGTACTTACTACAATTTCTATGTAAATTTAGAGTTGGTAGCAGTTCCTAGTTCTTTGGGTTTGACTTAACTTGCTTTCTTTATATTAATTCATATGGCTATATAAGCTCTCATTAAATCCTGGATTGGGAAAATTTCATAAATTTGTTGTGTTATATTAATTTTTTGGGCCATATATGTTAGCGATCAAGGCTTACTCTTAGCTCTCTGGTCTGGGATCACTCCTGGAGATGCTCAGGGACCATATGAAGTGTTAGGGATTAAACCCAGGTCAGTTACATGCAAGGCAGTTGTCTTACCTACTGTATTATATTGCTGGCCCCTTATATTTATTTTGGTTTTGGGGTCACACCCAGCAGCACTCAGGGGTTACTCCTGGCTCTACGCTCAGAAATAGCTCTTGGCAGGCTTGGAGGAGCATATTGGATGCCAGGATTCGAATCACTGTCCTTCTGCATGCAAGGCAAATGCCCTACCTCCATACTATCTCTCCAGCCTCATGCCCCTTACATTTTTAAAATGATTGATCATATAGCCTTTATTAGGTGCTTAAGACACAGGTGTACTTTACTACTTAGGTATTATATGTGGTAGAAGGGTATGACACTGACTTTATTTCTTTGTTTAATAAATATTTCTGAATTTGTTCTCTTTTCATCTCACTGAAGAAAGAATCTCCCTTCAAGAAATGTGTCTCCAAGATAGTCTCACTCATCTATAGGTTTTAAGAAAAATTAAAGACATTACTGTAATAAGGCCCAGAGACAATAGAATTAAGGGTTGGAAGGCCAGAAGGACTGGCTCACTATTTGAGGCTCACCACAAAGAGTGGTAAACGCTATTAGGGAAATAACTACATTAACAACTAGCATGACAATGTTAAAGAATGAGAGAAGTAGAATGCCTATCATGAATACAGGCAGGGGCGGGGGAGGAGAGGGCATTGGTGGTGGGAATGTTAAACTGGTAAAGGGGGGTATTCTGTTTATGACTGAAACCCAACTACAGACATGCTTGTAATCATGGTGCTTAAATAAAGATTTATATATCAAAAATGTATCTGGAGAAGTGTCATGGTGACATCACATGATGTGTATGGAACTTTTCAAGTGTCACTTGTCCTCTCTTGAACAAAGCTTGAAGTTGGATTATTTCTCAACTTTTTCTTGACTTTGTGTAGATCACTGCCAAAGGCTTCTATATTCTATACAGTTCTGTCTTCATATGATTTGTAGGTAGGAGCTGGAAGATTATTTTAGTATATCTAGCTGCTTCCTTGAATGGCTCAGCACTGTGATAGCAGCCTGTTGTTCTGTGGGAGATAAGGAAAGAATAGAATTTTTGGAAATCAAGCCAGAGTGGTGGCACAAGGGGTAAAGACGTCTACCTTGCCCACGCTAGCCTAGAATGGACTGTGGTTCGATCCCCTGGCATCCCATTTGGTCCCCCAAGCCAGGAGCAATTTTTTGAGTGCATAGCCAGGAGTAACCCCTGAGCATCACTGAGTGTGGCCCAAAAACTGAAAAAAAAAAAAGAATTTTTGTGAATCAAGGAAGAAGTCTACATACAAAATGTCAGTTGGTAGTTTAGTTGTCTTGGAAGAATCTACTTAGCCTCTTTTGTTTTTGTTTTTATTCTGGTGACTTTTGTAAGACCTACTAGTTAAAGATCAGTTGTTAGGGGGAATCACAGAATTTCTAATAAACTCTGGTGGAAACCTAAAATCACATGACACTGAAGAGCTTTTTTCCTTGTAGGATTATTTGTCCCCTGTTTTATTGAGAGATCATTGGTAAGTTTGAGACATATAGTATTGATTTGATTTGATGCCTTATTTTTTGCAGGATTCTAAGGCTATTCTCTCTAAAGTTTTATTTATTTTGATTTTTGTTTTTGGGCCATACCTGGTGACACTCAGGGGTTACTCCTGGATCTGTGCTCAGAAATCACTCCTGGTAGGCTTGAGGAACCATATGGGATGCCAAGGATTGAACCTGGGTCAGCTGCATGCAAGGCAAATGTCCTATCGACTGTGTTCTCACTCCAGTGCCTATAATGCTTTATTTTCAAAAGTTGATTCTTGTACATGCACAAAATTCAAAAGATACTAAAAAAGATAATAAAAGGTCAAATAAAAGGTATTCCTTCCCTCTTCCCCTTCTTTTTTTTTCGGGTCACACCCGTTTGATGCTCAGGGGTTACTCCTGGCTAAGCGCTCAGACCGCGATCTTTCCTTGGCTAGTGCTTGCAAGGCAGACAACCTTACCTCTAGCACCATCTCGCCGGCCCATCCCCTCATCTTCCCCTTCTAAGGCAGTGGTTTTCTTACTAGTGATGACCTGCAATTGTAAAAATGTTAAAAATAAAAAAATAACAGTAATTTCTTAAAAGAAACCACCATTTCTAGTTTCTTGCTTTAAATTTATTTTTAGTCCACAACAGGTGGCGCCCAAGGGTTGCTCTTGGCTCTGCACTCAGAAATCACTTCTGGCAGGCTTGGGGAATCATATTGAGTGCTGGGGATGGAAGACAGGTCGGCTGCGTGCAAGTCAAATGCCCTACCTGCTGTGCTACCACTCTGGCCCCTGGATTTTAATTATTTTGTGTAGGGATTATTAATGGCTTTTACTCAGGGATCAATCCTGGCAGGGCTCTGAGGACCATATTTAGTTCCTGGGATAAAAACTAGATCAGGTACATGCAAGGCAAGTACCTTATCCACTATTCTATCTCTCTGACTCCCACCTTGATGTGCTATGGGCTTATTCCTGGCAGTTTGAGGGATTATTTTGGGCTACTGGGGATTGAACCTTATGTGCAATGCAAATTCTCTAACTGCTGTAATATTTCTCTGGTCCCTTGTTTTTGTTTTGAAGGTCACATCTGGTGGTCTCAGGCTTAATTTTGACTATGCACTCAGGGATCACTCCTAGTAGGGTTCAGGGAGCCATATAGTATGATAGGGATTAGACCCAGCTTGGCTACATGCAAGGCAAGTGCCATACTCTTTTTTTTTTTGGTTTTTGGGCCACACCCAGTGACACTCAGGGGTTACTCCTGGCTGTGTGCTCGGGGGACCATATGGGACACCAGGGGATCAAAGAGGTCCTCCTAGGTCAGCCACATGTAAGGCAAATGCCCTACTGCTGCACCAGCACTCTGTGACATACTCTTAGTATTACCTCTCCCCCTCAAGTTTCTTACTTTTTATTTCTCTTTAGATTTAGTTCATACATTTTTACTTTATATCATCTTCCTCCACATTAGCCCATTGATTTTCCTTGGACTAATGATACTGGGTAGAGTTGTAACTGATAAAAGTTGGCTTATAAGTTGTTGGGTTTTTTTTGATGACGTATACCTATAATTGTGTGTTGAGAAGACAATTTCTAGACTTGAGAACTACAAAGCAAATGTAGTGAGGATTGTATATGCTAAGACTTGAACTCAGGGATTTTACACATGGAGGAGATGCTTTACCACGGAGTCACACTCCCAGTGTCAAGTTTAAAATGTGAAAATATGCACATGATAAACTCAAATTATATAATCAAAAATCTTATCCTGGGACTGGAGCATTAGCACTGTGGGTTGGGCATTTGTGTTGCACACCAGTGACCTGGGTTCCATCCCTAGCATGCCATGGGATCCCCTGAGCCTGTCAAGAGTGATTTCTGAGCACAGAGTCAGGAGTAACCCCTGAGCACTGCTGAGGGTGGCTTCCAAAAAACAAAAACAAAAAAGAAAACTCTTATTTCCAGTCCATTCCAGTCATATTTGAATTATTTATTTATTTGGTTGTTGGTTTTTTGGCCACACCCGGAAACGCTCAGGGGTTACTCTTGGCTATGCGCTCAGAAATCGCTCCTGGCTTGGGGGGCGAATATGGGATGCCAGGGGATCGAATCGTGGTCCATCCTAGGCTAGCGCAGGCAAGGCAGACGTCTTATCGCTCCGCGATAAGCTCCACTCTGGCCCATCTTTGAATTTTTTAGTCATTATTAACAGTACCTAGTCATGAATATAAAATTATACCCTTATATATCTTTTTAAACCAAAGAAAAAAAGCTATATTTATTGTTTTATATCTTTTTTTAAAAAGAAAATAGAGATCTCCCTTGTGGCACTTGGGAGCCTGCAGAACTATACCTGGTACTGGGGAGCAGGCTAGTATTCAGTGTAAGGGACTGAACTTGTGGCCTTGTGAATACAAAACATACATTCCACCCTTTTGAGTTACTTCCTTAGCCCACAGTTAAGTACTTGACTTTAATGTTTGCTATATTTTTATATTGGCACAAATATTCCATGTTTTTCATGGTTGTGTGGTACACGGTTTCATGTTTGTTTAGGTTGTATGGTATAGCATATGATAATTTATTTAGTTAGTTTTCTATTGGTAGAAATTTATTATTACAAATAATTAAAATGCAATGAAAACCCTGTTTAAGTATTTTTGTGCAACTGCAAGTTTTTTGTAGGATAAATTCTAAGTAACAAGTCTGAAAATTCTTTAATTAATTAATTAATTGGGGTTTTTTTTTTTGGTTTTTGGGCCACACCCAGCAGTGCTCAGGGATTATTCCTGACCCTGCACTCAGAAATTACTTCTGGCAGGCTTGGGGAACCATGTGGGATACTGGGGATCAAACCCGGGTTGGTTATGTGCAAGGCAAATTCCCTACCCGTTGTCTATTGCTCCAGCTCCACAAGTAGCACACTTTTATTCACCAGTTTAGAAGATTGGATGTGGTATGGAATGATATTCATCCAGGTATTTTCAAAGTATTATAAAGGCATTGCCCATAGGAGCTAATATGGTTATAACAGGTAGCTCCCTTAGACTGAATATTATGTCTTATTCTTTCTTCCCTACAGACAAATCTACCTATCTTCAAGCTAAAGGAGTCATGTGTACGGCGACGCTATAGTGATTTTGAGTGGCTCAAAAATGAGCTGGAGCGTGACAGTAAGGTATAGCTCCCTTTTCTGTGTGGAACCCTTGGAGATGATCTCGGTAGTCTGAGAGGACATAAGATAAATCTACAAAATCTTGGGGGCTAGAGCTATAGTACAGTGGGTAGGGCATTTGCCTTGAATGCTGTAAATCTGGGTGTGATCCTTGATATCCCATATGATCCCTTGAGCACTATCAGGGGTGATTGCTGAGTACAGAGCCAGCAGTAAACTCTGGGGGGTCAGAGCCATGGTGCAAGCCTTAAGGCGTCTGCCTTGCGTGCGCTAGCCTAGGACGGACTGCGGTTCGATCCTCCGGCATCCTATATGGTCCCCAAGCCAGGAGCAATTTCTGAGCGTATAGCCAGGAGTAACCCCTGAGCATCACCAGGGGTGGCCCAAAACAAAACAAAAAAAAAGAGGTAAGCTCTGAGCACAGCTGGGTATACTCCTCCCAACAAAACTACTCAAAATCTATAAAATCTTGAAGGCAGTGGAGAATTGAACACATTTTATGTAGCTAAACTCAGTTTATTGCATCTGGCTGATACCTGTTGGACCTGATTGGTGATACCCTTTGAAACTGAAACTGAAACTGAAAATTAGTTTATTAAACTTTCTATCTAGTAAAGTCTTAGCACTGTATTAAAAATGGAAGGTCTGGTATCAGGAAAGACCTATGTAAGTTCTTGGATGGTAGGGTTGTTAGAGGAAATTGAAGAATGTTTGGAGACTTTCCTTTGTGGGGACACTCTCAAGTAGTGCTCATGGGGCCTGACTTGTCCCAGTTTCGTTAAATCTAGTGATGCAGGGCTACTTGGACCCATTGATGCTGTGGGTTAGCAGGCCCATATCCTGCAGTACCAGTGAAGGAATGAGTGGTCTGGGGATTGAACTCAGAACCTTACACTTGCTGACATATGTGCCATCCCTTTGAACTATCTCTACATATCCTTATACCTTTATGCTGATATGATAAACCTTTCTTCTCACAAAAATAGAGCTGTATTAATTATTGACCCATGCCATCAGTTCTTATGGTCTTATGGTCAACACAAGATAGGATGAAACCTGTATTTATAAGTAAATAGGGTATACAGTACTTTACCAGTTTATTTGTTCTTTTTCTTCACTCATGTGGTTGATAATTTCTTTCCTATAGATTGTAGTACCACCACTACCTGGGAAAGCCTTGAAACGACAGCTCCCTTTTCGAGGAGACGAAGGCATCTTTGAGGAGTCCTTCATTGAAGAAAGGAGGCAGGGTCTTGAACAATTTATTAACAAGTAAGCCAAGTTTCTGGGGCCTTTTGCACTACTTGTGCTGATTTTCCTCTTTGGTAGTGATGTGGTAGGCTGATATGGATAGTAAAACTCGTTCCTTTTTAGAAGGATTCTGAACTTATTCCTCGGGGTCTGAGAAAATCCTGCATGTTAGATGTGTCTAGAAATTTCCCAACTTCTCTGCTCAGCCTCCAAAAAACTAGGGTTTGAGGTGGAGCACTTGCCTTGTACGTGGCTGACTCAGGTTCAGTATCCCCTTATATGGTCCCCTGAGCCCATCAGGAGTGATCCCTAAGTGTAAGCCAACAATCAGCACTGAGTGTCATTGGATAGCCTAAAAACAAAAATCAAACAAACACTAGGGCTGAAGAAATGCGTTGAGGCTGCCTTCTATTTATCTTGAAGTTTGGAGCTGATTTTGTGTTTCCTCTCCTGTTCCTCCCTCCAAGCCCCTGTGTATTTTTTCTGATACCTAGTACTACCAATAACTCTCTTGATCTTTTTATAGAATTGCTGGGCACCCATTGGCTCAGAACGAACGCTGTCTACACATGTTCCTACAGGAGGAGGCAATTGACAGAAACTATGTCCCCGGGAAGGTGCGCCAGTAGGAGGCCCTCTCACCGTTTGCCCTCTACTTTCCTGCTGAAATGACACTGATTTTTACACTAAGCCTCTCTTTCTCTTTGATCTGAAGTTGGCTGCCCATCCCCTGGCCAGATAGACTTTCTGGCATTGTGCTTCTTGATACCTGACTACACCGTAAACATTCTCCTAGGATCCTCTTCTCTGAGGAGAGGTGGGAAGCTACAGGCAGATGTCCTTTTAGGGGGGTGGGGGTAGGGGTGGGATATTGGACTGAAAGGTAATTTCTTGGGCATTTAATCCATGCCAGAGGGCTAACTTAGTGGGTTGATGTCTTGTGCTGATGAGGCACTTGAGTGCATACTGATGCTGCAAGTCCCGGGGATTTTTCTTACATTTAGATTTAACCAGGAACATTAAGCAGGGAACAACTCTGCCTTTCCTACCTGCATGTACTTTTTCCTTTTGGGGAAGGTGGTAGAGACCCAGAAGCTGTCCTTCTTTGCTCTAGTTTTGCTCCCAGTTTTCTCAACTATTAATTTTGTTGCTGTCTCCTCCCTATGGCTATAATCCTAGAATCAAAGCAGTCTGTTGTGAGGATCAAGTGTGTGGTTTTCTGGTTTCTGCTTCAGAGTCAGAAAAAAGTTATAGGGCAGTAGGGAAACTATGGTCTTCTAGTCTGTCCCCTTTCTGGTGCCCCATTCTGGCTTCCAAATTTTGCTCATCAGCAGGGAATGAGTATGGGCTTGCAGTTCTCCCTTCTCAAGTCATCACTACTTTAGGGATAGCTTTGCAGGTTTGGTGCTCTCTGCAGAGTGAGAGTAGATAATTTTCTAGGTACTTTCTAGTGGCAGGGGATCACCACACTCTTCTTTCCATTTTTCCTCTTCCCTGTGCCATTTAGTTGCTTTTGCCACAGAACAAAAGCATATTAGCAATTCACATAGTTTCTAACTTGTCCAAAGAACTTTGAGCTATTAGATGAGGCTCAGGGGCAAGTGTTTCTGCCTTCCCCAACTGGATCACAGGGTTACTGAACTGACTACACTTGTTTCACTTGGATCGCCAACATTCTTCTCAGAAGCTGAGCTAAAGTTAGCAACTAGGTATTCCAAATTTTAGAGTCAGGAGCAGCTTCTTAATGCTGGGCTGCTCTCTTGCATGTTGATGGGATGGGAGCAAGTTAGTTCTGATATCAGGTGAAAAGTGGGGATTCTTTGCTTAGATTCCCTATTACTTTAAGATTGGAGATCTCTAAACATGCCCTGGGAAAAAGGATTGCCCACACTGAGAAGAACCTGTTGGAGAGACTAAAATTGGATTTTCATAGAATTTTGACTTCATCTAAATGTTGCATTTCCTGAAACAGATCGGTTTCAGATCTCCAGTTGCTGAGCCTGTGCAAGAGAGGCTCTTTTCCCTTTTCTATGTCCACAATGTTGGTATAGTTGCTGCCTTTTTTATTTGTATCTTCTGTTACTGATTTTTCATAGGTTTCTTCTTTGTGCACAGATTCTGAGAGCCCGAGTCCCCATTTCTGCTGTATATATATCCTACTTTGGGGGCTTTTATTTGGCAAACTGTTCATTCTTCTGTCAGACAATATCATATTCAACTCTGTTCATATTAAACCACTGTGAAATAAGTCTCTTGTTTGCCTCCTTCAGTTCATTTATTAATTTTTAGAATCTATGATTTGCTGGGTAATGGGCAGAAATCATACAGTGTTTTTTTTTTAATTTTTTAAATTTTAATTATGACAACAAAGATGCAAAGAAAGAGGACAGGGTAAAGTTACAGTGGAAGCCCAATCACCCATAAACAGAATTCTCGGTAGTCCCATCGATGATATCCCAGCCTTGAACTTTCAGCCAAAGAAAATTAAGAAAAACAAAACTGAACCCATGTACAATACAATTACTGTCCCTCAAATCCCCAGTTGTAGTACATACTATTTCTTAGCAGCACACAATATAATCTAAAGACATTAGACTTATGTAACTCCTTAAACATTGAGGGCAAAGTACATTTCTCTAGTTCCATGCACATGCTTACTAGTTTAAGTTAACCTCAAAAGTTTTAGTGGGTTGTTTTTCTTAAGGATTGGAGTCAAGGGAACATAGTAAAAAACGGTATTAAAGTGGCATTTGTTTGCATAGGCCCACCAAAACATAAGGGACATGGAAAGACAAATTATGGTCTAGGGGCTGGAGAGATAGCATGGAGGTAAAGCGTTTGCCTTTCATGCAAGAGGTCATCGGTTCGAATCCCAGCGTCCCATATGGTCCCCCATGCCTGCCAGGAGCAATTTCTGAGCATGGAGCCAGGAGTAACCCCTGAGCACTGCCGGGTGTGACCCAAAAACCACAAAAAAAAATTATGGTCTAAATACAAGGAGACCCTACCCCTGAAGTTTCCTGGCACAGGACTGACTCTAGGCTCCAGGCAAACTAGTTTGTCCAATTCAAGTCATCGTCTGTAGTGGCAATACACCTCCATTCCTCACGTAGTCTCTGTTGTTGGTATCATGCTTCTGTATTAAAGATCCTGGAGTCTGCATATCCCATATTGCAGTCAGGATGGTGCAGAGCATCCTCTCGTTTCACCTCACACTTAAGGGGCACTAGAGAGAACCATGTCCTGTAGAGCAGGTCATTGTTGTTGTCAAGTCTTCTCAGTGTAAACGGAAGTCTCTTTTAGGAGGCATACAGTGTTTTTAATTAATAAGTTTTTCACTTAAAAATGTAAAATGGGGGCCGGGTAGGTGGCGCTGGAGGTAAGGTGACTGCCTTGCAAGCGCTAGCCAAGGAAGGACCGCGGTTCGATCCCCCGGCGTCCCATATGGTCCCCCCAAGCCAGGGGCGATTTCTGAGCACATAGCCAGGAGTAACCCCTGAGCGTCAAACGGGTGTGGCCCAAAAACCAAAAAAAAAAAAAAAAAAAAAAAAAAAAAAAAAAAAAAAAAAAAAAAAATGTAAAATGGGGGCCAGAGCGATAGCACAGCGGTAGGACATTTGCCTTGTATGCAGCCAACACAGGATGGATGGTGGTTCAAATCCCGGGATCCCATATGGTCCCCGAGTCTTCCAGGAGCGATATCTGAGCGCAGAGCCAAGAGTAACCCCTGAGTGATGCCGGGTGTGACCCCCCAAAAAAGAAAAAAAATGTAAAATGGGGCCTTAGAGATATGATGGGGGTAAGGTGCTTGTTGTGCAGGCAGCCAAACCAGATTTGGTCCTTAGTACCATGGTATGTCCCACTGACCTTTCCTGGGAGTTATCCCTGAATATAGCCAGGAGTAAGGCCTGCACACACTGTTGGGTGGGGTACCAAAAATAATAAAAATTTAGGGGACCAAAGCAGTAGCACAATAGTTAGGGTGATTTTCTTACACATGGCCAGCCAGAGTTCAATCCCTAGCATCCCTATATGTCCCCTTGAGCCTGCCAGAAGTAATTTCTGAAAGCAGAACCTGGAGTAATGCCTGAGCACCACTGGGTGTGGCCCAAAATCTAAAAAAAAAAAAAGAAGATTCCTAGGACTCCTAGCTGCCTGTAGCAGTATTTACCTATCCTTAAAACTTACAACCGATTTTGTTTCAGAGGTAATGTATAGTTATTTGCAGGAAGTAGCCATTAGAGGCTCAGTATCTACATGTGGTTTGGGTCAGAGTTAGTAGATTTGGTTTTTAGGTTTGTGGATTTGTGCTAAGTTGGTGGAATATATTTATAGTTTGTGTATGCACATGCTATATATGTACATAAACGTGTGGGCAAGGGTTTATTCAATAACACCACCTACAAACACTTTCTCTTTCATGGAATTTTTTACCTCAGTTGAGGCATTTTCCCATTTTCAAATATATTTGATGCACGTAGAAAGGTGGGTGAACTCAAGTTGGGCTAGATATTTTCATCTGACCACTTTGTTCTGAAATGGCTTCCTACACAAAGTGGGTTTTGAGAAAGGATTGGAATGAGGAAGGGGGAGTTGTGTCACTTGGAGAGGCAATACTAGTTTCAATTTTACAGCTAAATATGGAAAAAAAAATCACAGAAGGTGATTTAATCAAAATATAAATTAGTGTGACTTTATAAAACAAACAGGTCTAAGAAGAGTAGGCTGAATTGAGGAATTTAAGAGCTTTTCATAGTTCAAGAATTAGAAGGCAAAAGATATCTGAGGGACTATAGATATCTGAGGGAAGAGTAGCTGTTTCTGTGGAATAAGAAAAAGTTAATAGAAATGTAACATTCATGGAAAACCTTGTTAGAGAATGGATTAGAGACTAGAGGAAGCTATATAATAAAATGTCAACATAATTTTGGGCAATTACATTCATTTAATAAGTACTATTATTAGCCTTTAGTGTGCCCAGCCTTATGCTAAAATCTGGGAGTGGTATGATAATCATGCAAATAAAATACATTATTTTGGAGGGAGTACTAGGTATTGAATCCAGTCCCTTTCACGTGAAGTGTGTGCTCCACGGAGACATATGCCTGGCCCCCTAAAATAAAATATTACCTGGGCAGAGAGAATGCTCATGATATAAAGTGTGATTCCATGTTTGTGATCTCTGATACTGCCTTCGTGTACAGGGCCCAGTCCAATACCTCTGCTGTTTGGAACCCCTGGGATAGCCGGTCCACCAAAACTAGGTGTATGTGAGCACAACTAATGTATGTGATGGTTTGTGAGCAGCACAACTGAAGAAGTGGCCATTTTAGCAAGCATGTGACTCCAGGTGAACACGTGTGAGTAGCATAGTGTTTCTCAGTGAGCACCATCATCAAAACGTGTATGAGCACCAGTACTAAAGGAGTTCCAAGCCCAGGAGAGCGCACATCTAAGCACCAAAACTACAAATGAACTATGCAAACACCAAAGTCAAGTATGTATAATTTATTTATTGCAACAGTAGCAACTGTGTACATATGCATTTGTGTGTACATATATATAATGTTTTGTTTCGTTTCGTTTGACGCTCAGGGGTTACTCCTGGCTATGCGCTCAGAAATCATTCCTGGCTTGGGGGGACCATATGGGACGCCATGGGATCGAACCTTTACTCATAGTACAGAAATAGCTTAGCTTCACACTGGGATCTTGGGTGATAGAGGTTAGCTAAACATTTGTATATAATTGCTAGCATTCCAAAGAATTTTACATTCCAGAAATGCCTGATCTACCCTCTGACCCATTCTCTTAGATGAATAATTGAGCTAGCTAAGGTCAGAGAGGTGGATAACATTTAAACTTGGAATTTCTGTTTGATGAGATATCCTGGGTGAAAGAATTCTGTGTTGAAATATATGCTGTAATAATTGAAATAAAATTGCTTTTTGCTGTGAAAGTGTAGATCTTCAGAAAATGGATATTTATTTTATCCTTAAGGGCTATTGAGCCACTTTGGTCATAGAGAAAGTAATAGTTCTAATTTTTTTTCCTCACTGGGCTCTTTTTATTTTAAATCTCTCTGAGGTCCTTAACATGTCATTAAGTTAGAGTGAAAAATTGGTACTATTTAATTATAGCCTGAAGGTTAGGTAGTTATTAGTCCATTTATACATCACAGTATTCTAGTTTACTTTTAAATTTTGAACACTGACTTTTTTTTTAGCTGTGGTTATCTGCCACTACCCCATCCTCCACATATCGGGGTTTTTTTTTTGCCTTATTTTCTTTCTTCAATTTGTCATCTATTCCTTTGAGAACAGAAAACAACCCTAACAAAATAGACATATTTAGGGTTAATTATTTACATTACAAAAAGGATTCTTAAAATCATGGCAGGGGTCCTTTAAATGGGTGCTTCCTATGGTGGTTTTAAGTATTAGTACTTAGAATATAGTAAATACTTAAGTATTAGTATTAGTATATAGTACTGTTACTTGACACAGAAACAAGAGACAGGAGTAAGAGGCATTGCCAGTCAGACTGAGTAAAACAATAGTTGTAAAATTCATAAAGATTTTCCTTTTTTTTTTTTTTTTTGGTTTTTGGGCCACACCCGGCGTTGCTCAGGGTTACTCCTGGCTGTCTGCTCAGAAATAGCTCCTGGCAGGCACGGGGGACCATATGGGACACCGGGACTCGAACCAACCACCTTTGGTCCTGGATCGGCTGCTTGCAAGGCAAACACCGCTGTGCTATCTCTCCGGGACCATTCATAAAGATTTTCTCATGTCATCAGAATGAAGACTTCTAGATGATTTGAAAAGTAAAGTACTTGGGTTCTGGAGCAGACTATGTCATTAGTTGGCTAGAACATCTGAAGCAATTTGCTTCATCATCACTTTGAGCCCCTCTTTTCTGTTTTGTTTTGTGTGGCTACATCCAGTGAGGCTCAGGGGTTGTTCCAGGTGCAGTGATTTGGGGGGGGTGTGGTCACTCCTGGAAATGCTTAGGGAAGTATGCTTTCCTGTGATTCAAACGTAGGACTCTTGTATGTAAAGCATGTGTTTACTCCTTTGACCTATTTCCTCCATCCCATTTTTGTTTTTAATGGGGGATACATCTGGCTGTGTTCAGGGTTTACTCCTGGCTCTGCCCAAAGATTACCCCTGGTTGTTCTCAGTGCTACCAGGAATGGAGCTTGGATCAACACAAGGCAACTTTATCTGTTTTACTACTTTCTCTGGTATCCAGTATTTGTTTGGGATCACACCTTGCCTTCAAGGACTACTCAGTGGTGCTCCTTTGAACCATGTCCCTGTAAACCCATTTTCTCAATGATAAAAGTGGGGAATTTGACTAAATATTACCTGAGTTATTTTAAATTCTAATTGTTTTGATTTTCCATCCTTGTCAGTTGAGTAAATTTTGGAGGTGATGCCACTAAAAAGACACAAGTAAACTTTTTGTTTGTTTTGGGCCACACCCATTAATGCTCAGGGTTTATTCCTGATCCTCAGGGATCACTCCTGGTGGGCTCAGAAGATCATATAGGATCCCAGGGATAAAACCTGGGTTGGCCACATGCAAGATAAGCAGTTTACACACTGAAACTATTGCTTTGACCCTAATAAAAGCAAAATTTTTACCCCTGTGATGGAGTTTACTGAAGAGTTCTGTTTTCTTTCTCCAGAAGAATGAGTCTTATAGCTGAAATTTAAAAATAAACATCAACTCATACTTATATGGAATTATTCTTATTTGAAATATATAAATTAAAATTTAATTGTCCTGATATAAAAATTCCTTATTTATTTATATTTATTTATTTTATTTGGGGGGGGTTGGGGAGTCACACCTGGCAGTGCTCAGGGGTTACTCCTGGCTCTATTCTCAGAAATTGCTCTGACAGGCTTGGGGGACCATATGGTATGCCGGGATTCGAATCACCTTCCTTCTGCATGCAAGGCAAACGCCTTACCTCAATGCTATTTCTCTGGTCCCTTAAAAATGCCTTTTTATTAATAGTTTTTGGAGAGGGGTTTTGTGGTGCTCAAGGACTATTCATGTCTCAGTACCAGGAATCACATCCAGGCCTCTTGCATGCAAAACTTGTACTTTTGCTGTTTCAGCTATCTCCCTGGCCCTTGTTAACATTTTACATTGTGTTCAAATTAAAAGGTGTTTAATGTTAGCTTACAATAGTCAAATCACAAATGTGTAAAAAGTGAAAAATTTCTAAGCTGGGGAGATAGTACAGCAGGTATGGAACTTGGCTTGTATGTGGCCAACCCAAGGTCCACCAAGTACTGCCAGGAGCCATTCTTGGGCATCTCCAGCAAAACAAAACAAAAACAGTGAAATGTCCTGATTTCTTTTCTCCTTATTCATTTTTTCAAGTATAACCTAATTTTGCATGTGTCTTATATGGCCTTTTTTCTCTACACAAATATGCATAATGTATACATTCATACCATCATATATGTATGGCAGTGCTTGGGGACCATATGTGGTGCTGTTAATTAAACTAAGGTTGGCTGCAAGCAAGGCAAGCTCCCTACACCTGTACTATCTTTCTGGCCTCTGCATATTTTCTTTAAACAAAGAGATATATTATGTGTTATATAGGTTTTTAAAAAAATATTTTGGAAAAAAAATATTTTGGACCATCCCTAGCAGTGCTCAGGAATTACTCCTGGTGGTACTCAAAGGACCATAATAATTTGTTAGGGATTAAAACTTGGTCAGCCATATGCAAGGAAAGTGTTCCCTTTGCTATATGTTATGTGCTTTGCAATTTAACTTTGTTTTGGTTTTTGAGCCACATCTCATGCTGTTCAGAGTTAACTACTGGTTCTACTCTCAGGGATCATTCCTGGTGGGACTCTGAGGAATATATGGGGTATATGAGGTGTCACCCCACCCCCATTATTCCTGTAACCTTACCTGCTAATAAGACCTGCTCATTTCTGGTAAGGGTCTTTGGTAGGTAACAAAAGGGAGGAGGGGATTGAGAGGATTTGGAAGATGGATGGAGAAAGAAGCAGCAAGAGGAGGAGATGGCTGAAAAGGGTAGAATGCAGGGCCAATAATGAAAGGTTTAGAGGCCACACATGTGGTGGCTAGGGCCGTGAATAAAGCTGATATTTTCTGAAGCCTGACTGCGTGTGAGTTTTCTACCTGCCGCTATCCTGAAACTTGCAGACCCACCAGCTGGAGGGAGTTGGAGACACGTGGCCTGGGTTGGAAGAGAAAGGCCCCTCCATCACATCCACCACCATCCAGCCCAATTCAAGGGCTATTATTCTACATGGGGTGCTGGGGGTTGAACCCAGGTTAATTGTGTGCAAGGAAAATGCTCTACCCACTATACATATTATCATTCTGGCCTAATAACTTACTTTTCTTTTTTTTTTTGGTTTTTGGGCCACACCCGGCGGTACTCAGGGGTTACTCCTGGCTGTCTGCTCAGAAATAGCTCCTGGCAGGCACGGGGGACCATATGGGACACCGGGATTCGAACCAACCACCTTAGGTCCTGGATCGGCTGCTTGCAAGGCAAACGCCGCTATGCTATCTCTCCGGGCCCCTAATAACTTACTTTTATACTTTGAAATGTATAAGGGACTTCTCACAGAACTTGGAAATAAAAATAATGGTATATTTCTTAGTATGGATGTATCACTCTATATGTGTATATGCAATACACAATTTTTTTGGGGGGGGGCCACACTCGGTGGTGCTCAGAGGTTACTCCTGGCTATCTGCTCAGAAGTAATTCCTGGCAGGCACGGGGGACCATATGGGACTCCAGGATTCGAACCAACGATCTTGGGTCCTGGATCGGCTGCTTGCAAGGCAAAACCGCTGTGCTATCTCTCCGGCCCCATAATACACATTTGTTTTGGTGCCACACCTGGTGGTTCTAGGGGTGATTCCTGGCTCTGCACTCAAGAATAACTCCTGATGATGCTCAGGGATCGTATGTGTTACTGGGGATTGAACCCAGGTGGGTCACATACAAGGCATACTCCCTACTTGTTATGCTATTGCTACAGCTCCATATAAATCCTTTTTATATTCTTGAATCCTCATTTAAAATATTATTTTTGGTTTTTGAACCATATCAGCAGTGCTCAGGGGGTATGTGGTTCAGGAGATGGAACTTGGGCCTCCTGCATGTGAAGCATGTATTTAGCTTATGGAGCTACATCCTATATTTCTCTAGTGTTGGTTTAGGTACCACTCTCTCTAGGAAACTTTCTGGGAACCTTCAACTCTGGCATATGTGACTCTGATTCCCACTGCCCTCAAACGCTACTAGCAGATATCACATTCTATTTCAATAGCTTCATACTTACTTCCATTTTATCCTGACAGCCCCCCTATTTGACAGGAACTATATTTGTGTTGCCTAACTTTGTTTCTGTCCCCATCTCAGTACCTGTTGTATCCTAGTTCTGGAGTATGTAGTCATCAGAAGGATTCAGCCTTAGCGTTGGAGTGATAGTACATGGGTAGGACACTTGCCTTGCATGTGGCCTATCAGAATTCGATCCTGTGCATCTCTTATGGTCCACTGAGCCTGCTAGAAGTAATTTCTGAGTGCAAAGCCGGGAATAATTAGTGAGCACAGCAGGGTGTGCCTTAAAATATCAAACCAAAAACAAAAAAGGTGGGCTAATATGTAAGATGTACAAGGTACTAACAGAACTTAACAAAAAAAAAACATCTAACCCCATCAAAAAATGGAGAGAAGAAATGAACAGACACTTCCTCAAAGAAGAAATACAAATGCTCAAAAGGCACATAAAAATGCTTCACATCACTAATCGTCAGGAAGATACAAATCAAAAACAATAATGAGATATCATCTCATGCCACAGAGACTGGCACACATCACAAAGAACAAGAACAACCAGTTCTGGTGGTGATGTGGAGAGAAAGGAACTCTCATTCACTGGTAGTGGGAATGCCTTCTAGTCCAGCCTTTATGGAAATCAATATGTAGTTTCCTCAAAAAACTGGAAATTGAGCTCCCATATGATCCAGCTATACCACTCTTAGGGATATACCCTAGAAACACAAACAATACAAAAATGCCTTCTGCACATCTATATTAATTTCAATAGCCAGACTTGGAAACAACCCAGTTGCCTGATAACAAATGAGTAGCTAAAGAAACTGGTACATATACGCAATGGAATACTATGCAGCCATCGGAAAAAATGAAGTCATGAAATTTTCCTGTATGCGGATGGACATGGAAACTATTAGGCTGAGTGAAATAAGTCAGAGGGAGGTAGATAGGCACAGGGTAGTCTCAATCATCTATGAGATTTAAGAAAAGTAAAAGACATTATTGTAATAATTCCCAGAGACAATAGAGATGAGGGCTGGAAGGACTGGCCCATGATATGAAGGTTACCACAAAGAGTGTGAGTGCAGTTAGAGAAATAACTACACTAACAACTATCATGACAATGATGAGAGGAATAGACTGCCTGTCTCTAATACAGACAGGTGATGGGGGAAGAGTGAGAAGGGGGCATTGGTGGTGGGAAGGTTGCACTGGTGAAGGTTTTTTTTTATAACTGAAACCCAACTACAAACATGTTTTAATCATTGTGCTTAAAGATATTAAAACAAACAAACAAAACAAAACAAGATTGAGTCTCGGAACACAAACATGTTCATCTTGGCATTTGATTCAGTATCTTTTGGCATTTTAGGTTCTCAGTATGTATCATTAACATAAAAAGAAGGAAAATGAAAGACAAATGAAATAGTGCCTGCATGTAAATACTTTCAAATATCCAAGCTACATGATTCTTAATTTCTCCATTGCCACATTATAATGCCAACTTTCTCATTCAAGGAGTAAACAATAGATGTTTGAAGCATCAATAATTATACTCACTGTGAACAAGAATATATATTTGGTTATTGCTCATACCCAGCAGCTCTCAGGTTACTCTGCACTCAGAAATTACTCCTAGCAGGCCCAGGGGACCATATGGGATATCATGGATTGAACCTTGGCTAACAGTGTGTAAAGCAAACACCCTATCCACTGTGCTAATATTACATCTCATACACGCACATTTTATATATATGTTTGGGTTACACCTTGTGATGTTTAGGGTTTCCTCCTGGCAATGCTTGGGGACCATATAGGATGCTGTTATTCATTGAGGGAGATTTGTCCTTGATCCTCCATCACCCACTTACAAATAATGCAATATATAGCCTTGCTGATATGTTTATTTTTGTCAGATTTTGAGAGATGAAACTGTTGTATTAAATGTAATGTGCATTTTACATTGTATTATTATTTTTAAATTTTATTTTTTAGCTATATCTAGCAGTGCTCAAATGTTACTCCTAATGTTGCTCCAAATGTTATTTCTGGAGTAATGAATCACTCTTGGTGGGCTCAGGAAACCATATAGTATCCTGGGATTAAACCCAGGTCAGCCATATGCAAGGTACATGCCCTATCTGCTGTTCAAATTTTGGACAGCATTTTATTTTATTTCCCCCAATATATATATGGTTTTTGGGTCACACCCGGCCACGCTCAGGGGTTATTCCTGGCTCTGCGCTCAGAAATCATATGGGATGCTGGGAATCAAACCAGGGTCCATCCTGTGTTGACTGAATGCAAGGCAAACACACTACCAGTGTACTGTCACTCTGACCCCTTTTACATATATATATATTTGTTGTTTGTTTTTTTTATGTTTTGGGGGGGTCGTAACAGGCAGAGCTAGGGGTTACTCCTGGCTCTATGCTCAGAAATCGCCCCTGGCAGGCACAGGGGACCATATGGGATGATGGGATTCGAACCACCGTCCTTCTGCATGAAAGGCAAACAAACGCCTTACCTCCATTCCATCTCTCCAGCCCCTTATATTTTTATAGATACTATTAAGTTGCATTTTTTTTGTTTTTTTGGGTCATACCCAGCAGTGCTCAGGGGTTAATCCTGGCTCCACGCTCAGAAATCACTCCTGGCAGGCTCGGGAGACCATATGGGATGCCGGGATTCGAACCATGACCTTCTGCATGAAAGGCAAACGCCTTACCTCCATGCTATCTCCCCGGCCCCCTAAGTTGCATTTTTAAAGAGTAGTGCTACAGCAGATAAGTCTGTTTCTTCACCAAAAGTAGAAATGCCTCTTTCCCCACAAAATTTCTTTGCCCAAAATAATAATAAAATTGATAGTTATCAAAACTATTCAGATAAAATGGTATTTCTCAGGTTTTTTGGGGGGGTCACACCTGGCAGCTCTCAGGGGTTACTCCTGGCTCCACGCTCAGAAATCACTCCTGGCAGGCTTGGTGGACCATATGGGATACCAGGATTCAAACCACCATCCTTCTGCATGCAATGCAAATGCCCTACCTCCATGCTTTCTCTTCGGCCCATATTTCTCAGTTTTAATTTACATTTCCTAGCACATTAATCATAATGATGACACTCTCAGGTTGTAAATAGTATATATATTTTATTCTAGTTTTTCTAAAAGCAGTGCTTATTGATAATTGAGAATCACTACCTTTCCTCATTGTTGATAAACCAATGCTTAACTAAAAACCAAATCTTAAATTTTTTCTAGGTTCCTTTTTACCTGACTTATGAAAAAATTATGCAATTAACTAGGTGTCAAAACAATATTTTCTGAGAATGCTTAGCATTTCCCTCAGGTTGATACTATTTGCATTCAAGTCCAGAGCAGTACTGACAACTCTACATACTCATCTGACCTAAAAGCCAAACTCCTTTGAAATTCAAGGAAATACTTTGACCCAGGTCACCTCCCCTTCAGATTGAACCTTCCTTTAGGTCTTTCTCCTAGATTTTAAACTTAGATTCCAGGTTGGGAAAGGACAAGGACAAGAGACTAGATTCAGGAGACTGAAATAGGAGCTAACCCAGGAGTCATCTATATTCAGATGACTGGAAAAGAAAGTCTGGGTTTTTCTGATAGATTGTTCACAAGTCTATCAGAAATAAGCTTGGAGTCTGTTTGGTGGTACTCAATAAGTTCATCAGCTAAGCGACCTTCGCCAACAAGGATTGAGGCAGGGAAGGAAAGAAAGCATTGTTGCCAGGTAAGCAACCCTCTCCACCAAGGACTGTAGTAGAAAAGGGAGTCTGGTGGTGCCCGGAAAGTGCCAGGTAAGTGATCAACTCCACCAATAATAAGGCAGAAAGGGGAGTCTGTTGGCACTGGAAAGCATCACCATCTAAGCAAACCCACCGGCGAGGACAGGGTCAGAGAAGCATGGCCATGGAGCAAACATAAGCGAATCCCATAATGACACATAGAAAATACCACACTGCAACAATGAAAATGGGGAAACAATGCAGGTCTCCACTATGCTTAGAGAATAAAGATCCTATCTTGTGATGACCTGAAAAGTACAAACAACCTATTTAGCCACTCAGATAAGGCGTGACTTAAAGAAGAAATATGGAGGATGTTCATAGAACTCAAAGAAACTATGGCACAAACTAAAAGAAACAAATAATAATAAGAAATGAAAGAATAAATAAAAACACTTCAAACTGAAATAACAGGACTGAAATGGTTGGTAGGCAAAATTAAAACCTCACTAGAAAGCCTCTTCAACAGAGTAAAAGAAGCTGAGGAGAAAATCATTGAGCTAGAAGATGAGATGCATAACAACTCCATATAACAGAAGAGGTGGGAAAGAGCCTTAAAACAAATGGTTAGGCAATTGAAAAAAATCCTCAAAGAATGTGAACAGACAAAAATAAAATTATTTGATAAACTGAACAAAAACAACATAAAAATCATTGGAATCCTGGAGACCCAGGAAGAAAATCCCTATGAAGAATCAACAGTCAAGGATTTGCAGAGAAACGCCTACAGCCAAAGAGTGCATGCAACCAAGTCCTGCATGCCCAAAGAGTACTAGCCAAAAGAGATCCAAAGCAAAGCACTCCAAGACACATCCTAGTCACTACAATGGATCCCACAGATAAGGATAGAATATTGAAAGCAGCAGATCAAAAAGGGAAATTGCATTCAAAAGAATATCTTTAAGATTTACAACAGATTTGTCAGAAGAAACCCTCAAGGCTCAAAAGCAGTGGTAGGATATAGTGACAAATGAAATGTATGCTTTGCCAAAAGTACTTTACATAGCCAGATGTACATTCAGGTTTGAAGGTAGGATACACAGCTTCATGGATAAATAACAGCTCAAAATTCTACAGATTCAAACCAGCCTTAAAAGATGAATTGAAGGGGTCGGTGAGGTGGCACTAGAGGTAAGGTGTCTGCCTTGCAAGCGCTAGCCAAGGAAGGACAGCGGTTCAATCCCCTGGTGTCCCATATGGTCCCCCCAAGCCAGGGGCAATTTCTGAGTGCTTAGCCAGGAGTAACCCCTGAGCATCAAGCGGGTGTGGCCGAAAAAAAAAAGATGAACTGAAAGGTCTACTTTAAGACAAGTCATACACACGAAATTCTTATAAAAAGATTACACTAAATTCCATGACAATTATTTCTCTCAATGTTTTTAATTGTCTTTATTTAAACACCGTGATTACAAATATGATTGTAGTTTTATGATAACAGTCATATAAAGAACACCCCCCTTCACCAGTGCAAGATTCCCACCACCAATTTCCCAGATCTCCCTCCTCCCCACCCCACCCACACCTGTACTCAAGACAGGCTTTCTATTTCCCTCATTCATTCATTCATTCACATTGTTATGATAGTTTTCAGTGTAGTTATTTCTCTAACTGCACTCATCACTCTATGTGTTGAGCTTCATGTCATGAGCTGCACCTACATGGGAAGATGGGGGGAAATAAGGGTTGGGACTGAGGCAGTAAAAGATTAGATATGAGCTTTGTAGGGCAGTATCAAGGTCAAAATACAAATTGGATATTATGCATATATAAAATATATGCATACAATACTATCAATAGGAGACCAAGGAGAAAAAATTTTCAGTGACTGTCCCAACATAAACCAACATAAACCAGTGCTAGAACGACCCATCCTCCTCTCAAAGCGCATTCCCATTACTGTAGGGAGAGGTAGGGGGGAAGCCTGATGACTTCTATAGAGCCCACCTGGACCAGCGCCCAGGGAAGGCCTGGAGTCAGGGGAAAAAGAGAGGGATGGATGGGGGCCTGCCAAGCATCCCAGCATTCCTCAGGCTAGGGAGAAGGCCTCCGGCATGGGGACTCCCAAAACCCATACCTGGGAAGAGCTGACCTCCAGAATCAAAAGGGAAACCAGAAGCCAGATATTTGCCCACCCTCCTCCTCGGGCACCTCCCCCCTGGAGTACAGAAGGAGGAGGGAAGCCTGAGGACACCTAAGAATCCACCTGAACCCACTTCTGGCCATCTGAGCTGGCACCCTGGGAGGGCCTGGAGTCCAGGGAAAAAAAGAGGGGGATGGCTGGGGGCCTGCCAAGCCTCCCAGCACTCCCCAGGCTAGGGAGAAAGCCTCCGGCATGGGGCCTCCACAAACCCCATACCTGGCACGAGCTGGCCTCCAGAATCACAGAGGAAACCGGAAGCCAGAGATCTGGTCGCCCTCCTCCCCATGCACCTCCCCCCTGGAGTATGGAGGTAGGGGGAAGCCTGAGGACCCCCAAAGAGTTCACTTGAACCCACTTCTGGCCATCTGAGCTGGCACCCAGGGAAGGCCTGGAGTCAGGGAAAAAAGACAAGGACAGCTGGGGGGCCTGCCAAGCCTCCCAGCACTCCCCAGGCTAGGGAGAGGGCCTCCGGCATGGGGCCTCCCCAAACCCCATACCTGGCAAGAGCTGGTCTTCAGACTCAAAGTATTTCTCTCAATGTTAGTGAACTAAATTCACCAGTTAAGAGACACAGAGTGGCAAAATGGATCAAAAAGCTGAATCCGAGAAACCCCACATGCCAGGAGTTTTGTCTGTCTTGCACTGGTGTGTGGTGGGCACTGGGTTGGACAGCTAGCCAAAGACCACCCGGACTGCCAACTAGTCCGGGAGGCCAGATTCCCCCACGCCAGAATGGTCTTCATGGCCAGATCTGGTGACCTGGGCTCTGGGGCTGGGATGGGGTGGAGGAAAACTCCTCCCCCTATGCATTCACAAACTGCAGAGGTGAGAGCTGGGCTCAGAGACCCCACATGCCAGGAGTTATGTCTGTCTTGCACTGGTATGTGATGGGCACTGGGTTGGACAACTAGCCAAAGACCCCCCCCCGAACTGCCAATTAGTCCAGGGGGCCAGAGTCCCCCATGCCAGAATGGTCTTCATGGCCAGATCTGGTAACCTGGGCCCTGGGGGCTGGGATGGGAGGGAGGAAAACTCCTCCCCCTCTGCATTCACAAACTGCAGAGGAGAGAGCTGGGCTTAGAGACCCCACATGCCAGGTGTTCTGGCCGTCTTGCACTGGTATGTGGTGGGCACTGGGTTGGACAGCTAGCCAAAGACCCCCCGGACTGCCAATTAGTCCAGGGGGCCAGAGTCCCCCATGCCAGAATGGTCTTCATGGCCAGATCTGGTAACCTGGGCCCTGGGGGCTGGGATGGGATGGAGGAAAACTCCTCCCCCTATGCATTCACAAACTGCAGTGGGAAGAGCTGGGCTCAGAGACCCCACATGCCAGTTCAGCTAGCCAAAGGAAAATTTCCTTATCCATAGCAGACCCCCTGCAGCAGTGTCTTTTCTTACTGATAACCATTTTCAAATACCCTTTTTAACATTGTCCAAAAATACTCTAATTCTTGACTACTTATAGGAAAGGAAATGGAATACCCTATATATGGAGGATAGCACTCAAATAGATCTCTGAATCAATATCTATTTGAACGTTACTTTCTATACAGTTGTGCAACCTCCCGTGGGAGACCCCCGACCCGCGGGGGTGTGGAAATGAAGGTTGCTAGTTATTAGTGGGTTCACCGGAGCAGAACCGACCTTTAAAGAAGAACTAGAGAAATTAGTAAGAGAAGCCTTCAAGACAACGCATGCTGTTCAAAAAGGGAAGTTTATTGTTGGGGGATCAGCTTTTAAGGGCTGAAACACGTCAGAAGGTGTTACAAGTTTTCCACCAATCACAGTTACAAGCATTCATTAGCATAAACTGGGGCAGGTAATAGGGAGGGGCAAAGAGGTAGACCTGAGCACGTTTTTCTAGAAGGCATAAGATTCAAACAGAGTTCTATAAATTATACTCAACAAGCATAAATAGAACCTCAGCTGTAATCTTAATAACGTTTTGCTAACACAAAGGCAAGTTGCTCTATATCTTTCTTTCTGGCTGGATGTATTGGGCTGCTTTGAATTACTTTATTTGTCTATTTCCTTTGTTCTCAAGGCATAGGCGCCTTTGGTCACGTGGGTGACCAGATTAGGAATTACTGAGGTGTCTTATGTTCTAGGTTTTATCAGCTAGGCTCCCCACAGTTCCCCCTTTACTGTAATAATAAAAGAAGAAGAGCAAAATGGGTGGAGTCGCCTGTCTTAGGTTATTTGGTGGGCTTCCAGTTCTGGACATGGCAACAAGAGACCAAATTAAAAGTTTTTGCGCGCAAAATATAAGGAATGCCATGTTTGCACCCAGACACTGGCACCAAACTATCCCTGTCATGGGCATCTCCACAGCCAGGAGCAGAGCAAGCAGGGGCGTTTAGCCAGATACTCAAAACTCCTTAAAGCTCAGAGGTATATCCAAGGCTTCAAGTCCTTCGGGGTGCATTTAAGAGAGCCACTGATATTGGACCTATACTGAACATTAGGGCAATCTCAGTAACCGGAGTTTTAACAAACTTGTGAGGCGACAGAATGCCTAGGGGCCAAAGGAAAAAATAGCAAAAAGCCAATGAAAGGACCGAATTAGGCAGCAGCTTAGACAGCCAGATGAGGTAGAGGACCAATTTTTATATCAGGACTCATCTTAATCCTTCTGTCTATTTCTATCCTCTAGAATTTCTTCCACAAGTCTAATGTTATCTCTAGCTAAGCCAAGTTTATTTTAAAAAGCAACATTTTACTCTAAGGATGACACAAATTTCCCCCTCCCTCAAAAAAATGTCAAATTTAAACCACGGCAGTTTTTCTGCTCTAATACTGCTAGGGATTCAACAGTTAAGTAGTGTAAACTTTTTTTAAGTTTGTAAACATTTTTAACAACAGTTATAAGGCATTAACAGATTCTAGAGTATGAACCAATGAATAAATTTTTGCGCTCACACCAGTAACACCCAGGCCTCTCAATAAGGCTGGGGTGAAGGCAATGTCTGTTTTTATACTGCAGTGGGAGAGACACAAGGTTATATTTAAGAGGTAATAAGGCAATTTTTGATCTAACAGTCAATTTAGGCATTAAAACAACCAAAACACAGTAGTCCTAGGACTAAAGAAACAAATGTAAAACAATGGGGGAGATAAAGCAGTGAAACAGGCAAAAAACGATGAATTGGGGGCAATTATGAACTGAAAGGAGAAATCAACGACAAGAATTTGATTACAATTTTCAATAGGGGGAATCATATTGGGTACCAAGGGGCAAAGTTCAAGTCCCACCACTAGTTTTAAAGTTAAGCCATGTTGTTGAAGCTTCATACTGCATCGCAGAAGGTTGGTGTCCTTGGTGAAGTGAGGCAGTTCAAGGCAGCAATTTAGGATGGTGAGGTGGGTGAGTAGCAGGTACCGAAGGCGTCTGGGCGGAGGCGTTGATCATGACAAGGATGAGCTGAGAAGAGGAGGGGGGTCCGGAGGACAGCATGGGCTGGAAGGGTGGGGAAGCAGGCAGAGTTCTGAAGAGCTCGGGGCGTGGGAGAGGTTGAGCTGACATTCACGGATGCCAGAAGATCGCCGGATGCCCAAGGTTCTTTGTAGGATCCAATTTTATGAGACACTGTAATCCAATTCGTGTTGGCGGTGGTTGCACAACTCCAAAATTTTCAAACAAAAAATACTTGAGCGATTGCCGCACTTGGAATGAAGTGCGATCACGGTGGTGTCCGGGACAAGCATAAAGGGGACAGTGAAAAAAAAATTCTCTAAAGGTAGGCAGGTCACAGCGGGGGACGCTGGCTCTCTCGTCAAGGTGGTTATCGCCAGTGTGTCCCGGGGAATGGGTGAACGGGCCAGGTCATGGCAAAAATTGATTGGGGGTGGCTCACTCTTCCTCAGCACCCATGGCGAGGGCACAAAGGGCTACTTAAGGATGGGTCAGGGGGTGGAGTGGAGTGGGATGGGTGGGAGGGGAGTTGGCTATGTCTCCAGCACCATTGTAGAACTAAAAGTCAAAAGGGGAGGGGAAGGAACCAGGGGTGTTGTCATCGTCTTGCAAGGGAGAGTCAAGAGGAGCGCGGAGAGGGAGAGTTTTTGAGGTGCTGCGGCAAGGATTGTCAGCTAGTGGTGTCCTTGGGGAAGAGTCGTCATGAGCGGCACCTGAAAGGGAAACAGAAGAATCCTCAGGGGCGTTACCCCTGGGAGGGTTATGGAGTTTGACCAGCCTATCTGGAAGCCAGCGGGTTTCAGAGGTGGTTGGGTTGTGAACACAGGCGTGACCTTTGCCCCATATGAGAACAGGGTGTGGGCCAAGCCATTGTCCTGTACGGACATCTTTCCAAAGCACTTGCTGAAAATCCTCACGAGTGGAGGGGTGCCAGAGTCGATCAGCCGCTGAATGGCCGCTGGAATCCAAGGAGAGAAAATTGAGCACGAAGAGTGCATGATTCAAAAGCAGGCGGTGTTTGCCTTTGCGAGAGTACAAATTCTCGCTTTCTGAAGTGAGTTTAAAAAGTTGTCCTCTCTGACTGCCAAGGCTTTACCTTAAACTATTCATCTATACAATGTATATAGCCCCTCTTATACATTGCTGTTCCACACCCAGAGACTCTTCTACTCTCCTATATCCCAACCCGGATTTGTTATCTCCTCCTTATTTAACCCTCTTTTTCCTCAGTTCTTAACTCGTTAGGCACCAAAACCGATCTCCTTCACCAACAAACCACCATCCAGCTCCTCAATGAAAGACACCCTCTCGATCCCCCATCTCGTGTCTCAGCAAGAAACCACAACCAACACGCCTGCTGACTCAAGCCTGTGACCCCTCTCACCCCCATCAAATTGTGGACTGATGCATGATACCAGAATCAGCTGCAGCAAAACTCCCAGCTCAAGGACATTATAGGACTCTAAAATGCCACAATTCATATCTTAAACTCTAGACCAAAATCTGTGATACAAAAAAGTGCCTTGGCTTTCACTCCCCACAAGAATATCTCAGAAGACCTAATTGGAAGGCCTATATTGCCTATGTAAGCTTAATACCTTTATAATAATGCATCTTAAGATATGTATTCCTAAACATACAGATAGCCTCCCCCATCACTTTCTTTTTTCAAAACCTTTTTTTTCCTTTTTTTTCTTCTCAATTTACCTTTTTATCTCAGTTTTATCTATTTGCTCTATTTTTATATGCATATTTTCTTTATCCTCACCAGTTTTGATGCTGCTTGGTACAAAAACCAAGAAAATATTTTGCCTGGGATAAAAGCTCAGACCACACCAAAGATACTGTATGTGTAGCCTGTCAATACAAAAGGACACCATATGTTTTTGTATAGACACAGTAAATAAGGGGAAATCATGGACTCAGACACAAGATCTTATCTTCTAAGGATAAGAACTCACACTTTTTACACAAGGGTGCCTCCCATCCTGGACATATGTCATGTGGATACAACTCAGTGTCCACGAGATCAGACACTGTTAGTTCAATCTCAAACCCCAGATCCCAGATGTAGAACTGAAACAAGCCCCTGCGACAACACCAGGAACTAAGCTCCATTGGGAGATATACTTGTGCTAGTGTTAATATGACAACGAGGACAGCAAGGAAATGACAACTTGACCTAAGACCAGGAGGTCCTATCACATCACCTAACACTAAGTGGAAATCAGAAGATGTATCGTCCTTTGAACTATGAAAAATAAGAGCACTAACTACAAAAAACTGACTTTGACAACCCTGACTGGGCAGAACTTACCTTGAGACCATTAAGGAAAACCCTACCCTAGGCTATAGCCCAGGTCTCTCACAAAAATCAAGATATCTTAGTACAGAGGCCCAATTCTGGCAACAGAGACTGAGCAGAACATTTGGAACCATAATTTCCTAGACTTTGCCTTAGGGAACTAGCAAAAACTTGGAGCACATGATACAGAAACCTGAACACACCAACAATGTCTGATTTTTTTATTTAAACACCTTGATTACATACATAATTGTGTTTGGGTTTCAGTCATAAAAGGAACACCACCCATCACCAGTGCAACATTCCCATCACCCATGTCCCAAATCTCCCTCCTCCCCACCCGACCCCAGCCTGTACTCTAAACAGGCTCTGCATTTCCCTCATACATTCTCAATATTAGGACAGTTCAAAATGTAGTTATTTCTCTAACTAAACTCATCACTCTTTGTGGTGAGCTTCCTGAGGTGAGCTGGAACTTCCAGCTCTTTTCTCTTTTGTGTCTGAAATTTATTATTGCAAGAATGTCTTTCATTTTTCCTAAAACCCATAGATGAGTGAGACCATTCTGCGTTTTTTTCTCTCTCTGACTTATTTCACTCAGCATAATAGATTCTGTGTACATCCATGTATAGGAAAATTTCATGACTTCATCTCTCCTGACAGCTGCATAATATTCCATTGTGTATATGTACCACAGTTTCTTTAGCCATTCGTCTGTTGAAGGGTATCTTGGTTGTTTCCAGAGTCTTGCTATGGTAATAGTGCTGCAATGAATATAGGTGTAAGGAAGGGATTTTTGTATTGTATTTTTGTGTTCTTAGGGTATATTCCTAGGAGTGGTATAGCTGGATCGTATGGGAGCTCGATTTCCAGTTTTTGGAGGAATTTCCATATTGCTTTCCATAAAGGTTGAACTAGACGGCATTCCCACCAGCAGTGGATAAGGGTTCCTTTCTCTCCACATCCCCGCCAGCACTGTTTGTTCTCATTCTTTGTGATGTGTGCCATTCTCTGTGGTGTGAGGTGGTATCTCATCGTTGTTTTAATTTGCATCTCCCTGATGATTAGTGATGTGGAGCATTTCTTCATGTGTCTTTTGGCCACTTGTATTTCTTCTTTGTCAAAGTGTCTGTTCATTTCTTCTCCCCATTTTTTTTATGGGATTAGATGTTTTTTTCTTGTAAATTTCTGTCAGTGCCTTGTATATTTTAGAGATTAGCCCCTTATCTGATGGGTATTGGGTGAATAGTTTCTCCCACTCCGTGGGTGGCTCTTGTATCCTGGGCACCATTTCCTTTGAGGTGCAGAAGCTTCTCAACTTAATATACTCCATTCTGTTAATCTCTGCTTTCACTTGCTTGGAGAGTGCAGTTTCCTCCTTGAAGATGCCTGTAGTCTTAATGTCCTGGAGAGTTTTGCCTATGTGTTGTTCTATATATCTTATGGTTTAGGGTCTGATATCAAGGTCTTCAATCCATTTGGATTTTACCTTCGTACATGATGTTAGCTGGGAGTCTAAGTTTAATTTTTTGCAAGTGGCTAGCCAGTTGTGCCAACACCACTTGTTGAAGAGGCTTTCCTTGCTCCATTTAGGATTTCCTGCTCCTTTATCAAAAATTAGGTGATTGTATGTCTGGGGAACATTTTCTGAGTATTCAAGCCTATTCCACTGATCTGAGGGTCTGTCCTTATTCCAATACCATGCTGTTTTGATAACTATTGCTTTGTAGTAAAGTTTAAAGTTGGGGAAAGTCATTCCTCCCATATTCTTTTTCCCAATGATTGCTTTAGCTATTCTAGGGTGTTTATTGTTCCAAACAAATTTCAAAAGTGTCTGATCCACTTCTTTGAAGAATGTCATGGGTATCTTTAGAGGGATAGCGTTGAATATGTATTATGCCTTGGGGAGTATGGCCATTTTGATGATGTTAATCCTGCCAATCCATGAGCAGGGTATGTGTTTCCATTTCCGCGTGTCCTCTCTTATTTCTTGGAGCAGAGTTTTATAGTTTTCTTTGTATAGGTTCTTCACATTTTTAGTCAAGTTGATTCCAAGATATTTGAGTTTGTGTGGCACTATGGTGAATGGGGTTGTTTTCTTAATGTCCATTTCTTCCTTATTACTATTGGTGTATAGAAAGGCCATTGATTTTTGTGTGTTAATTTTGTAGCCTGCCACCTTGCTATATGAGTCTATTGTTTCTAGAAGCTTTTTGGTAGAGTCTTTAGGGTTTTCTAAGTAGAGCATCATGTCATCTGCAAACAGTGAGAGCTTGACTTCTTCCTTTCCTATCTGGATTCCCTTGATATATTTTTCTTGCCTAATCGCTATAGCAAATACTTCCAGTGCTATGTTGAATAGGAGTGGTGAGAGAGGACAGCCTTGTCTTGTGCCAGAATTTAGAGGGAAGGCTTTTAGGTTTTCTCCATTGAGGATAATATTTGCCACTGGCTTGTGGTAGATGGCCTTAACTATATTGAGAAAGGTTCCTTCCATTCCCATCTTGCTGAGAGTTTTGATCAAGAATGGGTGTTGGACCTTATCAAATGCTTTCTCTGCATCTATTGATATGATCATGTGGTTTTTATTTTTCTTGTTGTTGATGTTGTGTATTATGTTGATAGACTTACGGATGTTAAACCATCCTTGCATTCCTGGGATGAAACATACTTGATCGTAGTGGATGATCTTCTTAATGAAGTATTGAATCCTATTTGCCCGGATTTTGTTGAGGATCTTTGCATCTGCATTCATCAGCGATATTGGTCTGTAATTTTCTTTTTTGTTAGCATCTCTGTCTGGTTTAGGTATCAGTGTGAGGTTGGCTTCATAAAAGCTATTTGGGAGTGTTTCCATTTGTTCAATTTCATGAAAGAGTTGCCAGGATTGGTAGTAGTTCCTCTTGGAAAGTTTGAAAGAATTCATTAGTGAATCCATCTGGGCCTGGGCTTTTGTTTTTTGAGCAGACTTTGATTACCATTTTTATTTCATCAATGGTGATGGGGGTGTTTAGATATGCTACATCCTCTTCTTTCAACCGTGGAAGATTATAAGAGTCCAAGAATTTATCCATTTCTTCCATGTTCTCATTTTTAGTGGCATAGAGTTTTTCAAAGTAGTTTCTGATTACCCTTTGAATCTCTGTCATATCAGTAGTGATCTCTCCTTTTTCATTCCTAATACGAGTTATCAAGTTTCTCTCTCTCTTTCTTTGTTAGGTTTGCCAGTGGTCTATCAATATTGTTTATTTTTTCGAAGAACCAACTTCTGCTTTCGTTGATCTTTCGGACTGTTTTTCGGGTTTCCACTTCGTTGATTTCTGCTCTCAGCCTTGTTATTTCCTTCTGTCTTCCTATTTTTGGGTCCTTTTGTTGAGTACTTTCTAGTTCTATTAGCTGTGTCATTAAGCTACTCAGGTAAGCTCCTTCTTCCTTCCTGATGTGTGCTTGCAAAGCTATAAATTTTCCTCTCAGTACTGCTTTTGCTGTGTCCCATAAGTTCTGATAGTTTGTGTCTTTATTGTCATTTGTTTCCAGGAAACTTTTGATTTCCTCCTTGATTTCATCTCGGACCCACTGGTTATTGAGTATGAGGCTGTTTAACTTCCAGGTGTTAAAGTTTTTCTTCTGAGTCCCTTTGGAATTCACAAATAATTCAGAGCCTTGTGGTCAGCGAAGGTAGTCTGCAAAATTTCTATACTCTTGATATTATGGAGGTATGTTTTATGTGCCAGCATGTAGTCTATCCTGGAGAATGTCCCATGTACATTGGAGAAGAATGTGTATCCAGGTTTCTGGGGATGGAGTGTCCTATATATATCCACTAGGCCTCTTTCTTCCATTTCTCTCCTCAGGTCTAGTATATTCTTGTTGGGTTTCAGTCTGGTTGACCTATCCAGTGCTGACAAAGCAGTGTTGAGGTCCCCCACAATTATTGTGTTGTTATTGATATTGTTTTTCAGATTTGTCAACAGTTGTTTTAAATATTTTGCTGGCCCCTCATTTGGTGCATATATGTTTAGGAGAGTTATTTCTTCCTGCTCTGTATACCCCTTGATTAATATAAAATGTCCATCTTTGTCCCTTACAACCTTCCTGAGTATAAAGTTTGCATTATCTGATATTAGTATGGCCACTCCAGCTTTTTTATGGGTGTTGTTTGCTTGGATAATTTTTCTCCAGCCTTTTATTTTGAGTCTATGTTTGTTCTGACTATTCAGGTGCGTTTCTTGTAGGCAGCAGAAGGTTGGATTGAGTTTTTTGATCCATTTAGCCACTCTGTGTCTCTTAACTGGTGCATTTAGTCCATTGATGTTGAGAGAAAGAATTGTCCTGGGATTTAATGCCATCTTTATATCGAAATTTGGTGTATCTTTTGGTTAGTCTTGTTTTAAATTAGGTCTTTCAGTTTTTCTCTTAAGACTGGTTTTGAGTCTGTAAAGTTTCTGAGCTGTTTTTTGTCTGTGAAACCATGTATTCTTCTGTCAAACCGGAAAGTGAGTTTTGCTGGGTACAGTATTCTAGGTGAAGCATTCATTTCATTCAGTCTTGTCACAATATCCCACCACTGCTTTCTGGCATTGAGTGTTTCTGGTGACAGGTCTGCTGTAAATCTCAAGGATGCTTGCTTGAATGTAATTTCCCCTTTTGATCTTGCTGTTTTCAGAATTCTGTCTCTATCTGTGGGATTTGTCATTGTGACTAGGATGTGTCTTGGGGTGGTTTTTCTTGGGTCTCTTTTGGTTGGTACTCTTCGAGCATGCAGGATTTGATCACATATATTTTTTAGCTCTGGAAGTTTCTCTTTAATGATGTTCTTGACCATTGATTCTTCCTGGAAATTTTCTTCCTGGGTCTCTGGGACTCCAATGATTCTTAAGTTGTTTCTGTTGATCTTATCATAGACTTCTATTTTCATCTGTTCCCATTCTTTGACTAATTTTTCCATTGTCTGTTCATTTGCTTTAAGTTTTTTTTCCAATCTCTCCTGCTGTATGGAATTGTTATGTATCTCATCTTCCACAGCACTAAGTCTATTCTCAGCTTCTGATACCCTGTCCCAGAGCTTATCCATTTTGTCATTCACTTCCTTTACTGATTTTTTCAGGCCTGTTAGTTGACATGTTATTTCAGTTTGGTGTTTTGTGATTTCTGTCTTCATATTTTCTTGATTCTTATTAGTGTTCTGTTCCACTCTATCCATGGTTTCTTTGAGGTCTTTGAGCATCTTCCATATTGCTACTCTAAAGTCCTTATCTGAGAGGTTGATTAGTTGGTTGGTCATTATCTGGTCATCAGAATTGTCATCTTCATTCTCTATGTCTGATGCTGTCCTGCGTTGTTTCCCCATTGTCATACTTGTATTGTGGGTTTTTCTACGTGTTGTGGTGGTATTCATTGGTTATATGATGCAGGCAGCACACTTCTCTGGCTCCGCCCTTTCTGGATGGGCCGACTTGCCTCCAAGGTAGGGGAGTCCTCCGTGGATGAAGCCTCACACAGGATCAAATCTTAGGCCCGAGCACGCAGCAGAGATGACAGTCTGGAGAGAAATTCTTGCTTCTGTGATCCAACACAGTTCTTAGTGTGGTTTTTTTTCTTCTTGTGATGGTGTTCTTTTTTTAGAAAGAGCGCACGGCTGCGTAGCGTAGTGGAGCTAAGTGCCTTCTGGAGCCTCTTTTCCACCCACTCTCAAGAGGTTCACGCAACAGGATAGTAGAGAGACACACACAGGCAGCACTCAAGGTTTTTCACAGTCGGGCCCCACTGGACAGGCATAGTTTTCACTCGCTTGCTGGGAAGCTTCAGAATGCTGTATTTTTGGGGTTCGCTTCCCAGGACTCTGAGGAGAGCTTCAAGAATTCAGAAAAGACAGGACAGGGCTCCCTTCAGGTCCTCTGTTTCCTCAGAAGAAGCACAGCAGGGTGGAGACTCTGCAGGTAGAGCAATTCGCACTCTGCCTGGAAACCCCTACATCCAGCCATTTCTTACTCACTCACTTGCTGGGTAGCTTCAGTTTTTTTGGGGTTCACTTCCCAGGGCTCTGAGGTGAGCTTCCAGAGTTCAGGAAAGACAGAGAAGAGTAGGACAGGGCTCCCTTCAGGTCCTCAGTTTCATCAGAAGGAGCACAGCCGGGTGGAGACTCTGCAGGTAGAGCAATTCGCACTCTGCCGGGAAACCCCTGCATCCAGCCATTTCTTACTCACTCACTTGCTGGGTAGCTTCAGTTTTTTTGGGGTTCACTTCCCAGGGCTCTGAGGTGAGCTTCCAGAGTTCAGGAAAGATAGAGAAGAGTAGGACAGGGCTCCCTTCAGGTCCTCAGTTTCCTCAGAAAGAGCACAGCTGGGTGGAGACTCTGCAGGTAGAGCAATTCGCACTCTGCCTGGATACCCCCACATCCAGCCATTTCTTACTCACTCACTTGCTGGGTAGCTTCAGTTTTTTTTTGGGTTCGCTTCCCAGGGCTCTGAGGTGAGCTTCCAGAGTTCAGGAACGACAGAGAAGAGTAGGACAGGGCTCCCTTCAGGTCCTCAGTTTCCTCAGAAGGAGCACAGCCGGGTGGAGACTCTGCAGGTAGAGCAATCAGCACTCTGCCTGGAAACCCCCACATCCAGCCATTTCTTACTCACTCACTGGCTCGCTGGCTAGTTTCCGAAAGTAGTTTTTTTGGGGTTCGCTTCCCAGGGCTCTGAGGTGAGCTTCCAGAGTTCAGGAAAGGCTGAGCAGAGTAGGACAGGGCTCCCTTCAGGTCCTCAGTTTCCTCAGAAGAAGCACAGCCGGGTGGAGACTCTGCAGGTAGAGCAATCAGCACTCTGCCTGGAAACCCCCACATCCAGCCATTTCTTACTCACTCACTTGCTGGGTAGCTTCAGTTTTTTCTGGGTTCGCTTCCCAGGGCTCTGAGGTGAGCTTCCAGAGTTCAGGAAAGATAGAGAAGAGTAGGACAGGGCTCCCTTCAGGTCCTCAGTTTCCTCAGAAGAAGCACAGCCGGGTGGAGACTCTGCAGGTAGAGCAATCAGCACTCTGCCTGGAAACCCCCACATGCAGCCATTTCTTACTCACTCACTGGCTCGCTGGCTAGCTTCCGAAAGTAGTTTTTTTGGATTTCGCTTCCCAGGGCTCTGAGGAGAGCTTCCAGAGTTCAGGAAAGACAGAGAAGAATAGGACAGGGCTCCCTTCAGGTCCTCAGTTTCCTCAGAAGAAGCACAGCTGGGTGGAGATTCTGCAGGTAGAGCAATCAGCACTCTGCCTGGATACCCCCACATCCAGCCATTTCTTACTCACTCACTTGCTGGGTAGCTTCAGTTTTTTTTTGGGTTCGCTTCCCAGGGCTCTGAGGTGAGCTTCCAGAGTTCAGGAACGACAGAGAAGAGTAGGACAGGGCTCCCTTCAGGTCCTCAGTTTCCTCAGAAGAAGCACAGCCAGGTGGAGACTCTGCAGGTAGAGCAATCAGCACTCTGCCTGGAAACCCCCACATGCAGCCATTTTTTACTCACTCACTGGCTCGCTGGCTAGCTTCCGAAAGTAGTTTTTTTGGAGTTCGCTTCCCAGGGCTCTGAGGAGAGCTTCCAGAGTTCAGGAAAGACAGAGAAGAATAGGACAGGGCTCCCTTCAGGTCCTCAGTTTCCTCAGAAGAAGCACAGCCGGGTGGAGACTCTGCAGGTAGAGCAATCAGCACTCTGCCTGGATACCCCCACATCCAGCCATTTCTTACTCACTCACTTGCTGGGTAGCTTCAGTTTTTTTTTGGGTTCGCTTCCCAGGGCTCTGAGGTGAGCTTCCAGAGTTCAGGAGAGACAGAGAAGAGTAGGACAGGGCTCCCTTCAGGTCCTCAGTTTCCTCAGAAGAAGCACAGCCGGGTGGAGACTCTGCAGGTAGAGCAATCAGCACTCTGCCTGGAAACCCCCACATGCAGCCATTTCTTACTCACTCACTGGCTCGCTGGCTAGCTTCCGAAAGTAGTTTTTTTGGAGTTCGCTTCCCAGGGCTCTGAGGAGAGCTTCCAGAGTTCAGGAAAGACTGAGCAGAGTAGGACAGGGCTCCCTTCAGGTCCTCAGTTTCCTCAGAAGAAGCACAGCCAGGTGGAGACTCTGCAGGTAGAGCAATCAGCACTCTGCCTGGAAACCCCCACATGCAGCCATTTATTACTCACTCCCAATGTCTGATTTTTATATTATTTTTCTTCTCTTTTTTTTTCCACTTTTTTCTTTTTTTCACTCTTGTGGATATTATTCGGTGATTTTTTCATTTTTTTTTAGTAGTTGATACCAATTTTTTCTTCTCTTTTCCTTTACCTTTTTATCTGAAACAGAATAGCATAACTTGAATCATTCATCCTCATAAATTGAGGGGGGAAAGGATACCAGGACCAGTCATATGAAAATGTAGTATAAATAAAAAATGACCAGACTGGAACACCAAACAGAATAGATACCCAATCTATAACAAGCTGTAAAGTGGAGACCAGTTACACTAGTATTCTAGTGTAGGGGGGTAAAGGAAGGAGATATGGGAGACATGCTGGGAACAGGATTGGAGGGAGGACAACATTGGTGGTGGGAATGCCCTTCATTCATTGTCACCATGTACCATAAATAATTCTGTGTAATGCACTTCAGTCACAATAAAAATTGAAAAAAAAAAGAAATAAAAAAGAAAAGCTGAATCCAACATTTTGCTGCCTACAAGAAACATCTGAATAGTTAGAACAAACATAGACTCAAAAATCAAAGGTTGGAGAAAAATCATCCAAGCAAAAAAGTCCCTTAAAAAGACTGAAGAGGCCATACTAATTTCAGATTACACAAACTTTAGACTTGAAAATATTATAAGGGACAGAGACGGACATTTCTTAATAATCAAGAGGTATGTACAACAAGAAGAAATTACACTCCTAAACATAAACACACCCAATGAGGGACTAGCATAATATTTAAAACAATTGTTGACAAGTTTTAAGGAAGACATAATGACAACACAATAACAGTGGGAGATTTCACCACCCTGTCACCCCATGATAGGTCAACCAGGCCAAAACCTAACAAGAATATACTGGCTCTGAAGGGTGAAATAAAAGAGTGGCTTAGTGTATATATATATATATATATATATATATATATATATATATATATATATATATATATATATATACACACACACACACACATATATAGGGCTCTTCATCCCCAGAAAACTGGATACACATTCTTCTCCAATGCCCATGGGTAATTCTCCAAGATAGACTACATACTGGCCTGTAAAACATACCTTCATAATATCAAGAATATATAAATTGTATTAACTACCTTCTAAGATTATAATGCACTGAAATTAGAAGTGAATAACAAACAGATACAGAGGAAAAACTTTAAAATCTGGACATTTAACAGCTCACTTACTGGACAACCAGTGGGTCAGAGACGAAATAAAAATGTTCCTGTAAACAAATGAGAATGAAGACATCAACTGTCAGAATTTGTGGGACACAGCAAAAGCAGTAATAAGAGAAAATTTTATATACTGCCCTGTGTCCTGAACCTCTGCTGAGTGGGCCGAGAAGGGCCCAGCAAAATCGCTTTCCGAGAGTTGCTTGGGGCTGGAAAACAAAGGAACACGAAGTCTCAGAGTGAAAACCGGCAATAGAGATAACTGGCAGAAAGGCAGGCCCTCTGTCTGTATTGTCAGCCTGGAGAATTCTGCCCCTGTTGAGTGGTTACAAACTGCAAAAGAATGTGAGTGTCGCCTGTGCATGTTTTTCTACTGTCCTGTGTCCTGATCCTCTCCTCAGTGGGCCAAGAAGGGCCCAGCAAAATTGCTCTTTTAGATGCTACAGAGGAGCATGGCTGCTTCACTTTGCATCTGTGTGCTCTTTCTGACAAATGAAAACCACCACAACATGCAGAAAAAATCACACTACAAGTGTGACAATGGGGATATCTCGCAGGCAAACACCATGCACAGAGAATGAAGATGATAGCTGTGATGAGACAAAAAAATCAACCATCTGATTAACTTCTCAGATAAGGAGTTTAGAATAGAAATAGGGAGAATCCTCATGGAAATCAAAGAAAATATAGCTCTAACTGAACAGAACACAAAGACAGAAATCAGAAAACTCCAAACTGAAATAACAGATCTGAAAAACACGGTAGCTGAACTGAAAAACTTAGTTGACAGCCTCTCCATCAGGGTAACAACAGCCAAGAACAAAATCAATGAACTGGAAGATCAAATGCAGAACAACTCTTGACAGCAGAAGAGATTAGAAAAGAACCTTAAGGCAAATGATCATACAATGGAAAAAGTACTCAAAGAATGTGAACAGATGGAAATATAAGTCTTTGATAAACTCAACAGAAACAACATAAGAATCGGAGTCCCAGAGGCCCAGGAAGGGGATACACAGGAAGAATCAACAGTCAAAGACATCATCACAGAGAAACTCCCAGAGCTAAAGATTGTATGCAATCAAATCCTTCATGCCTGAAGAGTACCAGCTAAGTGACTCAAAGAAAAACACCCCAAGACACATCCTAGTCACAATGACGAATCCTACAGATAGAGATAGAATACTGAAAGCAGCAAAATCAAAAAGGGAAATTACATTCAAAGGAGCATCCATAAGATTTACAGCAGACATGTCACAAGGCCAGAAGAGAGTGGTGAGCTATTGTGACAAGACTGAATAAAATGGAGGCTTCACCTAGAATACTACACCCAGCTCGACTCAGGTTTAGATTTGAAGGAAGGACACATACATTCAAGGATAAAAAACAATTCAAAAACTTCACAAATGCAAAACCAGCCTTAAAGGAAAAACTGAAAGGTCTACTTTAAGACAAGAGAGACCAACAAACACACCAACTTATACACAAAGATGACATTAAATCAATCCTATGACAATCATCTCCCTCAATGTCAATGAACTAAATGCACCAGTTAAGAGACACAGAGTGGCGAAATGGATCAAAAAGATGAATCCAACCTCTGCTGCCTTCAAGAAATACACCTGAATAGTCAGAACAAACATAGACTCAAAATCAAAGGCTAGAGGAAAATCATCCAAGGAAACAACACCCTTAAAAAAACTGAGGTGTCCATGTCAATATCTGATGATACCAACTTTAGACTCAGAAAAGTTGTAAGGGTCAAAGATGGACACTTCATACTAATCAAAGGATATGTGAAACAGGAAGAAATCACACTACGAAACATATACGCACCCAATGAGAGACCAGCAAATTATTTAATACAATTATTGACAATCTTGAAAGAAGACATCAATAATAACACAATAATTGTGGGAGACTTCAACACAGCCCTGTCAACACTTGATAGATCAACTAGCCCTGAAAAGAGAAAAGGAAGAAACAGGACTAGTATGTATGTATATATAAACATATATATACATATATACATATATATACATATACATACATATATATGACACTCCATCCCCAGAAACCTGGATATACATTCTTCTTTAGTGTACATGGGTTATTCTCCAGGATAGATCATATGCTGGCACATATAACATACCTCCATAATATCATAGAATATCATAGGATAGAAATATTGCAGGCTACCTCTGCTAAGCAGAAGGCTCTGAAATTAGATATGAACCACAAAGGGACACAAAAGAAATAATTTGACACCTGGAAATTATCCTTAATGGAGAAAAACTAAAAGCCCTCCCTCTAAATTCTGGTACAAGACAAGGCTGTCCTCTCTCACCACGCCTCTTCAATATAGGACTGGAAGTACTTGCTATAGCGATTAGGTAAAATAAAGATATCAAGTGCATCCAGATAGGAAAGGAAGAATTCAAGCTCTCACTGTTTTCAGATGACAAGATACTCAACTTAGAAAATACTAAAGACTCTACCAAAAAGCTTCTAGAAGCAAGAGATTCATATTCATATGTCAGGCTACTAAATTAACACACAGAAATCAATGGAATTTTTATACAACAATAATGATGGGGAAGAAATGAATATTAAGAAGGCAATCCCATTCACATTAGTGCCACACAAACTCAAATATCTTGAAGTCAACATGACCAAAGACGTGAAGGACCTATATAAAGAAAAGTATAAAACCCTGCTCTGAGAAATAAGAGAGGACACGTGGAAATGGAAACACATACCATGCTCATGGAATGATTAACATCATTAAAATGGCAATACTCCCCAAAGCCTTGTACAGATTTAATGCAATCCCTCTAAAGATACCATTGACATTCTTCAAAGAAGTGGATCAAACACTTTTGAAATTCATTTGGAACAATAAACACCCATGAATAGCTAAAGGAATATTCGGGAAAAGGAATAAGGGAGGCATTACTTTCCCAAATTTTAAACTGTATTACAAAAAATTAGAATATACAAGGCACTGACAGAACTTTACAAGAAAAAAACATCTAACCCCATCAAAAAATGGGGAGAAGAAATGAACAGACACTTTGACAAAGAAGAAATACACATGGCCAAAAGACACATGAAAAAATGTTCCACATCACTAATCATCAGGGAGATGCAAATCAAAACAACGATGAGATACCACCTCACACCCCAGAGAATGGCACACATCACAAAGAATGAAAATCAACAGTGTTGGCGGGGATGTGGAGAGAAAGGAACTCTTATCCACTGCTGGTGGGAATGCCGTCTAGTTCAACCTTTATGGAAAGCGATATGGAGATTCCTCCAAAAACTGGAAATCGAGCTCCCATACGATCCAGATATACCACTCCTAGGAATATACCCTAGGAACACAAAAATACAATACAAAAACCCCTTCCTTACACCTATATTCATTGCAGCACTATTTACCATAGCAAGACTCTGGAAACAACCAAGATGCCCTTCAACAGACGAATGGCTAAAGAAACTGTGGTACATATACACAATGGAATATTATGCAGCTGTCAGGAGAGATGAAGTCATGAAATTTTCCTATACATGGATGTACACGGAATCTATTATGCTGAGTGAAATAAGTCAGAGAGAGAGAGAAAAACGCAGAATGGTCTCACTCATCTATGGGTTTTAAGAAAAATGAAAGACATTCTTGCAATAATAATTTTCAGACACAAAAGAGAAAAGAGCTGGAAGTTCCAGCTCACCTCAGGAAGCTCACCACAAAGAGTGATGAGTTTAGTTAGGGAAATAACTACATTTTGAACTGTCCTAATAATGAGAATGTATGAGGAAAATGGAGAGCCTGTCTAGAGTACAGGCGGGGGTCGGGTGGGGCGAAGGGAGACTTGGGACATTGGTGATGGGAATGTTGCACTGGTGATGGGTGGTGTTCTTTACATGACTGAAACCCAAACACAACCATGTATGTAATAAAGGTGTTTAAATAAATTTATAAAAACAAAAGAAGTAACCCCTAAGCATTAAACAGGTGTGGCCCGAAAAAAAAAAAGAAATATTGATTACTAACCCCTCTTGGATTTATATTGCATATTTATTATAAAGGCAAAAGTTTCAGAAGTTATACAATCAAGAATACTTTTAATTTATTTCACTAGGATTACTCTTTCTGTTTTTTGCCAAAAGAACTTTTATAGCAAATCAATTTGTTTTTTTTCTCTCGAATCATAGTGTGAAAGTATTGATCTAGACCAATTTTTAAAACTTTATTTATTAATTTATTGTTTGGTTGTTGGGCCATACCTGCTGGTGCTCAGGGATTGGTTACTCATGGCTCTGCACTCAGAAATTGCTCCTGGCAGGCTGGAGGACCATATGGCTGCCTGGAATCTAACAGGGTCCCTCCCAGATTAGCCATATGTAAGGCAAATGCCGTACCGCTGTGCTATCTCTCCGGACCGATTTTTAATCTAACATTTTTAAAATTATGTTTCTATATTTTAGACACTGTGCTTTACAGATTTGTTCATAATATAGTTATTTCTAGCATTATATATTCCAACAACAATCTTACGATCAATGTAACATTTCCTCCACATTAGACATGAGATTTCCAATCTCCCCCAAACTGTGCTCCTTGTTAGATACAAATAATTTAATTATATTTCTTGGTACAACAAAATGGTAATGGAATTATATAAAATAATCATAGAAAATAATTTTATTAAAAGAAAATTTGTTAAAATTATCATAGCTCACAAGGGGTGCTATGTATGTCATTGTCAGTTGAACATTCTGCTGTTGATTTTATTTGTTGAGGTTAAGTGGTTTCTATGAAAATTTCCCTTTGGGAAATTTATATTAAAATTATGGGTGTATCATGTAGCCACATAAATGGCTGCATAGCCCATCCATTTGAGGATCTGTGGAACTGGGCTGATGAGCTCATGTGGTGATAGAAGTGATTTATAGGGGCCTTCTAAAGAACCCCAGTGTAATTAACTGCAAGGCCAGTATTTCAATGAGTTTTTCCTGCTAGTTTATCCTCTATTTTGAAAATTACAAGAGCATATGTAGTTGAATGCTTGCACAGTTATGGTGGAAGGCTAATGATAGTGAGCACGACTGCTAAGGACTTCTGAAAGTACAAAGGAATCGCAAGAGGTGGCTCAGCATGTTTCCCAAGGCTCCTGGAGATGTCAGCCACAAAGTCAGCAATCCTGTAAAATACTTGGAAAGATTATATTTTAACATTTCATATTTTTAAAATCATGGACTATTCTTGTTTGTACTTTCCAAAACTAAACTCTTCTAAGTTTATTTATTTATACATCTTGCTTTAAAATCTATTTTCCATATCACCAGATCTAGGGCATATTTATGCATATATATAAATGAAATTAGTATTCATTTGAGATTCTTTGAGATTTCATGAATGACATTTTATTCTATTGGTCAAGCTTCAGCTATACCTTTTACAGTCAAATTTCTACACTTCAGTTTACTCATAATAGAAAGAGGAAGGTAAGCACATAAACTAAGGTTTTTTCTCTCTATGAAACTACATTAAACAAAACAAATAAATTTTTTCTTACACTTATATAATTTTGTGGGATATTTTGTATTTAATAATAAATATTCTGTAATGCATTTTAAAAACAAACATACTTTAGAAATGATAAGAATATGTTATGGCAACAAGTGCATTGTATATTGATACAACTTTAATTCCAGAGCCCCAAAGCACATCTGAAATAAAATAAGAAAACTGAAAAAAAAATTAGTTGTTAAAACAGCATGGTATTGGAATAAAGACAGATCCTTAGATCAGTGGAATAGGCTTGAGTAGTAAGAGAATGTCCCCAGCATACAATCACATAATGTTTGATAAAAGGGCAAGAAATCCTAAATGGAGCAAGGAAAGCCTCTTTAACAGGTGGTTTTGACACAACTGGTTAGCCACTTGAAATAAGTGAACTTAGACTCTTAGCTAACACCATGAATGAAGGTAAAATCCAAATGGATTAAAGACCTTGATATCAGACCCAAAACCGTAAGGTATATAGAACAACATGTAGGTAAAACACTCTATGGCATTGAGACTAAATGCATCTTTAAGGAGGAAACAGCACTCTCCAAACAAGTGGAAGTAGAGATAAACAGATGGGAATATATTAAGCTGAGAAGCTTCTGCACCTTGAAGAAAATAGTTCCCAGGATACAAGAGCCACCCACTGAGTGGGAGAAATTATTCACCCAATACCAATCAGATAAGGGGCTAATATCCTAAATATGCAAGACACTGGCTGAACTCACAAGAAGTAAACATATAATCCCAACAAAAATGCGAAGAAAAAAATGAACAGACAATTTCTCAAGGAAGAAATACAAATGGCAAAAGACACATGAAAAGATGGTCCACTTCACTAATCATCAGGGAGATGCAAATCAAAACAACAATGAGGTACCATCTCTCTCCATAGAGACTGGCACACATCACAATGAACAAGAACAATCAGTTCTGGTGGGGATGTGGAGAGAAAGGAACTCTCATTCACTGCTGGTAGGAATGCCGTCTAGTCCAGCCTTTATGGAAAATTATATGGAGATTCCTCAAAAAACTAGAAATTGAGCTCCCATATGAACCAGCTATACTACTCCTAGGGATATACCCTAGGAACACAAAAATACAATTTAAAATCCCTTCCTCACACCAATATTCTTTGCAGTGTTATTTACAATAGCCAAACTATGGAAACAACCAAGATGCCCTTCAACAGATGAATGGATAAAGAATCTGTTATACATATACACAATGGAATATTATGCAGCCGTCAGAAGAGATGAAGTCATGAAATTTTCCTATTCATGGATGTACATGGAATCTATTGTGCTGAGTGAAATAAGTCAGAAGAGAAGAGATAGACACAGAATAGTATCACTTATCTATGGGTTTTAAGAAAAATAAAAGACACTTTTTGTAATATTTCTCAGAGACTATAGAGATGAGGGCTGGAAGGTCCAGCTCACGATATGAAGCTCACCACAAAGAGTGGTAAGTGCAATTAGAGAAATAACTAAACTGACAAATAACATAACAATGTGAACAAATGAGGGAAGTTGGAAGCCTTTCTCAAATACAGGCCTGGGGGAAGGGATGTGGGAGATTTCTGGCACTGTTGATGGGGTGGGTGTTCTTTATATGACTAAAATCCAACTACAGTCATGTTTTTAATCAAATTGTATAAATAAATATATTATTAAAAAGGATGATCCTTTGAATATAATTTCCCTTTTTGACTTTTCTGCTTTTAGTATTCTATTCCTATCTGTGGGATTTGTCATTGTGACTAGGATTTGTCTTTTGATGCTTTTCTTTGGTTCTCTTTTAGCTGGTACTCTTTGGGCATGCAGTATTTGGTTGCATGCCATCTTTAGCTCTGGGATTTTCTCTCTAATGATGTTCTTGACTAGTGATTCTACCTGGGGATTTTCTTCCTGTGTCTATGGGACTCCATTGATTCTTTTTTAATTATTTTATTTATTTTTTGTTATTTATTTAGTTATTCAAATTGACCCGTATTGATCTAAATTTTGTGTTTGTTTTTGTTTTTAAATAATTTTTATTGTGATCAAAGGTGAATAACGATTCTTTTTTTTTTTTTTTTGGTTTTTGGGTCACACCCGGTGGTGCTCAGGGGTTACTCCTGGCTGTCTGCTCAGAAATAGCTCCTGGCAGGCACGGGGGACCATATGGGACACCGGGATTCGAACCAACCACCTTTGGTCCTGGATTGGCTGCTTGCAAGGCAAACGCCGCTGTGCTATCTCTTCGGGCCCGAATAACGATTCTTTCACAGTAATATTTAAGGTACATGGTGACAATAAATCAGACCCAATCCTACCACTAGGGTTGTCCTCACTCCACCCCTTTTCACAGCATGTGTCCCATATCTCTCTCCTTGGGCCCCCGGAGTGCTAGTGTAACTGTTTCTCTCTGTTTATAGCTTGTTGTAGATAGGGTATCGGTTCTGTTGTTTTTTACTTTGGGTTTGGTGTTTATGTCTGGTCATTTTTTATTTCCACTCAATGTTCATACAGCTGTTTGGTCCTGGTACCATTCATTTGTATTTTCTCCCTCAATTCATGATACAGAACAAGATGATTCATGTTGTATGGTTCTACTGGAAGAAGGCAAAAAAAAACATAACAGAAAACAACAACAAACAGTAAAGAAAAACCCCAGTAACTGCCAAAAGAAGAAAAAACACCCAGGAACCAACAATAAAACCACCAAATAATAACCTCAAGAGTAAAAAGGAAAGAAAAGAATGAAAAAAAAAGAAAAAGAGAAAATGAAAAAAATATATAAAAGAAAAAACTAAGAAATGAGTGCTGGTGTGGCAAGGTTTTGTGTTTCTTTTTCTTTCATAGGCACAGTAAGTATTGGGGACATAAGAAAGGGAATTCCCGGGGCCGGCGAGGTGGTGCTAGAGATAAGGTGTATGCCTTGCAAGCGCTAGCCAAGGAAAGAACCACGGTTCGATCCCCCGGTGTCCCATATGGTCCCCCCAAGCCAGGGGCAATTTCTGAGTGCGTAGCCAGGAGTAAACCCTGAGCATCTAACGGGTGTGGCCCCCCCCCAAAAAAAAAGGAATTCCCTTGGCCTAAAAGATTCAGGATTTCTCTGCCCTTGAAGCATACTGCCATGGGAACAACTATTGGCTCCATACATGCTCATTACCACACAACAAAGTCTTTTTATGGTGCCAGGAAATTTCCCCTCAGTTGTAATGATAAAATCAGGCCTCTGTAGCTAGAAATCTTTGTTACTTGCACAGGTAATAGGACAAAGTCTAGGATGGATTCCTTTTTTCTGGTTCTAGAAGTTCTGTTCCATCATTATTGTAATCAGTCTTCTGTAATAAGTGGTCTTGGTTTCTGCTCAAATCTTAAAATAGATTCTTAGGATAGAGTCTTCATTCTGGTTCCAGAAGTTCTGCTCAGTCTCAGTTGTAAAAGTAGGACCTCTGGAAACAGAGATCTTAATTTTTGTACAAGTTCTAGGCTAAAACCTAGGGTAGGGTCTTTCTTATTGGTCCCAGGATAAGTTCTACCAAGTCATGTTTGTCAAATTCAGTCTTCTGTAACTCTTGGTTTTTGCGCAGATCAAAGGACGACATGTCTTCTGATTTCATCTTACTGTTAGGTGATGAGATAGGACAATCTATTCTTAGATAAGTTGCTTGCTGTTTCCTCATTGTCAGGATGTCATATCACAACTGGCACAAGTTAGTGCCAGAGCGATATTGGGAATTTCCTAGGGGGAGTGTGGTTCCTGGTGTTGTTGCAGGAAACTATATTGGTTCTACGTCTGGAATCTGGGGTCAGGGTTGGACGATCACTGTCCAATCTAATGGAGTCTAAGTTGGGTCCATATGACACATGTTCAGGGTGGGAGGTGCTCCTGTATTATAAAAAGTATTAGTTCTTATTCCTAGAAGATCTTGTTTCTGTTAATAAGGTTTCCGCTTTTTTACTGTGCCTATACAAAAGCGTATGGTATCATATTATATTGCTGGTGCATTTCGGGGGTAAGAATGACAGGCTACACAATCTCTGTGCCCTGGGTTTGACCTGAGCTTTTATCCCAGGCAAGACTTTTTCTTCTAGGTTTTTGTACCAAGCAGAATCAAAACAGATGAAATTACAGAATATATACCCATATAAAATAGAAGAAAGAAATTAAAATGAATTAAAAAGTAATTAAAGAAAAAAGTGATGGAGGCTACCTTTATGTTTGGGAATAAACACTCTAAGAGGCATTATTATAGAGATATTAAACATACAAAGGAAATATAGGCATCCCAATTAACTCTTTTGAGATATTCTTGTAGGGGGTGAAATCCAAGGCACTTTTTCATCACACAGCATGATCTTGTTGTGTTTGAGAAATGATTTGCAGCATTAAGGGATCGGGTAGTGTCCTTGAGCTGGGGTGTCCTTCTGAAGTTGAATCCAGTACCATTCAACAGTCTACATTTGGCAGAGTGACAAGGGCCACATAGCATGACTGAGCAGTTGTGTTGGTTGTAGTTTCTTGCCAGGGCATGAGATGTGGAAGGGACTCCAATGATTCTTGTGTTGTTTCTGTTGAACTTGTCAAGGACTTCTATTTTCATCTGTTCATGTTCTTTGAGTATTTTACATTGTTTGAACCTTTGCTTTAAAGTTCTTTTCCAGTCTCTTCTACTGTATGGAGTTGGTCTGCATATCATCTTCCAGCTCGCTGATTCTGTCCTCAGCTACTGTTACTCTCTTGGAGAAGCTTTCCACTGAGTTTTTTATTTCATCTACCTTTGGTAGGGTCTTTAGTGGTTTCTAAATATAGTATTATGTCATCTGCAAACAGTGAGAGCTTACTTCTTCCTTTCCTATCTAGATATACTTGATATCTTTTTCTTGCCTAATCGCTATAGCAAGTACTTCCAATACTATGTTGAGTAAGATTTGTGAGAGAGGACAGCCTTGTCTCATACCAGAACTTAGAGAAAATGCTTTTAGTTTCTATCCATTGAGGAAAATTTTTTGTCATTGGTTTGTGGTAGATGGCCTTAACTATATTTTTTTCTTTTTTTTTAATTTTTAATTTACTTCTCAGGGGAGAGCGTGCACGCAGTCCCCCACTACCATAAATTATGCAGTCGAGTTTCCCACATTTGGGGAAATCACAGGGGTCAGCACACCCAGAGTGCAATGGGCGAGCCTCACTCTGGGGAAACCACCTTCGTGATCATGGAATCGACCCTGCCAGGTAAGTATGGTCTTAACTATATTGAGAAAGGTTTCTTTCATTCCCATCTTGCTGAGAGTTTTTAATCAAGAATGGGTGTTCAACCTTATCAAATGCCTTTTCTGCATATATTGATATGATCATGTGGTTTTTATTTTTCTTATTGTTGATGTTGTGTATTATATTGATAGATTTACGGTTGTTAAACCATCCTTGCATTCCTTGGATGAAACCTACCTGATCGTAGTGAATGACCTTCCTGATGAGTCATTGGATCTTATTTGCCAGGATTTTGTTGAGGATCTTTGCATTTCTGTTCATCAGAAATATTGGTCTACAATTTTCTTTTTTGGCCAGCATCTCTGTCTGGTTTTGGTATCAAGGTAATGTTGGCTTCATAAAAACTATTTGGAAGTGTTCCCGTTTTTTTCAATTTCATGAAAGAGCCTGACAAGAATTGGTAGTAGTTCCTCTTGAAAGATTTGAAAAAATTCATTAGTGAATTCATCTGGGCCTGGGCTTTTGTTTTTGGGTAGACATTTGATTACCGTTTTAATCCTCAATAGTGTTGGTGTGTTTAGATATGCTAAATCCTCTTTATTCAACCCTTGAAGATTTTAGGAGTTTAAGAATTAATGAATTTCTTCCAGGTTTTCATGTTTTGTAGCATAGAGGTTCTCAAAGTAGTCTCTGATTACTCTTTGAATCTCTGCAATATCTGTAGTGATTGCCCCTTTTTATATCTAATGCAGATTATCAAGTTTCTCTCTCTTTCTTTGTGAGTTTTGCCAGTGGTCTATCATTCTTGTTTATTCTTTTTCAAAGAACCAACTTCTGCTTTCGTTGATCTTTCGGATTGTTTTTTGGGTTTCCACTTCATTGATTTCTGCTCTAAGCATTGTTATTTTCTTCTGTCTTCCTATTCTTGGTTCCATTTGTTAATCATTTTCTAATTTTATAAGCTGCATCATTAAGCTATTCAGGTATGCTCCTTCTTCCTTCTGGATGTTGTTTGCAAAGCTATAAATTTTCCTCTCAGTATCCCTTTTGCTGTGTTCCATAGATTCTGATAGTTTGTGTCTTCATTGTCATTTGTTTTCAGAAAAGTTTTGATTTCCTCTTCAATTTCATCTCAGACCCACTGATTGTTCAGTAGTAGTCTGTTTAATTTCCAGGCATTAAAGTTTTTCTGTGTCTTTTAATTGGTGCATTTAGTTCATTGACATTGGGAGAGATAATTGTCATGGGATTTAGTGTCATCTTTATGTCGAATTTGGTGTATCTGTTGGTCTGTCTTGTATTTTTTTTGTTTTGTACACACCCAGCAGTGCTCTGTGGCTCTGTGCTCAGAAGTCACCCCTGGTAGGCTCGTGGGATCATATGGGATGCCGAGATTCGAACTTCTGTCCATCCTGTGTTGGTTGCATGCAAGGAAAATGCCCTACTGCTGCGCTTTCACTCCAGCCTCGATCTTTCTTGTCTTAAAGTAGACCTTTCTGGTTTTTATTTAAGGATGGTTTTAAATCTGTAATATTTTCTGAGTTGTTGTTTATCCCTGAAGGTTTGTATACTTCTTTCAAACCTAACCATCAGTCTATGTGCTGAATTCTAGGCAAAGCATTTATTTCATTGAGTTTTGTCACTCTATCTCACCACTGCCTTCTGTCCTTGAGGGTTTCTTTGAATAGGTCTGCTGTAAATCTTAAGGATACTCCTTGTTGTGTATGTAAATATTTTGGGGGATTACTATGTTATTCACCCTAAACTGATTGGTGATTGTGCCCTACCCTAGGGTGTGACCTGGCATTCTGCCCCCACCCTAGGGTAGTACCTGATTCTGCTTCCACCATTGGTTGGTATCTGATCCCACCATTGGGTTGTACCTGACTCTGGGGGATAAAAGCAGGGGTCTGTGGAAGGCGGGGGCTTTTTGGCTGGAACTGAAGCTGAGTCTTTGGACTTCAGTCTTGTCCACCGAATAAAGCAAATATTTCCTCGAGCCTGACTGTCTGCGAGCTGTTTACCCACCATTTCACCTCAGAACCGTCGGCTAGACAGGGTGGCAGACGCGTGCTCCGAGCTGGAAGAGAAAGGCTTCATCCTCCATCCCACCATCAGTCAACTTCTTCAGGGGCTGACTTGCAACACTCCTTTGAGTGTAATTTCTCATTTTGATCTTGCTGCTTTCAGTATTCTATTCCTATCTATGGGATTCTTCTTTGCAACTAGGATGTGTCTTGGGGTGCTTTTTTTGGGTCTCTTTTAGCTGGTACTCTTTGGGCATGCAGGTTTTGGCTGCATGCACTTCTTATCTGGGAGTTTCTCAGTAATGATGTCCTTGACTGTTTTTCTTCCTGGGCATTTTCTTTCTAGGTCTTTGTATTCCAATGATTCTTAAGTTGTTTCTGTTGAGCTTACCAAACACTTCTATTTTTTAAATTTTTTAAAAAATTCAGTAGCAATTATATTTCTGAAAATTATTGCATCACCAATGAACTCATTAAAGCAATAGCAGAAGGTTTAAGTAATCTCTTCTTTTTTTAAGGATAAGAGTTAATGAAATGCATGAAAAAAGGCTGAGAGTGACAATTGTTGCTTTTTACATAGGCCCAGCAAAATATGGGGGAAATATGGGGAAAACAGAAAGAAAAAGCCTTGGCCCAAATATAGGGAATCCTTACTCCTGAAGTATTCTGGCATAAGACCAACACTAGGCTCCAGGCATACTAGGTTGTCCTACTCCTGAGTAGGATTTTTCACAAATCACTGTTGTTGGTGTTGGGTTTCTGTAGTTAGAGATACTGTGCATATCCTACATCGAAGTTAGGGTGTTGTGGAGCGTCCTCTAGTTTCACCTCATCATTAGAGGGCAATGAAGAGAGACCTGCCCTGAAAGAAGGTTTTGCTGTTGCTAAGTCATCTGGGTGTTAAAAGGGCCCTCTTTTTTTTTTTGTTTTTCGGGCCACACCCGTTTGCTGCTCAGGGGTTACTTCTGGCTAAGCGCTCAGAAATTGCCCCTGGCTTTGGGGGGGACCATATGGGACGCCGGGGGATCGAACCGCGGTCCTTCCTTGGCTAGCACTTGCAAGGCAGACACCTTACCTCTAGCGCCACCTTGCCAGCCCCAAAAGGGCCCTCTTTGAAGTAAGTTGATGCCAGGGCAGCGGTAGGGTCTTCCCTGGTAGAAGTTTGCTTCCTGGTGATGGTATAGACAACCATGGTTGTTTCTGTAGATGGTATCCATCTTTCAGGGGTAAATGGACAAATCCATTTTTCTGAAGCCTAAGCCATGTCATTATGACAATGTTCAGGATGTAAGGCCCCACTGCATTGACAAAGTTTCTGTATTACTATCTCTATTAGATAAAACTTATTTGCATATGTAGTATTTTCCCATTTTAATGTACCTATGCAAAAAAGGAACAGTGCCACAAGGTATTATTGGTGCATATAGGGGCTGAGGGAACAAGTTCAACAATCCCCATAACTTGGTTCTAACATGAACTCTAAACAGAGAGACTTTTCTACCAGAATTTCTTATTAAGCATATCACAAAAAATAAACAATGGGGAGAAATTGTCACTATATAAGAGAATATTCAATAATGGTTATACCTGTTACAGGAACACATCTAACATATTCAAAGGAGATATACGTGTCCCTTTTCACTCTTTAGATAGACGGGAGGGTATGTGTGTAAAATCCGGAGCACCACTTTGATCTGTGATTTGGCCTTGATAGAAACGTCTGAGAAATGGCTCCCAGCAGTCCCATATCAGAAAATGCCTTCAATTGAGGAGTCTTCTTAGAAACTGAGTCTGGTAGCAAGCAAAGGTCCACAGTGAAGGGAGGTGGAGGAAAAGGACATCGTTGGGAGTAATCAATAACAACAGAGTATTGGTTTCTTCTCAGGCTGAGAGTCTATCTTTTCACTTCGGGTGCTGGTTGGCAGCTGGATGGAGTGGGGATAATAATCTGCTTCATGAGAAAATGAGGGTTAGATGTGGAATAATAGCAGGTGGGAGTGAGGAAGTGAAGGACTAGAAAGGAGCTTGTAAGGTGGTGGGCAAAGTGGGGAAGGACAGTATGCATTATGTATATTGCAAACGTACATTAAACAGACATAGGTATGGCGGACCTGCATGCTCATGCACATATATCATCAGGAACTAAGGATTGACCCAAGGGTTACAGTTGAAAAGCTGACCCATATGGAAAAGGACAGAATGCTTAAAAAATAAAATAAAATAAAGCTGGAAAACCTGATATGAAGGTTTTTTATTTTCTAGGCCAGTCATGCGTGGTGAGGGTAGACTATACTGAAGAGAGGCTTCATGGATTAGATTGTTTATAGGGCCTTTCTAAAAGGAATCATAGTATTTGAGTCTTGAAAGTTAAATGATATGGTAATAAGCATTTATGTGAAGTCAATACCATGAAATAGACATATATCACAGAGGACATTGGACAGACATAGGTATGGCAAACACATATACTCATGCACTTATATTGGCATACCCTGGGGATAAATCCATTGGTTACAGTTGAAAAATTGACCCAGAGCAGTGATAAAGGATGCCTTTTTTAAAAGGAAAAAGGTAAATAAGATAAGATAAAATAAAATAAAATAAAAAGAAAAGAAAAGAAAGAATATATATTAAGCCAGCTAGTATGGTGTAATTGTTTTCCATTTTCTAGACCAATTGTGGTTAGTGATAGTAAACTTTACTGAAGAAATGCTTCATGAATTATATGTATATAGAGCATTAAAAAAACAATCAAAATTTTCAAGTTTAGAAAGCTAAGTGATATGGTAGTAGGCTCTTTATGTGGAGTTTCTACCATGAAATACTGTCCAGTGGGTCTTAAACATATTGTTTCATTTCCTAAAAACATTCTGAGATTTTGAGTCCTATGATATCCTATTAAATTTTCTATATTTTAAACAATAGGGCACTAGCCCCCACATGGTTTTCAGAATGGAGAATGGTGGGAAGGAAAGTTGCTGGTGACTTCCCCAAGCCCGACCCTCTTGTGCTGGGTGGGAGTTGGGGAAGGCCTGGGGTCCTCTTTAAACTCCTCTCCAGCACCTACCTCGTTGGACCCCTGGGCGAGCACCCAGCAATGGCCCTAGAGTCCAGGAGGAAGGAGAGGGAAGACCGTTGGAGGCAGCAGGAGACCCGAAGCCCCCCTTAAGCTGGATAGAAGGCATTCAGCATGTGGCCTCTCTGCTCCCCATGCTGGAAAAATCCTCTGGCTTCCAGAACAGAAGAGTTTGACAGTGAGCTGGGAGCCAGAAGTTCGCCAGTCTCTTCCCCAACCCCACCCATCTTGTGCTGGGTGGGGGTTGAGGAAGGTCTGGGGTCTTCTTTAAACTCCTCTCCATCATCCATCTCACTGTCCCTTTGGGCAGGTGCCCAGGGATGGTCCTAGAGTCCGGGAGGGAGGACCGTTGGTGGCAGCAGGATCCCCACAGCCCTCTTAAGCTTGATAGATGGCATTCAGCATGCAGCCTCTCTGCTCCGCGTGCCGGCAAAATCCTCTGGCTCCCAAAGCAGAAGAGTTCAGCAGTGAGCTGGAAGCTGGAAGTTTGGCAGTAAGCTGGGAGCTGGAAGTTCGCCAGCCTCTTTCCTAAGACTGCCCCTCTTGTTCTGGGTGGGGGTTGGGGAAGGCCTGGGTCCCCTTTAAACTTCTCCCTGGCACTCATCTCACTGGCACCCTGGGTGGGCGCCCAGGGATGGCCCCAGAATCTGAGAGGAAGGAGAGGGAAGATTGTTGGGGGCAGGAGGAGCCCCACATCCCCCCCCTGAAGCTTGGTAGAAGGCATTCGGCATATAGTCTCTTCACTCCCCATGCCAGCAAAAGCCTCTGGATCCCAGAACAGAAAAAACCAAAGACTTCTATTTTTGTCTCTTCCCATTCTTTGAGTTTTTTTCCATTGTCTGATCATCTGCTTTATGGCTCTTTTCCAATCTATTCTGTTGTACGGAGTTGTTATGCATCTCATCTTCCAGCTCTGTCTTCAGCTGCTATTACTCTTTTGGAGAGGCTTTCCTGTGAGGTTTTCACTTTGCCTACCAAGTTTTCGGTCTTTATGTTTCAGTTTGAAGTTTTCTAATTTCTATTTGTATATCCTCTTGGTTCTTATTTGTGTTTTGTTCAGCTATCTATGCTTTTTTTTGAGTTCTATGTACATTCTTTATATTTCTTCTCTAATTCCTCTTCAAAAGGCTAAATAAGTGTTTGGAACTTTTTGGGTCATCAGAGTTGACATCATCTTTCTCTATGCCTGGTGTTCTCCTATATTTTTTCTCCATGTCATGCTTCTAGTATGATATTTTCTACATATTGTGCTGGGGTTTGTTGGCTAGAAGATGTGTGCAGCTGCAAAGCATATTGAAGAGGACTTTCTCTTCTGTCTCCAACCTTCATGGGCAGATAGCCTACCTCTGGTGAAGCACCCTTAGGTGATGTTCTTTGATGTCATGCCCTCAGGAGCTTTTCTGAATTGGGTGGATCTCGGTTGTTTCACACAGCATAGCAGACACTGTTGAGAATATCTTCTGTTTCTACTATAATAAATTTTTCCCATAAATCTCACTTATCCCGCCACTATAAGTAAAGCCATTTGGCTTGAAAATAGCCATTGATGCTATTCTCTTGAGAATTAGTTCGTGTATTTCTTTAACATGTATATTATTTGTTGTTTATTATGTAGCTACAGCTTTACCACTTTAGATTTGCCTGTAGAAATTTCTTAGAAGTTTGTATAGATAGTACACTTGGAGTTTTGAATTATTTATTGATAAATAAATAAGTTATTGGAATGATTTGGTTTGTTCTGCCCCAATGTTATTCTGTGGCACAGTTCTTTTTACATGGGCAAATTAAAATTGAAAAAAATATGAGATACTAATAGAAGTTATTATCTAATAGGGATGAGAACTCAGTAATTTCTTGTTATATGGGTCTACCACCCAGAATCTTTGACATAGTGACATAGTGACTAAGGCTCTAGTCATTCTCAGTATTGAGAAAAGTTCAGGAGATGGTTGGGAGACTCCCTCCTACTAGGATACTACAGAGGATGAGAGATCCAAAGCCACCTTACTGCTTATAATATTGACTTGATCTTTGCATCATTACATTGATCAAGCCTGGGTAACTCTGATGTGACAAGGGAACAATAAAGACAGATTGGCCTAGGGAAATTGAAGGTGGACCTCAATCCAGTTTTTTTCATTTTGGACAAGGGATGCTGAAATTTTTGCAATGCCCAAAGGCATTCTGCAGAGGATGTTGGTTCTCAACCTAGTTTTTGTTCTTTGGGGCTGGTCTCTCTAACATGCATGTCCCTCCTTGGTTACTGACTGTGTTTAGAAAGCTGGCTCTTAACCCAGTTTTGTCCTTTTGAGCAGAAAGCATTCAGTTTCATGTCACTCACCCTCTGCTGCAGAGGGAGTTGGTCCTCAATCCTATTTTCATTCAATTGTGTGTGGGTCTATCACCTGTGTGTCTCTCCTGGGGTTTTGGATGCTGCATATGTAGTTGGTCCTCAATCCAGTTTTTGTTCTTTTATTTAGAAGTCACACACTTTCTTCTCATTCCTGGAGTTCCTGCTGTCATGGAGGAGCAGTCCTCAAAAAATTTTTGGGCAGTGGGCACTCATCTGTGCATCACTCTTGGTTTTCTGGCTGACAAGTTAGTTATTAGTATTATAAACAGTTTTTTTTTCTATTTGGGGCATGGGGCACTCACCTCTGATGTACTCCTGGGGTTATGGTTATCATGAAGGGAACTGACCATTAATGCATTTTTTGTCATTTTGAGCTGGGGGCATTTATCTGCTCATGTATCTTGGGGTTTTGGCAGCTGTGGAGAGAGTTGGCACTCAAAACATATTTTGTCCTTTTGGGTGGGGCGATATCTTCGCATCACTTAAGGGGCTATGGCATAAAGAGCCATCCCTCAATCAAAATTTTGTCATTTGGGTGTGGAGCACTTACCCTCATGTCACTCCTCGGGTTACAACTGCCACTGAATCAACTGTAATACAATACACTCCCCCCCACAGTATACTTTTTGTCCTTGTGGGCAGGGGACACTCACCTGAGCTTCACTCTTGAGGTTTATACTGCCATACAGGAGTTGTTTTTAAATCATTTTTTCTGTTTTGGCAACTTTTCCCACTTGTGGGTCCTGGTTGCTGTGAGGGACTTGGTCTTCAATCCAGTTTGGTGATGGATGCTCACTTTTATTTTACTCGTAGTGGTTCTGGCTGATGAGGAGAGAGGTGTCCCTCAAACGAGTTTTTATTTTGGGGGCAGGTATGCTCATATATGTGTTACCTCTAAGATACTGGTTTCCACAGAGGTAGCCAGTCATCAATTTAGATTTTGTCTTTTTACATATTGGATCTCACCTCTGCCTCTCTCCTGGGCTTCCTTCTGCCATAGTTGTCTATACCGAATGTACCAACTATATCCAAATTTTGTCTGGGTATAGGTTACTCACCTACATGTCACTCCTTTGGTTCCCTCTGCCACAAAGGGAGTTACAATTCAATCCAGTTTTTGTCTTTTTGGGTATAGGACACTCACCATCACATCACTCTTATGGCTCTGGCTGCATCAGAGGGAGTTGGCTTTCTAATTTGTTTTTGTCCTTTTGGGATGAGAGACCTGCACAGTGCTTTTGAGTATCTGGCTTCCATGGACGAAGATGGTACTTAATACAATTTTGTCCTCTTGGATGGGCAGTGCTTATAAGCACATGAATTACAGGGGTTCCAGCTGTCACGGAAAGATCTGGCATTAGTTTATGACCACTTGGGCTGGATCCCTCACCTGTGCATTCATCCTGGGTTTCGTTTCTGGATGCCAGAGAAAGTATTTTTTAGTGGTGGGGGCACAGCCTTAAATAATTCTTGGGGTTTTGGCACCTGGGGAGGGATTTGGTCCTCAACTTAGTTGTTGATAATTTGGTTGGGGGACACTGACCTGTGTGTCACACCTGGGTTTTCTAGCTACTGCAGAAATAATTGTTTCTTAAACCATATTTTGTCCTTTGCAAATGGGAATATTCACATGTGTATCACTCATGGGAGTTCTGGCTGCTCTGGAGGAAGTTGGTCCTCAACCCATTTGTTGTCATTTTATGCATTGCACACCCATCTGAACATCAACCTGGGGTTCTTGGTGCCAAATAATTAGCTGGCCCTAAACTCAGTTTTGTCTTTGTGGGCAGGAACACTCAACTTCTTGTTAATTATGAGATTCCTGCTGACACAGAGAACGTGTTTTTCAGAAGAGTTTTGTCATTTGGGGGGGCGCTCAACTAGGTAACACTCCTGGGGGTCTGACTGCTGTGGTAGGAATTGGCTCTCAACCCAACTTTTGTTCTTTTGGGCAGGCCCTCTCACCTGCTCATCACATATGCAGGTTCTGGCTGATGCAGAGGGATAGGCTTCTACCATGTTATTGTTTGGGTGTTTCACACTCACATAGGTGTCACTCATGAGGTCAGATTATATATTTTAAGTGTGGCAATACAGGGCATTTACGAAAACAATGCAGGTCACAACCTCTTTTTATATCCACTCAAGGACCTCCTTGCTCAAGACAAAGACTTAATAAACCAGTCTAAGGAAATTAGGTCAGAGTCCAGTCCCTGGCCCCTCAAAATCAGGGAACCTATTA